>NW_026000108.1:5447134-5463321 GCF_001458135.2 Marmota marmota marmota
GTGTTCGCTCCGATAAGATCAGGTTCTAAGAAGCACCCAGGCGCTGAACCCTAGCAATCTGTCTGCAAGCCGCAGGTGAATTGCAGCCTGAAATTACCTGTTCTATGGCTGAATGAGCTGCCGTCAGTCGAAAACAGGTATGGTGACGTCAGCTTTCCAACATGGTGGCCGCTGGCCTCCTCTGTGGTCTGACCGGTGTGGAGAACCGAGATGGACCGCTTCCTTCCCCGTCTCGAACCCAGAATTCAGCCCTGAGTACGGTGCTTGCACAGCTGGCAGAAACTGCAGGGCTGTATTCCTGCGTCGCTATCTCCTCGTTTCCCAGCGCGTGCTGCAGACTCTAGCCGCGGGGCGATTTGCTGAATAAGCAGTGTTACCCTCCGTGCGACAAACCTCTCGCGTTTGAGTCCCCGTAGCCGATCCTCGTGCGATGGAAATCCTTCCTCCAGGTTCCGGAGCACCCCACTATTGCTGGAAATTCCTAACAAGATATCCTTTAGCCGTCCTGACTTGTCATACTCCCACACAGTGAAGCAGCACACGGGGGCAATGCACTCCCCTTGCCGCCATCTTCCTTCCATACCAGTGGATTTTAAAACAGATGTTACTTTCAACTCATCTCAAACCAACATGACATTTAGGAAACTCTCTCCAAAAGACCTCTGCCATGAAGTTACACCAGAATCCATTCTCACCAACCACGAACAGATTAATGCATCCAGAAAGAGGACGCTGTGGGATAGTCAGCTTTCCGTCACTGTGATAACACAACTGAGAAAATCAAATTAAAAAGAGAAAAAGTGTTTTTACTCATCAGTCAAGTTTTCAGTCCATAATCAGTTGGCCCCATTGCGTTGGGTCTGTGGAGAGGCAGAGCATCATGGGGGCTGGGGAGAGTTCATGACAAGCAGCTCACCTCAAGGCCCCCAGGAAACAAAGAGAACAAGGGCCAGGGTCTCAATATCCCCTCAACCTCCTTCCTCCAGGCCCCCCACTTAAAGGTCCCACAAGTTCCCAATATCCCCACAGACTGGTGACCAATCCTTGAACACATGGGTTTTGATGGACATTTAAGATGCAAGCCATGATGAGGGGGCACTGTCACAGGGATATCAGAGGCACAAACCACGAAGCAAACCAAATTGCCAATCAACATGCCGGGGCCTGATCTTGAACCTTCCTGGCCAAGAAAGGCAAATTATCATGAATCATAGTTTCATTTCTCTCCCTGATCTCTGCTGTCCTCTACATCACAGAGTTAAAGGAGCTGATATAACAGAAGTTCTGCAAGATTTATATCCTGGATTTAAGACCACGATACCCCCAAAGATCAGAAGCATTTGTTATTTTCTGGGAGGAAACAAAATGCCAATCCAAATCGCTTTCAAATGCAAATCCAGAGCCACTACAGTTCTGGTTAATGCTGGAAAGGTGTGTTCTCCTAAACCCCTTTGATTTCTCCTGCAAGATTGATGAAGTAATTACACTCTGGGGAGGAGGGTTAAGAAATGGTGTTGGAACTTATTAAAGATTACATGCAGTGACTTTTAGATTTTGTTTGAAAAGTGTGCTTTAAAATAATTACATTTTTAATGGCATGTATAAATATCCTGCACCACTTTCGCCATCAGCAGAGTCCAGCGGCTGCACAGTTCTGTTGAGTTTGATGAGCTGCGCTGCCTACTGTGGGTGCTGAGTGGTGTTCTCCATACGCTCCAGGGGCTAGAGGCTGGGGGAGCCTGTGTGGGGGCGTTTGTGTTAATGTGTGCACTGGTGTGTTGTGACAGCGGGAACAGGGCACAGGCCTGCCAGCAAGGCCAACAGCATGGCCATTAAGGAGCCTCCTCCCTCTCTTACAGAGTCTTCCAGCCCCAGTTCCCTCCCTGCCAACCCAGCAGGATCTTTATAAAAATGAAGATCTGGCGGCCTCCTCTCAGGAGGAAGCTGAGTGCCTCCCAGCTCCCCCGGGAAGCACCCTGAGTGGCTCACAGAGCTCTACGGTCCCTGCTCAGTTGACACTCTGCTCTTCCGCCTTATCTCCAAGATTTTGCAAGCTCCCTATTCCCTCTGGTGCCTGTAGCCCTGGGCACCTTTGCATGCCCTGGCGGCCCGGGATTCTGGGGGACCCACATGTGGAGGTTTGGCAAGACCCAGAGGGAGTGGACAGGTCATCAGGATTCGTCTGCAGCTGAGTCACAGAGACAGAGGGGGAGAGAGAGAGAGAGAGAGAGAGAGAGAGAGAGAGCGAGCATGGGCCTTAGGCGGCTGCACTCTGCCCCAACCAGAACCGCCCTGCTCCACACAGAGGCAGGCAGGGGTGCACTAGACCGCAGTGACCACAGAGCCCTGCCCCATGCTTTCTTGCTGGTCGCTGACTTCACATCCACCCATCCTGCTGGATCCAGATCTCGTCCATGACCTTGCTGCAACTCCATGCCTCTGTACCTCCAAATAAGGTCATGCTCTGAAGTGACGGGGGAACACAATTCAGCCTCCACTGCCGGGTACCCACAGTCTTTTCCTTCCAGCACCCGAGATGACAGGTCCCCTGAAGGACAGGGCTCCACATCTAGCCCTCACTCACCTGCATCCCCCATCTCTCCTCAAGGCTGCCAAGAAATTCTGTAAGAAAGGGCTCATGACTATGGAAAGGCCTGAGGGCCGCCAGCGTCCGCCAGCTGCAGAGCACGCCATTCCGTTCAGGGCGCCGGTTCCACATGACTAGCCCGAGTCAGGCTTCTAGAAATGGGTCCGCCTTCCTGACAGGGGTGACAGGACTCTGGCAGAGCAGCTCTGAGGACAGAGTCCTCAGCACAGCCGTCGCCTAGGAGAATGGAATTGAGGAAGAGCCACCTGCCTGGTTGGAGGAAAGTGGGCTGGAGGAAGCCACGGCCATCCATCGTCCCTGGCGCATAAACAGCCCCCTTCTCTGCTCCTCCAAGCCCTGGTGTGGACCAGCACCTCCTGAGCACCGCACGCTGCTCCCCGAAGCCTTGACACACCTCCTCACTCCACCTTCACAACAGCCAAGAACCTCCCCTCCCTCTTGAGGAAGACCCCGGGGCTCAGAAGCATTTCTCATTTAAAACAGAAATGCAAACAAAGTTCCACTGCAAAATCTCTATTAGAGCAGTAGCCGCCAAGAGCAAGGAGCCACAGCACAGACAGTGCGTGGCTGTGGAAAAAAAGTGAAAGCCGCCTAATTCTGCAGGTGGATGCAAATGGCTGAGTCTTGGACAGACTGGCACAGGGACAGTGTGTGTAAGCCATACAAAGGAAGTGAGGGCAGAACCACGGTTTTATCACCTGAGATGACTCAGTCCACCTCAACCTCCCCAGGAATCAAGTGGCACTCACAGTACCTCCCTTTCACTGTTGTTCTAAAGATCGGACGCCATAGTGCGTGCAAAATGCCCACAGTAGGTGCTTATTAAACTCCATTCTGCTTTCCCTTTCCCCAAGGTCTGTCCTTTAGATACCAGGAAAGTAACAGTGATTTTTCTTTGTCTTCTCTGACACTCTCAAGGGCAAGCAGGGACAATGACAGACACTTTCTACAGTAGTGGGACCCAAGGAGACACCTGAGAGCCACCGGGATTCATGGGGGAGACACACATCAATGACATGTCGCAGAAATAACCGTAAAACTATTCTGTGGTGGATGTTGCAGGATTAAGAGTCCAGGAGCCAGGTGAGGGCCTCTGAAGCAGGACCAGTGGGCTGCCACCAAGCTGATGGGCAGGGGGATTCAGGAAGAGAGGAGAACAGAGGGTCAGGGCCTGGAGCAGGAGTGAGCGTGGAACTTCCAAGAAACTAGAAGAGTCTGCGAGGTTGAGAGTGTAGCACTACCACTGACCATGGGAGGGAGAGAGCGGCAGCTCTGCAGGACAGTGCCCTGGGGCGAAGACGGGGCGGAGATCCCCAGCATGCTGACCGACTTCACTCCTGCAAGTCAGGAGACTTGGCAAGTTCCAGGCCACGCAGGGCCTGGAAGACCATATGACAGTCTAACCTTTACCCTGAGTACACTGTGAGCCCTGGACACTGACACAGCCACATAGGGACCCAAAGCTATTCTGGCTGTTGGGTGGAGGATGTTCTGAAAGCACAAAAGGGTGTTCAGGGGGCCCAGTTAGCAAGCCCCAGGGGAGTCCAAACGAGATGTGGCATTTAAATGGGGTGATGGCGGTAGGGCTGGAAAGACAGGCGATTTGAGACGTTTAGGAAATAAAATTCAGTCCAGCCAGGTGCCCAAGTGGATTTGTGGAAGCGAGGGAGAGGGAAATGTCGAGGAAAACCTGAGCTATCGTGGCCTCTACACCTGGGTGGACGATGACACTGCACATGAGGCTGGCAAGCTCCGGAAGACCGCGAGGGAGGCGCAGTCATGTTGACTGGGGTGTCTTCCGAGCCATCCAAACGCAATTAAAAATAGGAATGCAAGTTTGGAAACTGGAAGAGAAATACGAATTAAGGTAATAAGTTACTGAGTCACTGTCATATACGATTATGTGCCAGTTATTCATTGATTGTCCCTCACCTCCAAATCAAACTTGTGATGCTAGAGCTGGGCCCTGTGGATACGGCTCCTTTTGCAACTGCCAGTAGGGGGCACAGGAGAGACCTGCAAGAGCAAGTGGAGGGAGGGGTTTTCCTTCCTTCTTCCAAGGTGCATTCTCCTTTGACATCTGATAGATGGGAGGGAGGGTGCAGGCCTGCCAGCCCTCACCTCAGGGCCATCACCTGCGGCTGGTACCTTCCAGGAGGTTTCTCTGCCACCCAGTGACCATGCTTTTTCCCAAAGAGATGGGTGTCCCAGCCTTGGGGGTGGGGGTCAGTGTGGGCCTTCTAAGTTTCTTTTCCTGTCCACTCTCTCCCAGCCCCCGAAGGAGTAGCCACCTTGCTGGAGCTGCTCCTGCTGGGCCCCCTAGAGGAGCATGCACTATGGCGTTGACCTTTTGACTGGTTGGCGGTTCTCTGAATCACATTTTCCCCCTTTTGAAAACTAGTGTGGTTTTGGGCTCTGCTGCACCGTGATGATACACAGAATGCATAGAAGTCGGCCAGATCGCCTAAGAAGGCAGCAGAGAGCTAAGGAAGAGACCCAGGGGCTCAATCTAGAGACCCCAAAGCTTTGCTGCCAGGGCGAGAGAGGAGGCTGGCCTCGCAGAGATGAAGGACGAGCAGACGGAGGCGTGGAGGAGGCCCAGGAGCAGGCCCCGCTCCAGAAGCCGGGGACAGCAGAGCTTCAACAACCATTAAGCATAAATCTCTAGGTAGAGGCTTTCTGATCCATAAAAAGTAAACCACAAGAAAAGTTTGATAAATATGATTACATTAAAATGGATCCGTGATGTCAACAAGCATGATAGAGGACTTGAAAGGTGTCATCGCTGTGTTGGTGAGCTTTGCATCACTGTGGCCACTCTACCTAAACAGAACAACCAAGAGGAAGAAACGTCTGTTTGGCTCACAGTTCAGCGTTTCAGTTCATGGTTGGCTGGCTCCACTGGTCTGGGCAGAGGTGAGGCAGAATGTCAAGGTGTCAGGGGGTGACCCAGAAGAGCTGCTCAGTTTAGGGCAGCCAGGAAGCAGAGAGAGCTTGAGTGCAAGAAGCCAGGCACAAGAGATAATCCCAAGGGCACCCCCCAGTCACCTATTTCCTCCATCCACGCCCTACCTTCCTAGAGGTACCACCCATTAATCCATTCAAAGGATTAATCCATCAAATGGCTTAATCCACTGATTAGGTCACAGCTCTCATAATCTAATCTCTTCACCTCCAAAAATTCCTGCCTTGACTCACACATGAGCTTTCTGAAACACCATTAAACCCTAACAATCCCAAAACAGGAGAAAATATCTGTAACATGTAACTGACAAAGATGTGCAATCTAGAATATGTAAAGAACTCCCCAAAGCAAAAAAGCAGACTTATAATAGGAAAAAACAATCAAAACTGTGAACAGGCCCTTTCCCAAAAGCAGAAACATCCCTGAAAACCAAACACAAGAAGAAACTTCAACCTCATTAGTTAGGAAATGAGTTTAAACCAACAACAAAATACCCTTTTATGCTCATTCAATTGGAAAATATGAAAAAGTCAAAGATGAAAAATACTGGCAAGACCATACATGAATGTAGTCCTGTAAAGAAGCCAGTAGCCACGGTGGCATTTGAGTGCTTTAAAGACAGCTAGTCAATGGAGACGTGCTCTGTAAGTGTAAAGCTCAATTTCAAAGATTTAGTACTAATAAAAGGATGTAAATATCTCATTAATCATTTTAAACTTCATTTGCACATTGAAATGATAATATTTTAGGTCTTTTTTTGCTAAATGACATATATCATTAGAATTTGGGTCATCTCTTTCTTTCTAATTTTATAATAGCACTACTAGAAAATGCAAAAATACCTACGTGGCTCATGTTTATTGATGGAATCTAATTTCTATAAAACCGTGCTGACGAACAGGAATGGCTGGCATAGATTGGCCAGGTGTAAACTCATCCTACCTCTCTGCAAAACACCTATCATTATTTCAGGAAGCTGTATGTGTAGCCACTCCATGAACCTGCAGTTCTCCCTTGTTACACACCCTAGAGAAGCCTTGCATACGAGCATCAGGACACATACACAAGATTGTTGAGAGTTCGTTGTCCGTGATCCTCAGAAGCAGATGCCATGCAAATATCCAGTGTTGGAGGAAAGGGTAAGGGCACTGGGGATAGAGACGTGATTGGAACTAGAACACAGCAGTGTGGGTGGATCTTAGAAATCCAATCTACAGAAAGAACAGCAAGCTCTGGAAGAATACATAAAACATGCTCCCATCTTCATAGATTTCAAAACGACACAAACTAAACACTGTATTGCTTAAGAACGAGAAAGCATGGGGAAGGGAAGGAGTTGGGGGCAGGTCCAGGAAGCGTTGATTGAACTGGGCGTGATCTATTTCTTTAGTTAAGTGGTGAATTTGTGGGTGACTTAATTTTACACTCAAGGGGAAAAAAACTTACCTTTTTCTGCTATTTTTAAGACAAAAAGATCACAATGACCCTCATCAGAACAGTTTCCCTAAAATGCTAAAGAGAAGCCAGATATAGGGGTTTGAGGAATGAGTTGTTGAGAAAGTTAGGGCACAAGAGGGACTGGTCTTGCATGACGCACGGCTGTGAACAGGAGGACTGCTGGGTGGGAAAGGCCAGAGGCATAGGCATCGGGGAGAATGCACTCTTACAGTAGAAAGCTCCTTCCTGGTGATGGTATTATTGATAGATAAGGGGCTTCTGCTTCTGGTGAAGTGGAGTATTTTTGGTCAACCTTCCTTCTAAGAAGAGCTGTAACTAACTGTTCAAAACCGATACTTGAAGAAATTGCTTAAGAAAGAAACTGCAGGCGAAACACCCAGGAGAAAGGAAGCTCAAAGAAGTGGGCCAGCATCGGGGGTCACTTGTCCTCCAGTGGCATCTGTCAAGTCTGAGAGGCCGAGAAGCCAAGCAGGTTTGGAAGCCCCCACAGACTGTGGGGAGGGAGCAACTGTAAACATCCCAGTCTGCCAAAAAGAAGGAGGCTTGCCACATGCCCCCGTCTTCCTTTAAGGACACCAAGGGACTAAACCGCGTGGTAGGAGTCAGTGAATCAGAGTTAGTCCAGCCTCGGGGGCTTTCAAACACCTTGATCCTTGTGAGGATAAAGATGAAACATGAATCCTAGCACCGGTAGCAGAGCTGCCTACAAAAAGCAAAAGGGAACCCTTTCTTGAGAAAATATCACTCAAAGCCTCAAATGGTCTCCACTGCTTCCTGTAGAAGGAACAGCAGGATGAAGGTGCACATCACACAGAGGAGAGAATGAGCTATGTCTAAAGGGAGACAACAGACAATGACAATAGACCCACAGGGTCGCCGAATAACAGAAATGTCCAACCTGTCTTCAAAGGAACGTGAACGCGATAAGTATGCTTATGAAATTAAAAGGGAAGTTGTGAGAATCTCATCAGGGAATCAGAGACCATTAAAGAGGACAAACTGAAAATTCTAGAGCTGAAAAGGACAATGATTAATGTTAAGAACTTAATGGTTGAACTGAGCAGCAGAAAGACAGACTTGAAGTGATTAAAAAATAAGTTCGTCAGAAGGAAACATTCAAATCATATATAAACAAAGAGAGATAAAAGGGCAAAAAACATATTGTCGGAGCCACAAGGTGGCATAGTGATAAGGCATAATATCTGTGCAGTTTGAGTTTGACAATGTGAAGAGAAAGAGAAAATATCAGAATCAATATAAAAAATAAAACATAAAAATCCTCCACACAGTGGACTAACGCATCACTAAGTCACCGATTCAAGAAGCGCTGACCACAAGCAGAAAACAGGCAGAACATCACACCTGTGCTCACTGTGGTGAGATTCCTGAACACAGAATGCAAAATCTGAAAAACGGCTGGGCAGGAAGGATATGAGAGCTTAAAAGGAACAAAAAGTAGTACTGATAGCTGTCTTTTAATAATAAACAAGAAGAACAAAAGACCAGAAATACATCTTCAGACTGCTGGGAAAGAGCTGCCAATGTAGAACACAGCCAGAAAAATGATCATTCCTGAAGTCTAAATAAAGACATTTTCAGACAAACAGGAGTTGAGAGAAGTCGGCACCAGTTGCATACACTAAAGGAAATGCTAAAGAAAACACTTCAATCAAAAGGAAATGATTTCAATGGAAACTTGTAAATGAACTAAGGAATAAAGAATAAGATCTATGAAAAAATGTAATCCATGATCTAATACTGTCTCAGAAACCTAGAAAAAGAACATAAATCAAATCAGACAAGTAAACAGAAGAGAACGATTAAATTTAGAGCAGAAATCAGGGAATCAGAAAGTAAATAAATAAGAATCAAAGCTGAAAACTGTATTTAAATTCAAAAGAAGGGCTGAAAATCCACACAAGACCAATCAAGAAAAATAAGAAAAAAATAGATGAAAATTAGCAAAACCAGAACTGAAAAAAGGAGAAATCACTACAGATACTGCAAACTAGGGAAAGGACGATAAGAAGATACTATGAACGATGTCATGCCAATAGAAACTTACCAATAATAGCAGTCCTTCACAAACCTTCCAGAAAATTCCAAGCCACCGGATACTTCCCAATTCTTTTAGGGAGGCCAATAAACCTCCTTAAATTAATGATCCAAAAACTTGATAAAGCCATCAGAAATGTGTCATTTCTTCCTACTTACTGGAAGAGTTTAGGGAAGATTATTATTATTTCTAACATTTGAGAATTCACCGAGGAAGACATTGAAGTCTAGACTTTTTGTCATAGCAAAGCTTTATTACAGATTCAATGGGAATTCAGCTATCGAGTTTTTCTGATATGTAAGTTCTCTTCTTGTTATTTTCAGTATGTTGAGCTTTTTCAAGTGTATTGACATCCTGGTCATAATATCTTCCCATGAAGAAAGTTATCATAAAATATTAGCAAATCATATTCAACAATATACCACATCTGACCAAGTGAGGTTTACCCCAATAATGAAAAGTTGATTTAACCTTTGAAAACCAATCAGTACAACAATTATTCTGAACAGAAAAAGAAAAGTTCACGATCATTCCAATAGAGGCAGAAAATCATTGCTTCAATTTAACCCCCATTGATAATTTTAAAATCTCAGTAGATCAGGATAGAAGGAAATTTTGTTGGTAGGATAAAGTGTATATATAATAACACCACTGCTAACATAAACTTAAACCATAAAATAGGGAATGCTTTCTGCTTCAAGGAGGGCTGATTTTGGTTCATGTACCAGTCAGGATAGGCTAGGGTATGCTTTGGTAACAAGCAACCCCAAATCTCAGCAGCTTAAAGCAGCAAAGGTATGGTCACCTGTGCCACATTCCACTATGGACTGCAAGGTAGAGCGTATGACCTCTGTTCTATTCCTCACTCTGAGAACTGGGCTGAAGTTAGTTCTACCATGTGAGTCTTTGTGGTCGTCCTAAGGTAGAGAGAGATGAGTGACATGAACCCTAATTACCCTGCCCAACATATGACACATATCACCTCTGTTCACTTGAGTCAAAGCGATTCACATGGCCCCTAACTTCAAGGGGACAGGGATGCATCATTATTTTTGTCTGCATGGAAGTAAAAGTGAGCAAGATGTTGGTGAACAATGGTAATATTCCACATTCATGGACCTTTGATATTAATGATTTCCCAGAGGACTTCTGTGAGGTGGGACAGGTGCCAAAATAGCCCATGAATAAGGACACAGGGACACTCCCAGGGGGTCCAGGGCTGGTAACAACACTGCCCTCCACGTTTTCCTCTCCTGGCTCTGGCTCAGAGAATCGCCTCAGTCTAAAACAGTAGTTTTAATCAGCTATTTCCCCATTGAGATGAAAGGACGCAACCAGAACAAATATAGGGGAGGAAAAGTTGATGGGGGCTCACAGTTCCAGCGAATCAGGATGGAAGGAATGATAAAGTGTATATACAATGGCAACGCCACTAACATGATACAAACCATAAAACAGGGAATGCTTGTCACAGTTCATAGACAGCCGGCTCCTTCCTTGGGACCTGAGGTGAGGCAGAACATCATGGCGGAAGAGTGTGGTGGAGGGAAGCCGCTCACATAGTGATGAGGAAGCAGAGAGAGACTCCACTCACCAGACACAGATATATACCCCAAAGCCACGCCCGCAATGAAGCACTTCCTCCAGCCACACTCCACCTGCCTCTAGTCACCACCCACTCATCCCATCGGGGGCTGATCCTCTGATTGGGTTAAGGCGCTCACAACCCAAGCGTTTCTCCTCTGAGCCTTCTTGCATTGTCTCACAGTGAGCTTTTGGGGGACACCTCATCTAAACCATAACAACAGTCTTCGCCTACTGGGTAGCTCAGGTTTGCCGTTCTCCCTGGGCATCCTAAAGGGCTCATCCTCACTACCTTCTGAACTAGTATGGTCATTAGGGTGGAAGGCACCAAGGCTCTGTGTAGAACACTGTCTGCATGTTGAGGTGCCTGGACTGCTCTGTTCCTTCCAGTTCTCTCAGGAACATGTCTAGGCTCAGTGCTAGCTTAAGCTGTTTGACTCCCCAAATACTGATCCTCCTTCTCTCAAGGGCTTTGACCTTCCCTGAAACCTCAACATGATTCTGCCTCCATCCTAACACCAGTTCATCCCCATTGGAGAGCCATCTCCCCACCAAAGCAAGGATTTGGTCTTTCCCAGAAATGGGGGAAGCCTCTGCTGTCCTTCTCAACG
The DNA here is from genome assembly GCF_001458135.2 of Marmota marmota marmota. Classification (NCBI taxonomy): domain Eukaryota; kingdom Metazoa; phylum Chordata; class Mammalia; order Rodentia; family Sciuridae; genus Marmota; species Marmota marmota. The sequence goes on from NW_026000108.1 coordinate 5,458,417, forward strand.
GGAAGAGGTCAGTATCCAGGGTCATGAAGCACAGGTCTCTGACGGTGGCCAGTCCTTCCAGGCTGCTGAGCAGGGGTGCCCCGTGGGCTCTCTGAGCACCAGGACAGGGGGCCGCCAAGCTGCTGGCAGGGTGGGGCCCATTCTGCAGAGTTGAGTCTCGGATCCAGCAGCTTTCAATATGGAAATTGGGAGACAGGAGCAGAAAGGCCATTCTGGTCTCAATCCCAGTGCATGATCTCCAAACAAAGTTTACCGGTAACAAATCTGAAATGTCTTCATTTCTTAATAGTTTCAAAACCAGAGGAATGCAGGAAATTGGCCCCTGAGAAGTGATTGCTTTCATCTTTCATTAAAAAAAATAGTTGCCATATGCTTTCAGTGGCCCTGGTCTAGCTTTGCAGATGGAAAAGTTTAAAAAAAAAAAAAAAGATAAAAAGTAAGTGCTGCTCTTAAGAGGCCCCAGTCTAGTCAGAATGTGGACACTGATGCCACCTGGATGTCAAAAGTTCCCCAAGGGCCCATATGGGAAAGTTGCCCATGGTGGGCTGTTGGGAGGTGGTGGAACTTTTAACAAGTGGGGCCTGGTGGGAGGTCTTTAGGTTGTTCAGGGTTTATTTTTGAAGGGATGGTGGAACCATCTCCCCATCCTACTCATTTACTTCCTGGTCATGAGGTAAGTGGTTTTCCTCTACCACACATTCCTAAAACAACAGGACCCGCCAAACATGAACTGAAAACTCCAAAACTGTGAGCCAAATAGAGACTTTTTTTCTTTATACATTGATTATCTCAGGTATTCTGTTATAGTAGTAGAAAACTGATTAACACAACATGGAATCAAAAAATTGAATGAGATAAGACAAAGTGTCACAATCTGTGTTCCAAAGAACACAGCCATAACAGGTGCTGGAGTGAGTGGGCTCTTTGTTTTTTTAATCTGCCTGCCAGCAGTATGCACCTGCCCTCTATTGATATTCCAGTATTCTTTGGGAAATTTTTTAACATATACCCTTAGTCCAAATACCTTGAGTAAAACCAACTCCACTGCTTAAATTCAAGCATGGCCTGTGATCCAGCTTGGCCAGTATGGACCTTCTGTCTCCCAGCGATCAGTTCAAGAATAGCCCAAGACCTAATCAGAACCAATAAGCAGTAACCCTGGTACGTTCTCGGAGTTACTATGAGAAAGATGATCTCTTCACACTCTGAGAGGAGGCTGTGAGCCTGGAGGTGGGGGTGGGGGTCTCCTGAGGGGAGAGAGCAGGTCGGAGAATAAAACTCAGAAAGGAGAACCAAAAATCCAAGGCACAAGATTCCTAATGTGATTCGGGAACCTGTGTCCGGCTGCGGCTGATGAGATTGGCATCTTCATTCATTCACTTGCCAAAAACCCACCGGGCACCTCTCACATCCCAGGTGTTACTTGGGGCCTTGGAGATACAGCAGGGATAAATCCCGCCAGATCCCTGTCTTTTAAAAGGCTGCAATGCTTTAAGGGGAGGCACTGCCACAGAACCTCAGCTTTGTGTCATTTTTCAAGATTGCTCAGTGCTCTAGCTGAGCCACCTCCCACCCTTTTTTCTATTTGCTTGTTTGTTTCTGCGGTGCTGGGGATTGAACCCAGGGCCTTGCGCCTGCGAGGCAGGTACTCTACCAACGGAGCTATGTCCCCAACGCTTTTTTATTTTCTATTTTGAGACAGAGTCTTGTTAAGTTGCCTGAGCTACCTTCAGACTTGCCATCCTCCTGCCTCAGCCTCCTGAGTAACTGGACAAAATCCCCGCTGTTAAGGCACTTGAAACTGAGATGGGAAGAGACCACACTAAGAAAATAAGTAATAAACACACGCTGGATGGTGAGACTGCCACGAAGAGAAATGAAGGAGGAAGGGGTGGGAGTGTGCCCACAAGAGAACCCCAAGGAGGTGAGAGAGGGCTGTGGGGAGAAGCCTCAGGCAAGAGGAGCAGGGGCCAGCAGCAGGGGGGCCAGGGAGCAGGGGAAGGCAGGAGGGCTGGGGACAAGGAGGGAAGTGAGGTCCCGGAGGGCAGGGTCTCCTGGGCATCTGCAAGGACTTCCTCTGTTATCCTCCCCTTAATGTGCGCTGCACCTGGGGCCAGGGGACGGGGAGGCCCTGGGGGAACAAGCAGAGGTGGGTTGGGGTGTGACGCACATCTTACAGGTCACCTGGCTGCTTCATTGAGGTGACTCTGAAGAGGGTGGGGGCAAAGTGAGGAGCCTAGGGAAGGAGGCTGTGGGAATAATCTAAGCAGGCTTTGTGACCGCAGCTTGAAGCAGACCTGCGGTAATGAAGGGGGTGAGGACTGGCAGTCAGTTCCCTTAAAAGCACTTCATGTTGTTTTTCTGTCATTTGCAAGTCAAGGAGGCTCCGCCACTGCACCCGGGTCCACCTGACTCAGACGCCATCCACAGAAGAACGCTGGTATTTTATGCACCACTAAGAAGCGATGGCGCCACTTAATCTATGACATGATTCTTTCTCGTCGCATGACAGAGCTCTGGCCACCTTGTTACGTGGTGTTAGCAGAGCAGCAGTGCTCACGCTGGGCTACGCCGGGCCCTAAGAGTGGAGATGGCCAAGGCACGGTTACGCAATGGTGAATTTTCAGCCGCAGCTTGGCATTAAAATACTCACAAATCAGACTGCCTCGGGTGCTTGCGCCTCCAGCCACCTGATGGCTACAGTCTGGGAGCATGCACATTCGTTGGGCCACGTCACTTCCCTGCCTAAACCTTTCAGTGGCTCCAGAATGCCTACAAGTTCAAGTCTGAGCACTTTTTCCTGGTCACCAGGCCCGTTAAGACTGGGCTGGCATTTCAGGGGCATGTCTTGTACCTTCCGTCCTCACAGTCCACACTACAGCAGGATCAACCACCCCCAGGCCTGGAGTCCAGCCACGCTGACTCTTCGCCTCTGCCTTGGCACATTCTGTTCACTCCTCTGGAAGCACCCTTCCTCTTCCACCAACCACCCCTTTCCCTGGGTACCTCCTGCCATTTCTGCAAGACTGAAATCTAAAAGGAGCAGCTCTCTGACTTCTTCCCCCTCCTCCCTGGGCTAGGGATCTTCCATTGGCACTATGTTCCTGGCATCCAGTACAGGGGTGGGTGCAGGAAAAAATGACTGGTAAATGCTTGTGAAATTAATGAACCTGTTGGTGACGAATAGCATGGTTTATTTGCACAGGGAAATATGTGAGAAAGTCGCTGGCTAAAGCAAACAAGTTAATGTTTCACGGGGCTGGAGAGTCCCACCTTGTATTTCAACCAGCACCAAAGTACGCAGCTAGCTGAGGCTCAATCCACTTTCAGAATGAGGAACCCCAGAGGGAAAAGCACAAGGTTGTACCCCAGACATAAGTATTTTGTCAATAAATACTTTAGAGCACATTTTCTGGAATAAAATATAGAGATAGTTGTCAAAATAAAGGCAGTGAATGTTCTCTGCAAAAAAAAAAAAAAAAGAGAATGAAAGGAAGAAAAGGAAAGAGGCTTAGAAAACTACCCACAGCATGACCTTGACCCAGGCTAGAACCATGAACCCTTAAAACTGAGGGTGATACTACACCGTGTCCAAACTCTTCCCAGGACACACGAGAGCCTCCACTACCTCTCCTCTGCCGCCAGCTCCTACTTGCCCATGCTCTAGCCTCAACACCAGGAAGAGCTGAGGCCCCCAACCCTAGCTGGCCCTCACTGCCCTTATCACCACAGAGGGTCATTCAGTTTCACCAGATCAGGAACCCCTGCGAGGAAGGACCCAGGGCCTGGCGCAGCAGGCACCGGCTTAACTGACACTGACGTGCCCACCTATCCTTTCCAGAGGGGCTGTTCTGGGGGCATCTGAATAGCACCATGGCCTGGGCAGCCCTAGAATCCACGGGCTGTGTGCACACAAGCCTGCACCCTGGGCAGTGATGACCAAGCACAGATCCCAGGACAGACTGTCCAGCCTCAGAGCCAGCTCCGCTCTACCTAGCCATGACTGCCCACTGGTATACACAGACACAAAGTACAGTCCCGTGGGGAGCTACACGGGCCTGGCGAACACCCAGGCAGTGCCTGGCACCAGGCAGGCTCGAGGTCTTAGGTCTGATTTGGGGCACCAGGGAGATGGGTCAGCACAATAGGAAGCAGGCACAGTGGGGCAGCTCTGGGCTGCCTGCACTTAGGAGGCACTTTGCTCTTGGTTAAGCTCTGGGCAGCTCTGTCAGGGCACGTGGAGGTTCTGTAATTCTCATCTCACAGGTGAAGGAAATGACGCTTCAGAGAAATTAGGTAAGTTGCCCAGGGCCACACAGCATTGGAAACAGAGTTCTGCTGTGGCCAAATACAGAGCTATGTCCACCTGAGCCTCAAGGCTCCAGAGCCCTGGAGTCTGGAAGAGGCTGGGCAGCCTACCCCATTCCTTGACCAGGGAGGCTGCCCCTAAGACGCCCTCCTCAGAGCCCTGGAGTTTAGCCAAGAAAGTTTCCTTAAGCTGCCCTGGAAGGCTAAAGAGAGCAGCCTCCGCTGTGCCAGGGGCGAGGGGCGGCGCGCGCTCACACGCGCTCTCTCTCTCTCTCTCTCACACACACACACACTCACACTCACGTGTGCGCGCACACACACGATACAGCCCGCCAACCCAGGCCACTTTCTTCTGCTTCCAGCTCTGAAGGCGATCTGGGCTCCCGGAGCCCAAGCCGGAGCAACCACGGGACTCGCCCATGAAGCCAACTCTCCCAGTTACACCCCCAGTGGAGGCTTGGGTTCCACTCCCCGCCACCCCGGAATCTGCAGCCCCAGCCCCGGGCTCAGCACCGTCCCAGCCCCTCAAGGGCACCCAAGGCATAGGGGTTGCCTCGGTAGAAGCCCAGCGCTTGGCACAGGGCCCGGCGCACCGCT
>NW_026000108.1:5465723-5466265 GCF_001458135.2 Marmota marmota marmota
AGGTCGGCAGGACGGCCGCTGTTGGCGGTCAGTGTTCGAGCACCTACTACCCGCCAGGGCCAAGCCCTTTGTAAGCCACCCCAGATCCCCTCTCAACAGCCCAAGAGTTAGAAACCATTGCTCCACGTTCGAGCTGGTGGGCTGAGTTCGGGGTTGGGGGGCTCTCCATCCCAGGCCCCCGCCTGGGGTTTCGGGCCTGGGACGCGCGGCAGCAGTCGGTGGACCTGATCGCCAACAGGCGGGTTTGTTCATTGTGTTTTTCTAGATACGTAATGAATGAAAAGTGCAGCCTAGACCCTCCAGAGCCCCGGCTGGCCCCTCGTTGTACATCAGGAAACTACGCCCGAGACACTGGCGCTTTGCCCTGATCCGTCCTCTCTGGGAATAGCCAGGCGTGGACCTCGGGATTCCCCCAAACTGTGCCGTGTTGGTGGCCGACTTGGAGGCTGGGGTTCTGGTCTAGGTGCCTGTGCAGCGCAGGTGGGAGAAAGGCGCACCCGGGACAAAGGTGCACAAGGAGTGGGGTGAGACCCGTGCACCCC
>NW_026000108.1:5470855-5475758 GCF_001458135.2 Marmota marmota marmota
GAGCCATCCCCTCCCCTTCCTTTCCCCTCCCCTTCCTTCCCCCTCCCCTTTTCTCCCTCTTCCCCTCTTTCCTCCTTTCACTCTCAGAAAGTGACTCAGACGTGGCTCACTAAGGCTGCTAAAAACATCCAGGGACAATAAATGAGCTGAACTTGGAGCCAGCCCCATGCAGCAGGTTCCAGCACAGGTTTTAGTCCTCATTTGCAGAAGTCAGCCTTGGAGTTCTCTTCTGTGGAATGGGTGGTGATGCCCAGGTCTGCTGTTAGGGCGGTATCAGCCAAAGAGCAGGGCACAGTGCCTGGCATGGAGATACTGATGGATAAATACGTCCTCCGTTTCGCTCTACTGGCAAGCACTGATGATGTGTCCAGCCTGCACCAGGCCATGCACTGACAAAGGGGACCCTCATGAGGCAGAGGAGGAACATGGATAGGCCCTGGGCTGGGCTTTCTTCCACTCTCCAGTAGGTAAAGTTGAGTAGGTCTTTTAACCTTTTCTGGCTTTAGTTCCCTCATCTGTAAAATGGGGCTAATAATAGCACCTCCCCTTCCGAGGGTTTTTATGAGGAATAAGTGAATTGATGTTGGTCCTTGGAACACAGTAAGCCCAGCTCAAGCATCAGCTGTTATCCTCAGCAACAAGCTACTGTGTAAATTGTGCCAGTTGCTCATTTTTTTCTCCTTTCCCTGACCTGGCTCTGCTATCTGGGAGCAAGTGACTGTGCCACTTCAGAGATGTCACAGCACTTCCACCATGCCCCACAGAAGAGTTGACCAAGAACAAGACACCCAGGATGCAGACCTGAAGCCCACATGCATCCAGAAACCACTGCAGGTTCACATGCAAGAAAAATGTGTGCTCTTATAAGCCCCTGAGATGGGGGGGGGTTGTTTTGAAGCATTATCCCAGAAATAGCTGACTGATACATATGTGAAATTAAGAGCCGTGCACACTAACAAAGATTCTGAATGTAGTTTGTGCTGTGGTTGAAGGAATCCCAGCAGGCTTGGGGACAGCAAGGGTACCAGCCCTAGCTCTGAGAGACCAGGAAGGCAACGGGTCCCCAGGGACAGATTTGAGCACCATTTCTTGCCCTTTCCCCTTTCCAGCATTTCCTACACATGTTTCGTGGCCACTCAGGTGAGTGAGCCGGGCTCTGCCTTTCGGGAGTCTTGTGTTTAGAAGTTCTGGACAAGCCTGAGAGCAGGTTGGGTAGCATGTGGGGTAGCATGTGGTGAGCCCAAGGCTGGGAGGATCAGGGGAGACCCCAGAACTGCACCTAGGGTCAGAGGGGCTTCCCAGGAGAAATGGTACTTGAGCTGATGCTGGAAGGGCAATGAGGAATCTGCTTGGAAAGAAGGGGGTGCCCACGCAGACCCCCAGGCCAAGAGAGGAGGGCCCTTCATAGCAGCTGGTAGAAGCTGGGTGGTCTGTAAGGATCCCGCACCCTCTCTGTGCAGAGCTCTATGCTAGAACTGCATGGGCACTCAGGCTTGGCAAGCCCTCTGCTCCTCTGCATGTTTATAGATGATGTGCCAGGCCCTGGTACTGTGGGTGCCTTCTATGCATTACCCCTTTATAACCACACAAGACCCTGGCAGGCAGGTGTTATCAATATCCTGGGCCGAGGGAGATGGAGTCACCAAAAGGCTAAGGGCAAACGGCTGAGAAGGGAGGAATCTGAGATTCAGGGTCAACAATGGAACATACATATCAAACCTACTAAAAGGACATAGGTGGTCATCCAAAATGCAATAATGGCCTTTTCTAGAGTTGTAAAAATTCAGATTTTTAAATTTTCCTTTTTAAGTGCCTTTGTATCATTTTACATATTATTTTAATCATTATTTAAAACAATGAAAATTTCACTTTGAAAAAAAATCTTTGGACACTAACCCATCCTGATTTTTTGAGACATGTGTCACCGTTTCTTGCCAGTCAGAAGGGCAGTGTGGTTGCCCCCAGTTTGCAGACAAAGACAGGGAGGCTCTGGGAGACTCGTGGCTGGTCCTGAATGCCATAGTTACTGTCTTCACTTCCCAGGCTGCTGTAACAATGAGCACACACTTAGTGGCTTGAAACCACAGAAATTTACTGTCCTTGTTCTGGAGACCAGAAATCCAAAATGAGCCCCTGAGCAGGGTGGTCTCCTCTAGTCAGCGTCAGGGAGGACGGGCTCAGGCTTCTTCCAGCTTCTGGGGGCTGCAGACGGTCCTTGGTTGGGCCTCAGGACTCTGCTGTCTGCTGCTGGCTTCCTGTGGCCCTCTCCTGTCTGCCTCCCTGGGCCCTCTCCTCTTCAGTGGCTCAAGTGGTGTGGCCGCCACAGTGAGGATCATCTTGTTCTGTTGAGAAGACAGAGGCGAGGGGAGGCTGTGAGCAGCAGCACCGGCTTCGGGCTGCATATATAATGCAGGCAAGAAGAGATGGCGTGGGGTGAATGGCAGGGGCATCGGGGACAAGGGGTCAGGTCCCACAGAGACAGGGCTCATAGGTTTTCCTGGAAGATGGGTTGAAAGATACAAAAAGAGGAATCAAAAGCCAAAAGCTTTTGGCTTGATAAAGCTGGGGAGGCCGTGGGTGGACAGGCCCCTGTGCTCTGGTGTGGGGGGTGAGGGGGGAGGTGGAGATCAAGAGTTTGTTGTGGGGCCTGTTAAATTGAAGAGGTCTGTTAGGTTAGTGCAGGCTCTGGGCAGATGTGCGAGAGAGTCAGGGGAAAAGTGGAGACTAGAACTTTAAATGGGGAGTCCTGAAAATATCAGTGATGTTTGAGGCCCTGAGTGTCTTGGGGATGCAAAGACCAAACCCACGGCCTCCAACAGAAAGAGGCTGGGGAGGTGCAGGGGGGAGCAGCCAGGCAGAGAGGGTGCTGGGGTCACTTGGAGGGGGAGCAGCACAAGTCAGCCACGTCTAGTGAGGGGAGAGGAGGCCGGCCCTGGAGGACGCTGTGAGAACTCTGGTGCCTGGGAAGCCACAGAGCAGCTCCTGGCACATCGCAGACCAACAAAATGAGATTACTGTTGGCCACGAGGACAGCACGACAGCACGAGAAGTGTAGCTCACAAAACCAAGTTGCAGTGGGGTCTAGACGGTTGGCAAAAGGCTTCCTCACCGTCACTGACTCCTTAGCAAAATGCCCTCAGCTGGTGTGCATCAGACCCCGGCTGGAGCAGCAGTGGCCAGGTGCGGAAGGACATCTGCCTCCTGTGCAGGTGCTCAGGTCCCCAGGAAGTGGAGCAGACAGTCTGCATCTAGTCACACAGAAGGCATTGGCTCACTCTGCGGGATGCAGAGCCCGAAATTCATGGGATCCCGGGAATCCATGCGCAAGCAGACACGGGAAAGACGCTGGAAACCCAAGGCTGTGTCTTCACGCCTCACATGGTTCAATGCTTAACTTTTCCTCATTATGAATCTCCAATAGATCCACAAAAAAGGATTTTCCAGGTCTTTGGGGGAAGAACTTGAGACAAGAAAGACTCGATAGGCATTTGCAGTCAAAAGCCCACTGCCTAAGAAGAGAGTTGAAAGTTCGTTCTCCTACAGGCACCTGGACAGACACCTTCTCCTGTCAGGGGACAGAGTCAAACATTTAACCTAGCCACCCTAAACCAGGCTGCCCCCACCCTGCAAGGTCCACCAGGAAGTCCCAGGTGTGAGTAGGGATGGACAGCCAAGCCCTGCCCTCTCTCCCACCTCTGCTCTTCTCAGCAGACTGCAGAGAGTGGATCCCCAGAAACCCTTGCCATGACGCCCCATGGGCAAAGGCGCTGGTCCTGTAACACCGACACAGTCTGAAGGGATATTCTAAGTACACACCCTTCCTACATCCTGCCCAGTGTCGGCTGCCAGCCCTTCTCAGGAGAGGAGTTCTTAAGTAAATTCAGCAAGAATCATGTAGCCTTTTAAGAAACTGTGAAAGATTTTGATTCTCTCCCTACAAAAACAGTCAAATGCACACACATACAAGTTCAAGTACAATTTCAGTGTTTTCCTGATGACTCCCTTATGCCCCTAAGAATCTTATCAGCCCAGGCAGAAATTCGGTGAGATGCACTCTGTGGACATTGCTAAACTTGACTGAAGCCAGCTGCAGGTCTTGCCCTCTTGGCTGGCTCACAACTGATACCTCTGTGAAAAAACCCAACATAACATAATGCAAAATAGAAATCTACGTACATCTGTGCTGAGCCTACTAGGCTTTCCAGAGAGGAAGACTCCGTGGCACAGGAGTTACCCTTTGGGACTTCTCCTTTCACTCTGACAAGGGATTAAGTATGTGATGTGTTACTTTCAACCCCAAGTGCAGACACAGAAATGAGACTGCATTCTTTTTCTGATCTGACCTTAAATGAATGGAGTCTTGCAGCGGCCGCTCCCACTGCCTGCCGACAGCATGAGTCAGTACTGGCCATACTTGCATGTGGAGCTATCAGTGCCAATGGTGGTGACATTTAAGTTTAGTAGCAGGGGGCTGCTCTCAGGAACAGGGTGTCTTCTGTGCCGAGCCAGTCTTTAGAGTCTTCTAGATCAGGCTTTATTATCATTTTAAAGCCTGTTTTATTTAAAACTCGGGTCTGGTTTGCTTAGGGTAAATACCGCCTGCTTGCACTCTGTTTCAATATGTTCTGTTTGGCAGCATGTGCATCAGAGAAAAAAACGAGAAGGCTGTTGTGTGTCACACCAAGATAAGGGATGGTTTGCACATGCAGTTCTGCTGTTGAAAAGTCTCACCCAGATAGCAAATCATCCCTGATGGTTGAAAATGGTGATTTCAAAAGCAATATCTTATTTAGAGTCTTCATGTGTGAGTGTGTGTGTGTGTGTGTGTGTGTGTGTGTGAGAGAGAGAGAGAGAGAGAGAGAGAGTGGAGGGAGGGAGGGAGGGAGGAGAGAGAGCATAGCAA
>NW_026000108.1:5475783-5589814 GCF_001458135.2 Marmota marmota marmota
GAGAGAGAGTGGGAGGGAGGGAGGGAGGGAGAGAGAACGAGCATATGCACATTCACTCCAAGTAGGGAATCCATAAATTGCACGATGTGTGTGTCTATGTTTCCTGGCATTTTATGAAACTTCCCTAGAGGCGTTTTCATAGAATTGGGACTTGGTAGCCCAGCAACTCTGAGCTTCTTGTCCTTACATTTAAACAATTTGCATAGTAGCTCCATGGTGACTTCTGATGAGGTGTTGGTGGAGAACTCCAGCTGTAATGCAGACCAGGCGGGTCAGGGAGGCTCCCTACTGCCAGATGCAACATCCACCCATGTGTCCCCCTGTATTTCTGCCTGGGCTTAAAGATTCTTGGGGGCATAAGGGAGTCATCAGGAGCACAATGAAAACTGTACTTGAACGTGTGTGTGCGCGCGTTTGCACATTTGACTATTTTTATAGGGAGAAAATCAGAATCTTTTACAGTTCCTTAAAAGGCTGCATGAATCTTGCTGGAGAACAGGGCTCAGGAGCACTTGCTTAAAGAGCATTCTACACGGGGAGAAGAGAGGTCCACTGCAGGGAGCAGGAGCTGCATGTAGTGGAAATAATGAGGATTTCCAGAAGGACAGCGTGTACTGAGATAGAATGAGCATGGCCTGGGAGCCAGGAGACAGCCCTAGCAGGTCTGCTGCCACTGCCTCATCAGATGACCTCCGACAAGTTACTGTCCCTGCTGGGCTTCGGTTTCTCAGTCTGTAATCTGAAAACCTGGGCCACGTGGCAGAGATGGCTGTGGGCTCCTTGCCATCCATTTGCCCCTCCTCTCTTTACAAACAGACACACCCTCAGCTCCAGCTGAGCCCAGGACTTCCCGCTGTACGCTGCATTTCCCAGCTTCCTCTGCAGGCAGGAGTGGCCACATGACTAGGTTTCTGCCAAGGGGCTGCGAGGAATGACGGGCACACTGATGCACTCTCCTGCCACTCCTACAGGCCGCCGTGCCCACGGGCCAACGCGAGCCCCCCCCAGCCAGGCAGAGGACACAGCCTATACGGTGACAGAGCGATCAGAGGCAAGAAGTCATGGTCGGGGACGCTTCTGGGTCGGAACCCCCACTTGCCTTGGCCGGTCCACATGCCTCTGCTCTGTTGAGGAATAATGCGCCATCTCCATTGTACCACGGGATTGTGCATTTGGGGGTTCCTTTGAGCAACTTAACTCACATCTTAACTAATACAGACTGGGTGAGGCCAGGTCATCACAGATCTCCCTCACATCAGGAAAGACAGGGACACACCCCAGACACTCAGCAAGCTGAAAGAATGAATGAGCCATTGAAGGACTGAGCCGTGTTCATGGGCAGGTCAGGAATGCGTGGTATGATTCATGAGCCAGCTCGGCATGGCTAAGAACTGTTCCCGCACCAAAATCCAGCCATTTTAGCACTGACCCTCAGGACCGGGGTTGCTGGGGAACACTGTGGTGACTCTTTCAAAGGAAGGGTGGAGGAGTCCGAGGGAGAGAGCTGTAGGCACATGCCCCCTCCCTGCCACCTCCCTTCCTCCCGCTATTGACCACTCACTCCACCACGGTGGGTCTCCCCTGCCAGGGCCCAGTGGGCACAGAGGCGAATAACCAATCCTACACCTGCCCTCCCGAGTCAGGAAACGGTGCCATGATTACAGGAGTCATGCCGAGCCTGCCTGAGGCTGAACAGGGCAGACAGGCGATGTTCACCATGGGAACTTCCAGAGGCCCCCAGGCTGCTTTCTGTGTGCAGTGGGGAGCTCTCGCCATGGGACCCAACTCTTGGCGTCCTCACCTAGGTGTGCCCCTCACCTAGGGCACAGTCTCGGCCTGCAGAGCCATCGGTACCTATTTGCCATGACCCAGGGGTGCTGGAGGGGCAGCTTCCAGCCGGGGATGGGAGGATCCAGGGTGAGTGGACACCCCCACAGCCTGGACAGTCATTCACTTATTTAAGTCATTCAACTAGAACAGGTCACATCTTTCAATGTCTTCATTTGTGAAATGGGAATAATTTTTCCTAAATGTCTGGACTCAGAAAGCCAGACCCCAAAATGTGGCACTTGGACACACAGAGCTGCAGGAAGAGTTTCAGAATCACGATCTCTCTGATTTCCCGTCCCATCTCTCAGTCGCTTTGATCCTCTTCCTCTGGAGAAGCCATGCAAAGAGAGGTCTGCTCTGAAGCTCCCTTATCTGACTGAGGACACTTCTTCCAAGAGAAATGCAGTTGTCTAGCCTGCCGCTCCCCACCCACCAAAACCCACCCAATAACATGGAAATGCTCATCACTGGAGAGGAGGAGGCTGGGAGCCCTCACCTGGACAGGCAGGTTGAGCCTGCACCCTGAGGGCGGCTCTCAGAGCTTACCCGGGGGACTTTACCTGCAGTGAGACCACCTTTGTTGGGTACGGTTCCACCCCTGCCATCTCCAGGAGCCAGAGACACTTTGTCACAAACTATCACCTGTGCTTGGCCCATTAGCTTGCCCTAAAAACCACCTTCTATCTGTCTAGTTTCCTGTCCCCCATGCCCCTCTGTCACATGACAAAGTGTATACATGTTTCTGAATCTCACTGGATTATCGGATAATCATTCTGTGCTTGCCTATGCTTATGCACTTTAATAAATGTGTATGCGTTTTCTTCTGTTAATCCACATTCTGTCAGTTGATCAGACAGCGTAACCTTCAGAGGAAGGAGGGGAAATCTCCCTGTCCCTACACTGTCTTATGGTGTTCTTGTGAACTTTGCGTCAAAATACCCTACAGAGTGCCTGCCAAGGGTTCAGGAGAGAATCTGCAGGATTCTCACCTATGAATGGATGCTGATTTGGTGGAAATCTGATTTTGGTAGAAACGTGCCCAGGAGTTACTCTAGTCACCAGGGTGTGATTCCCCACCTGGGGACAATCGGCAGTGCCTGGGGATAATTCTGACTATCATGACTGAAAGAAGAGGCAGAACAGTGCTATCGGCGTCCAGCAGATGAGACCAGAGATGCTGCTCAGAGTGGGTCTCTAGTGCACAGCCCACCCCCAGCAAAGAAATCTCCTTCCCCGTATCAGTAGCATCAAGGCTGAGAAGCCTTGCACTGGCCAATCAGAAATGACTGTTTCAACAGGGTGCGTTCACACTCTCACTAGTTACCTTGTCCTGAGCAATTTTAAGTGCCATCCTTGCCTTGGAATTTAATATATAATCATAAAACAGTATACTTGTGCCTGCCAACCAGAATTCTGCAAGCATTTGTCTCCAAATGCTACAGCATATGCTTAGTTCTCCTCTTCGTGTGTGAAACACACCTGGAAGGACCTCACCCAGCTCCTCAGGCCCACAGGAGCAACCTCTGAGAGGCATCCCCGTTTCCTGGTCTGTCCTGCAACTGTGGAGTTTATATTCTGACTTCAGGGACAACGGGACCCAATTTGCAACATCAGAACCAAAAGGAGCCCAGAGAGAGGAGAAGTGAGAAGTCAGTGACAACTTCCAGTGTGCATTGCAATTCTGCTGCGTGTCTTCAGTTGATATTCACTGAGCACCTAGTGTATTTCAGGGCCAGCTAAGTACTGGGTATTCAATGGGAATAAGGTACATATAGTTGCTCTTCTCCTGTGACTTTCTGGTGGCTTTAGCACCCAGACTTTTGAGATAGGAGGAATGGCATTTGTTACAGATGAGAAAATTGGATATTTTGAAAACAAACAGGAAGAAATATTTAAAATATTTGTTACAATTACTTTAATTTGCATTTCTGATAAAAAAACATTCTAATTTTATGAAATGTAAATGTTTAAAAAAAAACTCCTTTAGATCACTGAATGTGAGTCTGAGCCTCTTGCAGGGCCCCAGGGCCCCTTTCCTGGTGGACCCCAAGGTACAGCTCAGCCACCTCTCATCTGGAGAGCAGTCCTCTGGTATCCCCACCTCTGACGAAGCACAGAGATTCCTCCACCCAGCAGTGCTCTGGACCTACCACAGGTAGGTTTTTGTAGGAGGTGGGGTTTACCCAAACTGTTGGGTAGCCAAGCATTGTCCTATATATTTCCCTTGCTATGATTCTTCCTCCTGCGCGGTGTCCCCATCCCTCCCCCCAAGACTAAGAGCCTTAGCCACCATCCCCATTCCCCAATCACTATGTGTCAACTATTATAATCAAGATGCTACAAGCATCTTTTTAATGCCAGCTTGTAGCCACCTGAAGACATTCCATTTCAGTATGTGAGAAGTAAGCCTCAGGGATTGGCGGGTAGATTCATCCCTACGGCGAACGCGTGTTCAGACCAGCTATGAAAGGGGCACTGCCAGGCGTGGTGGGTGAGAGGCTGAAGGAGTCCTGAGCTGCTTCCACCCAGTGGCAGTGCTGATGCACAGCAGATGGACGTGAGCCACAGGGACACGGAGGTGAGGTAGTCTATAGACGGGGCAGCTCTGCTGGCCCTCCACGTGTTTTCTTTTAAGCAGCAATTTACCCAAGGCCACTCTGGCCCTGCTCTGGCGTGTGAGTCAATAGAATATGTCACAGTCCTCCACAAGAACCTGTTATCAGCAGGGGTACTCCTGGGGCTCAGGAATGTTTGTCCAAAGACTCCTCCAGATAAGAACACAGGCTACCCTGAAAGGGGCACTTGGTGACCTTTACGCAGACCAAAGATCCAAACTCAGGAAAAAGGATAATTAAAAGCAAAGCCCACTGACCATAAAATCTGTTAGAACAAGTTCCAATTAGAACCAGTCAGTGCAGGCTACAGTAACCAAGAGCCTTTAGGCCTTTAGCTGTCTTTTTAACTTCACTGTAAGTGGAAAATTTCTCGGCACCCCCTGGGCTTTGCTTGGGTACCCCTGCCCACCCACCCCCCTGGGCTTTGCTTGGGTGCTTGTGGGTAAAATCATGCACAGTAGGAACTTAAAAATCTGATGCTTTCAGTCAAAAGTGAAGAGGTGGTGCTTGGGCCGGACTCCAGAAACTTCCCTAGGACCTAAGGAAACTAGGAACAAAGTTGGAAATGCTGTTCCCCTCTCAGAGATGCCCCACGGTCTCCTTGAGGGTGCTCCTTCTTCTAATAAATAGCTGCGACTGTTAAGGCACTATTCCAGAATCCCAAATAAAACGCCAAGTCTTTTAAAGCAAAGAAGAAGGATTTATTCTGTCCAGGGCCACGGGAGCAGACGGTTCTGCAGCCCAAGACACTCAAGGCTGGTGGGAGGCAGCTTAAAAACAGAAAAACCACAAAGAAGGGATCAGGAGAGGCGAGTACAACCATAAGACACACTTCATAAAGTGGGAGGCACCAAGTTACGTGCATTCCCAGAATCTGCCCTTTTGTACCTACTCAGGAAGCAAGCACCAGTTCCATCGTTTAAAGATATTGTGGTGAGGGTGAACGCAGGTGAGGGTGGATTTGTCAACGTCTATGGGAGTGGGCTCCTGTGGAAACAGGGGCTCATTCTGCGCAGGTTGAGGTGTCTGAGCAGAATGGGGTCAGCCTGACCTAATTTCCAAATCAGCCCATGACACTGGTAGACCTCATGGCTTGCTTGAAATCCTGTCTTTCAGGAACACCAGCCTGAGAGACATGATGTGACCCCTAGGCCTTGGTAACAAAATGCTTGCTGGAGACCCACAGCCAGTATGTGGCTGGGCCAGCATGCCCAGCCAAGGCCCACTGGGCTCCGAATTCCCCCCAGTGGGGCTGACGGCTGGGGATGCTGGTTTGCAGACATCACACAGGTTCTTCTGGGAATCCGTGGCCAAATCTACATGTCACCAGGCAAAGGCATTGTCCACACCACTGGACGGAAGCCTCTGCTGGTCAGCGGGAGGGGGAACAAGCAGAGAGCAGTGCTCATTAGCCCTGTCTACTCCCTTAGCTCAAGACCCCTGTGACCAGGCTGCCACTGACTCCATTGACCAGTGCCTGATGTCACAGCTGGAGAAGACACCCCCAGCCCACCAGCGGATTTGTTCCAAGGTTTAGATCAACTTTAGAATCAGCTGAGTGCATGGGAGGGGGTGGTCTCTGTTTTGCTTATTTTTGGATGATAGTTTCAAGCAGGAAAATGCGAAGATGTCTCTGTGAAACCCCTGGCATGTGCACAGCAGGCCACTTTGCTTTTAAGTGTTGAGATCAGTGTTTGTAAAGCACAAGGCAAGAGCTGGGTACCAGCCTCAGCAGCAGGGAGGAAGCCCGGCGGGCAGCCAGGGAGCGTCTGCCCAGGGAGGGGGGTAGAAGGGGCCCTCTGTCCTCCCCTCAGCCTCTGTTTTGGGGAAGGGAGCCCAGAGAATATTTCTAATGGCCCCAGGCAGGGGGCAGCTCCAGAGACCCAGGGGCTGAGGGAAGATAACACATGGGGCACATGTTTTGTAGACTTTGGACGCCCACGATTGAGAGGTTATTATTTTAGTGCATCTGGTGAGAAAGATAGGATTCATCTCCTTCATTTTATGGTTCCTTTTTCGAAAGACTCATTCCGTGGTTGTGAGAGTGACAGTGACTACTTAGTGCATCCCTGGTGCACAACTTGCTGAGCACTGAAATAAGAGTCCCCAGCTCCACTGGGTGAGATGGAATTAGGGAGAGCCGTGTGACACAGCAGGACAGCTCTGTGACCCCCAGAAGTCGTAGGCCATCCTCCTGGATTGGCTTCCTCTCCCTCTCCTCTGGGCAGCGTCCTGTGGCACGGCTCTGCCATGTGCTTGGGGCCCCACCTCTCCCGCGACAGCGAATTCAGCTCACTTCACAGAAGGCCTCCTGAGCGCTGTGGCCAGTTCACAGCCCCCAGGTTTCCGCGTGTGGGGGCCCTGGGGACAAAGCTGGCTTTCACACATCCCGGGTCATGGCGAGGTGGGCTTGGGGTCAGGATGGGCTTATTGCCACCGTCAGCAGCCGCAGCCGAGCTTTGGCCGTCATCTTGCTACGTCTTCCAGCTCCGAGCTTCCGGCGTAGCGGGCTTCTCTGCCGTCTCTCAGGGACTGGAGGAGAAACGCCTGGAAGTGCAGCCATGGTGTCCGTGTTCCGCCCTTTCTGCCTCTCGTAGGCCCAGGAGCTCCATCTTCCTCATGAAGGGGAAAAAGGAGCTGTTCAAATAGAAGGTCTAAAAAATAAACTGGAGGTCACACTTAACCCAGCCCGGCGTGCCAGCGACCCTGAGACGCTCAGCCAGTTTCTGAAACGCTTTCTGACCGAGGCTTCGGTTACTCTCGCCCACTTCCTGCCCTGGTGTGTGTTGGCTGGGGGGCTTCCTGGAAGGACAGAGGCCAAAACACTCAAACTGCTTCCCCGGGGAGGAAGCCTTAACTTCACAGAAGCTGGAGGCCGCGGAACTGGAGGGAGAAGGGGGCTGCCAGGGCCGGGCCTGCAGGAAGAGGTTGTTTGTGCCTCTGCAGCTGCGGACTGAGTGGCGGTCCCTGTGAGGGGGACGGCAATAAAGGGCACTATTTATTCCTTCATTCCCCCAGCCTCCTCTTCCGCCAAGTAGGCTCCAAGTCCTGGGCTCACGGGCCAAGCCCGACCCGGAGCCCCTTGGCCTAGCATGCATGGGTGTGTTAGGAACTAGGCTTCTGGGGCTGGAAGTGACGGGAATAGTGACAACAAACCTGTGGCGCTCGCCCTCCATGGGCACGAGTCTGAAGGACCTGCACATACCGGCCATTAATCCTCCCAGGGGGTTTGAACATGCTGATCACAACGTGGTAAGGTCACACTGACCACCCTGATTCCATCATTATGCAGGGCGTGTGCGTTGAAATGTCATACTACACCCAGGAAGATGGACAACTGTCCTATGTCAACTCTAAATAGAATTGTTTAAAAAGTTGAAATCCCCTCTACCCCTGTGTGTGTTGGAGAAGGGGGCGGGGGGTATATACCAGCGTCGTCTCCATTTTATAGACAAAGAAATAGGAAAATTCGCACAGCCCGACAGTGACTGAGCTGGTACACGAGGCCAGCTTGACTGTCTAGTTTGAGTTTAAAACTTTAAATCAAACTGAGCCTCCGAAACACAAGGATTATAATGAGGATTGCCAGGGGCCAGCCAGGGAGTGGAGGGTCAGTGTTGAATGGGGACAGGGTTTTAGTTTGGGGAGATGAAAAAGTTCTTGAGATGGGTGGTGGTGACGGTCCCACAATGTGAGTGTGCTTAATGGCCCTCAGCTGGAGGGAGACCTTGTGAAAATGATGTATCTGTGTTCGTATGTTTTACTGCACTATTTTTTCCTCAGTTGCAGGGAAATAGCTCCAGAGGTAATCATCCCATTGCACAAGAAATGGATCACCTTCCACTATAAAAGGCATCCGTGAGGAGGAAAACCGCAGGCTGGGATTTTTGTAGCCAGCTGCTGGTCTCAGGTTCTGGTTAAGGGGAACCTGCAGGTAGCTGTTGACGTGTGACACAGACACCACAGACATATCTGCCCATCCCAGTCAGTTGTGCACATCAGGTGAGCTACAGAGAGCAAATGGCAAAGCTATGTGACATCTCCAGATAGGACATCTAACACAAGCTGGGACCCTTTGAGGACTTTCTAAGTGCTCCTGAGACGCAGGGCTATGCAGGGAGGCTCACACTGAGGGCGGACACCACTCTTCAGTCCTCACAAACACAGCCTGGTGAGGGGTCTGGGGAGAGCATCCCCACCTGGGCCAGGCACCTTGCAGATATCACTCAGCGTGGCACTGGACGGGCCCTGTCCTGCCCACGAGCCACACTCTGGCCTCCAAGGTGTACAGCCTCTTACTCTCCCAGGAAGAGGATTCATCGTTCTGATGATGGAATCCTTGAAAGTGACGGATCACCACACGTGGAGATGAGTCACAGAACCGTGATGTCATAGTAAGTGAAGACCCCCCTCATTTCCCAAGAAAAGTGAAGTTCATGACTCTCCCAGGGTCCTGTAGCATGATGGCTAATCTCATGTATCAGCTTGGCTGGGCCACGGTGCCCAGGTATTTCTTCAAACATTACTTAGGGGTATCTGAAGTTCCATGTGGTCAACATTTAAATTACAGATTTTGAGTAAAGCAGATGCCTCTCCATATCATGGGTGGGCCTCACCCAATCTACCGAACACCCACAAGAGGAATGAAGCCCACCAAAGAAAGAATCCTGCCTCCCAATGGGTGGACCCGACCTGCAGCGTGAGCCTTCCCTGGACCTCGAGTGGCCTGCCGGCCCTACAGGCCTTTGGCTTGCCCAGCCTCCACCGTCACCTCAGCCAATTCTTCAAAATCAACTAGTCCCCACTGGTGGATGGAAGGATGATTGATGAATAGAAAGTGTTGTGGTTTGGATGTGAGGTGTCCCCAGACGCTCATGTGTGAGACAAAGCAAGAAGGTTCAGAGCGGAAGTGATTGGGTTGTGAGCGTCTGTCCCCATCAGTGAATTAATCCCCTGATAGGGATTAACTGAGTGGCCACTGACGCAGTGGGGTGTGGCTGGAGGAGGTGGGACTGGGTATCTGGAGAGTCGGGGGAGCTCTCCCTCTGCTTCCTGATCACCATGTGAGCTGCTTCCCTCTGCAGCACTCTTCCACCGTGTTGAGCTGCCTCACCTGGAAACCTGAGCAATACAGCTGGCTGTCAGTGAGCCTTCCCACTTCTCCTCATCTGCAGTTGTTCTGATCCTGTCTTTCAGTCACAGCAGTGAAAAAAGTTGACTAAAACAGACAGAGGCAGACATAGAGAGGTATAAAGTATATGTACAAACACAGGTGCATTCCCACACATATAGACACAACACACACAGCCCCTTAATGTCCCACCCCCTGGTCTGTGAAGTGCGGATGGGACAGCAGCAGACCTGCCTCAAATGGTTTTAACTAGTCACCCTGGTTGAGGTACCTAACACCCTAACAAAAGCACCAGGCACCCAGCCCCTGCTGGGTACCTGCCTAGAACTCATTTCTAGATTCCAGAAATGTGCATGATGGGGTGTGGCAGATGGGCAGAAAAGTTCCACCAATGTCACATGTTGCCGAATGTCAACCTTTAGAGTGTCTCGCTGCTCCGCGCTGAGTGGCAGGACTAGGAGGTGATCAGCACCACGCCTGCCACCAGGAAACCCCAAATCTGATACAGAAATCAGCAGGTAAACCCTGGTGAGGCTCTATGGGGACTATACACTTGTGCCACCAGGTGGAAAAACTATAGTCCCCAGTGAATAACTTCAAATAATAACATATTTGTCTGACTATCAGTTTTCTATTACTGGGTCACAAATTGAGGGCCTGAACAGCACCCACTTATGGAAGTCAGACATCTAGGAAGAATCAGCAGAGTTCTTGGCTTTGGCTCTCCTAAGGCCAGAATCAAACTCTTAGCCGACCTGGGTTGGTATTGGGAGCTCTGTAAAAAAACCTGCCACAGGCCCCTTCCAACCAGGGGTAGAGCCCAGTTCCCCACAGCTTCCAGTCTGAGGCTTCCCTCTCCTCCCTGGCTGTGTACCAGGACCTCTGCCCTCCTGAAGGTGTCCCCCTCTCTACCGCCTCCCCCCACACACCTTCAAGCCAAAAATGGGAGGCTGAACGTGGGTTCTCTCCGACTCCCGCACCACCTCCTGTCGGCCTGCAGAGACCTGTTGTTAAAGGGCTCTTGTAATGGATTAGAAGCTGGTGATCTCTTTTGAGGAACCAGAAGTCAATGGATTAACAACCTTTATCACGACTGCAGGATCCCTTTCGCTGCATGACTAACCCAACCACGTGAGGCATACCCCACCCTATTCACAGGATCCCCCCCACATTCAAGGGGAAGGACATTACATGCCCTTGGTAGAAGTTGCCCACATGGTCAGGATAGGCTAGGCAAAGCTGCAGTGACAGAAAGCCCTTAGTGCACACCACATGTTGGCTGGGCGTGGCTCTGGGTCATCTCTACATCTGGATGAGGCTGATACGTGGGGTCAGGTGACGGAGAGAGAGACACGGCATGGCAGAGTGCATGGCAAAGCACACACAGGCCCTCACAGATCCTGCCTGTGGTAAATCCCAACATTCCTTTCCCTTGGTCAAGGGGCCACGGATGCTCAGTCCTGACCTGGGTCCAGGAGAAAGGAGGCTAGACATGTCTGAGGACCAGCACTAATGACTGGCACAATGAGAATCCTCCAAAATGGAGCAGCCCCGAGGAGAGCCAGCTCCTCCCAGCTCTGCAGGGTGCTGTACTGACTGGACTCTTGATTTGCAAGAGACAGAAAGAAACTCCCAGAAACCAGCTCAGGCCAAAGAAGTCAGTTCTGTAGCCATCAGCTCAGTGGCTGGAAATGGCCCGGACAGTTGGCAGAGTCGCAGGACTCAGAGACTTCTGGAACTGGAGCCAGGGTGCAGCCCCGTGCTGGTCCTCCTCCGCCTTCTGTCTCTGAGCTCTGCTTCTTCTTTCCCGGCCTTGCCCACTCCTCCTGCAGACAGGCCTGTAGCCACCACAGCAGGTGACCATCCTCCTGTGCTCGTGTTAGCCCCAGGGAAAACTCTGGCCTGCCCATCTGGTTCATATGCTCACCACCCCCCACAGCAGGAGGCCAGAAACGGTCCAAGATGAGGTTGAGGAGCAGATCTGTAACCAGAAGGAAAAAAGGAAGAGGGAAAGGTGGGGCACGCAGCCCCAAGGGGCACGCCAGCAGTCTCGTGTTTGT
Source organism: Marmota marmota marmota (assembly GCF_001458135.2). Taxonomy (NCBI): domain Eukaryota; kingdom Metazoa; phylum Chordata; class Mammalia; order Rodentia; family Sciuridae; genus Marmota; species Marmota marmota. The sequence goes on from NW_026000108.1 coordinate 5,487,420, forward strand.
CTTCACAAAAACGGTTTCCAATAAATGCCGTAATCCCCGCACTTCTGCGGAAGCCAAGTGACGTCACGATCAGCTCAGTCGCAGGTAACAAAGGGAGCTCCGAGCTGCAGCACCCTAGGCTGTGGTCTTTCTTCCGAGCCCAGCTGGGACCTTCTTGGAGAGCTTCTGCTGTTCACGCAGGGGAACTGTTTGGTTCAGAGCTCCTGCCGTAGGCGCTGTCCTCTGAAAGCTTGAATCCATGTTGGGGCTTATGGGGGGGCTCGCTTCTAAAACACGGGGCTCTTTTCTTTTTTTATTAATTTTTTAATTTACGTATGACAGCGGAATGCATTACAATTCTTATTACACATATAGAGCACAATTTTTCATATCTCCAGTTGTATACATAGTATATTCACACCAATTCATGTCTTCATACCTGTACTTTGGATGATAATGTCCATCTCATTCCACCATCATTTCTAACTCCATGCCCCCCTCCCTTCCCCTCCCACCCCTCTGCCCTATCTAGAGTTCATCTATTCCTCCCAGGCTCCCCCTCCCTAACCTACTATGAATCAGCCTCCTTGTATCAGAGAAAACATTCAGCATTTGTTTGGTTGGGATTGGCTAACTTCACTCAGCATGATCTTCTCTAACTCCATCTATTTACCTGCAAATGCCATGATTTTATTCTCTTTTATTGCTGAGTAAAATTCCATAGTGTATATATAGCACATTTTTTAAAATCATGGGTCTCTCTTCATAATCCCTGCCCTAAGCAAAGCCCAGCCTTGGTGTTTGCCTTCTCTCCTTCACTCCTGCACGGGCTGGGCCAGCTTTCCAGGTGGGTTTGCCAAGAGCCAAAGCGAAAGCTCAAAAACATGTCCCACAAACATGGGGGAAGCACAGCTTCTACGAACGATGCTAGGTCAACAGGAATCCCAGAGGCAGCGCCTGGCTGAGTGCTCACCCTCTCCCCACCCGACACTCCCGGCTGTCACTGCCGGGTCAGCTGCCATGGGCTCTTGGCTTCTGACCCCAACTGCTTGCAGAAATGGGGAGGCACCGAGGGGCCTCTGTCCCCCAGGTGGCCTCCAGCCCAGCTCTGGCATCAGACCCAGGCTGTATGATCTAGTGCACTGTTTTCTGCAGAAATTAGGCTGCTAGCGGCTCAGGTTGGGCGACAAGAGAACTGGCATTGGCTACAGCCATTTCAACCTCAGATGCCTCAGAAGGCCACAGGGTAGGAACACCAGGGGCACACAGGAAACGGGCCTCTCTGTGTTTCAGCCAAGGTGCATGGGCCAGAGCAAACAGCCAGTTCCTGTTTCTTACGGCCCCTGGGGCTGAGAACAAAGAGTGTCTCCCTGGCCTTGGCAGCGCTTAGAAACAGGCTGCTCTGAACAGCCAGAGGGAAAAGTCCAACCGCTCTTGCTCCGTAAATCCTGAAAAAGAGTCCCAGGTCCTGAAAACGCAAGGTCACAGACAGAAAACACAAGGACACTGTCTCAGTCTGTTTTCTGCTGCCATAACAGAATACCTGAGGCTGGGGAATTTATAAACAATAGGAGTGTACTTAGTGCATGGTTCTGGAGGCTGAGAAGTCTACCAGCCTTGGTGCTGGCATCTAATAAGGGTCATCATGGTGGAAAGTTGAAGGGCAAGCACACACAAGTCAGAGGGGACGAGAGGTTGTGCACTTACACTCCCAACATAACCACCCAGTTCCTCAATAATTCATTCACGAGAACTGAGCCCTTACGACCTAACCCCCTCTCCAAGTTCCGCCTCTGAATACTGTTACAATGGCAATTAGTGTCTTAGAGGGAACCTTCGAACCACATCAGAAGTTAAGCTGTGACAACTGAAATTCAGTATCTGCCAAAATGGTGTTCTCTTCCTGTGCAAGTCTCAACTGAAGAAAGCCTGCAAAGGGAGGGAATTGTGGATGCTTAGAGAGGTGTTGGCCATGGACGTGGGTCCTGTTCATAATGTACTGCTTTAGAGTGAGATGAGGGCAGTGGACATTGTGGTGACCTCTGGAAGGCAGCCTTAGCAGGAGTGAGCTCCACATCCAAGGAGGTATACAAGCAGATTCTGGATAAGCACTTAACAGGAAGGCTATAAAGAAAGCATAAGCATCAGACAGGTTGGTTTAGATGATTTCTAAAGTTCTACTTCATAAGTTTATTTTCTGTTACTATAACAAAATACCTGAGGCTGGGCATATAAAGAAAAGAGATTTACTTAACTGACAATTTTGGAGACTGAAAGTACAAGACCAGTAGTTTTATTGGCTCAACTTCTGGGGAGGGCCCTTGGGCCATGTCACAATGTGAAAGATGTCATCACAATGGCAGGAGCACTTTTGAGATAGAGATCACCTGGCAAGAAAGCCAGCCAGAGACTGTGACTCCTTGGGCCCCAACTTGTCACCATGTCCCAATTGGAACCTGGGGGCCTCTCACCCGTTCTACCTATAGATGCCAGGAACTGGAGGCCCCCTGCAGCACTGAGCTCAGGAGCCCCAGCCACACCCATGCCATGTCCTGGTGGGAAACAGGTCCGTCTCCCAGCCACTCATCTGTCTCTGCCTCGCTGTCCTGGACGTAAGGGTGCAGGACTTGTTTTCCTTCCCTGGCCTGAATTCAACGCTCTGATGAAAGGTCCCTGGAGCCTCTCAAAGCAGACCTAGAGTCCTAGGCTGGGGCAAGGGTGTGACCAGGGAGGCACAGGACCAGGGCCCAGTGCAGAGAGGAGCGAGGTGCAGACTCCACGCGGAGGCAAGAGGCCTGGCGGGGCGGCCTCCTGGGGCTCGGTGGCCTCCTGGCACTCCTTGCCGCCGCCTGTGGGGCTGCCCGACACGGGCTCCTAACGGAGTCTGGAGCACACGCTGCTGCGCACAGAGCAGGAAGGCACAGCTCGCCATCCCTGCGCAGGGCCTTGAACACTGGAAACTGGAAAACATGGGGGTGATGGAGGACCAGGGTCACGGCCAGCAGGGTCAGCTGCTGACCACGGGTCGGGAGGCTTTCTCCAGGTGGGAGAGGCGGGGCCCGGGTGCCTTCCCTGTCTGACCCCTGGCTCCCGCTCCCTGGGCTCTTGTCTTCAGTTGTGTTCCTCTGGGACCCTGCAGCCCCCTGGTGCCCCTTGTGCCCTGCCTCTGGAGGGGGCGTGGGGCCAGGCCTGCCCAGACCTGGGTCCAGGGCCCGCTGCTCGCCCCATCCACTGTTCAGGTTCGTGCACGGCTCACGGCATTTGCACTGGCAGCGGCTTTGGGGGCTGCAGGAGCACGGGCACCGCTCAGGTGACCCGCCCATCAGCCTTCCCCTCCTGGCTGCCCCTGTCCCTTGCCTGCTCCTGGTGTTGGCAGCCCAAGGACCCAACTCATCTCTGACTGCAAGACTCCTGCTTCTCAGGATTCCATCCTGGGGGCAGCAGGACAGGAGGAGGACAGGGCAGGGCACCTCACCTGGGCGCTTGGCCTCCAGCTCTGTGACCCCAGTCGGGCTGCTGGAGCTCTCTGAGCCCCGGTTTCCTCCTGGAGAGAGGGACTACTTTCTGTGGCCTGTGCCTGGCAGGGACCTCACAGGACTGAGTGGAGACAGCCATGTGAGCTCAGACCTTGTGGAAACTCACAGCACGCAGGCATGGGCTCTGCTCAGGTCACACGGCACCTCCCTGGCTCCACAGTTGTCCCCAGAGCTCCCACCCCACTGCGCACAGGAAATGAGGGAGACTTAAGAACCTGGCCTCGGCCACAGCCCGAGGGCCCGGCCCTGCTTTGCCTGGGCATCTAGGTGGGAGCTCACTCCTTGAGCCGGGCTGCTTCCACCCTGACAGACATGCTCAAGTGGACAGCCCGCCCTTCCTGCATCCTCGTGGGTCCATGCCGGGGGCTCAGGGATGCTCACACAGCCAAGACCACCTGTGCAGTGTCAGCCTAGCCTCCAGGCTACAAGAGGGCACAGCTGCTCAGGAGGCAGGTGACAACCCATCCAAGGGTCAGCTTTCTGGGGTGGGGGCGGGTGACCCAATACAATGACACTCAGGCCGCTGGACCCCAGGCAGGTATCACTGTCCCACCCCAGCAACTAGAGAGGATGGCGCTTAACCCTTCCCTGCTGGTCACTCCCGCCCCAGCTCTGCTGCAGGAGATCAGCCAGCTTTATAGAGTCAGCCCTCCTGGCCTCTGACCCACCTCCTGTCCTCCCTCTCTCCCTCCTGGCCTCTGCCCCTCACTGCGGCTCTTTGTCAGTGTCAGAAAAGTTCCCAAGGAGGGACACCGACGGTGGAAACCGTGCCAGAGGCAGGCCCACTTCCCTCCAGATGCGCCCCCAGGTGCCGGCAGCCATCCTCACCTCATGGGATCCTAATGAAAGGACTGAGTGTCCTGGCCCAGGTGGGCGTGCCAAACCCCCTCTCCCACCCACTGGGCAGCTGGCTCTGGCGGGGCCCACAGGAAATGGAGGCGTGGAGCCATGGCCCTGGGCCACCCCCAGCTGCTGCTTAAAAGGGAGGCGGGCCAGGCTGCAGGGAGCCCAGCACCATGATGCCCTGGACGTCCCTGCTCCTGCTGCTGCTGGCCGGGCTCCCTGCTGCATGGCCCGCTCCCCCGACCTGCTACTCCAGGATGCTGACCCTGAGCAGGGAGATCACCAGTGAGTTCCAGGGGCTGCAGGCCGCAGAGCCAGGGGTGAGTCCCCCCCACACCCACCCCCGCCCCGGAGCCAGGCCAGGAGGCTCCGTGAAGATGCACCTCCCAAACACATGGCTTTGGATGAAAAAGAAAGAAAGGGTGGGGAGAAGGAAAGAAGGGAAGAGAGATAGAGAAAAAGAAAAATAGAGAAGACTGCCATTCTTTTCTAGTAAAAGATAATCTCAAGGGCTTTTGTATGTTTCCCTCCTACTAAATATGCCAACTATTTGCCTTTTCAAAGATATAAGGAAAAGTAACCAAAGACATCACAAGTTTTGTTTGAACTTATTAGCAAATATCAGAGATGCTGTAGTAAAATGTACCAAAAGAAAAGACCAGCTCCCCACAGAGTCTAGGACTTCAGAGTCACCTCACAGCCCAGTGACCCCTGTGTGCTAAGGGATGGTGACCCCTTACCTGCTGGGGACCCTGTGCAGATCACTCAGTCTGCTATCTCAGTTTCCTGCCTGTAAAATAGATGACAACAGCTTGCCCACCCCACCTGCCCCGGCACACAGAGGGTCAAAGGAGTGAGCAAGGGTGGCTAGCTGGGGTCAAGAGGACACCCAGGAATTCAGAGTCGGGTGTCCAGAAGGGTGGCTGAGTCGAGCATCTGACAGAGAAAAGCCATGAATTAAGCTTCATTAAGAGCTTCAGCACAATTGAACAGCGTCTCTTGACTGCTTGTAAATGCTTCAAAAAGAACCTAATGATTCTCAGATGTTGGGGTTTACAGGACTCTAACACCCTCTCTGTGTTTTCTTTTTTTAAAGCCAAATAACATGTATTTATGTCTCATTATAAAAGTAACATACTTTGTAGAACGGTCGGAAAACGCACACAAAGAGGAAAATAGGCATGGCTGTGACTCTGTCACCCAGAGGCGACTGCTCCCATTACATTCCAAAGGCTGGCGTTTCTGCCTCCTGTCTGTGCCAAGGTACCCAAGCGCCAGGCTGCAACAAAATTGGGATCAAATGGCACAAGCTGTTTTGCAACTTGCTTATTAACGACATTGTGGAGTAAGTTAATACCCTTTGGTACAAAAGAACTTGGCTGGGTAGGTGCACCACGATCCCTTGCCTTGGAAGAGACAGAGCAATCGTCTTTTAAAAGAATCCGATTTTTAAAGGTAAAAAAAAAAAAAAAACACATAGGCTCAGAATGTTAGAACTAGAAAGAAGTGGAAAGATTATACATTCCAGCTCTTTCATTTCCCAACCGAGAAACTAGGTCACAGAGGAAGATACGAGCCCGAGGTCACGCAGGCGGGCAGGAATTGAGGGCTTCATCCCTGAACCGACCAGGAGTAAGATGTAGCAATAGGAAAGTACCACGGGGGTGCTGCAGAGGGTTACACAGGACCCATTTTACTCTATGTAACTAATTTATAATAATACATATTTATGGATATGTTTGTATATGTTATACTTGTTATATATTACATGTATCTATTTGTAGGTGTAGAACTATCATATAACTAAACAGCTATAAAATTGTTTTATTATGTATATATATACCTGGTGGTTATCAAATATTACTATGTGTTTACGTGTGCATCAAATGGTGCCTCGATTCAGAGTAAATATGATAATTCTGTGTTCTAAAAGGCAAAATCTGGGAGACCAGTTGTCCACTTTGGGGTGCATGGACATGTAAGACTAGCAAGTTTTTCAGGTGTCATAGCACCAAGAAAGACCCCAGGATCTGGGCTGGGCTGGCCAGAGCCTCTGTGGCCAGGCTGAGCCTGTGTCCTTTCTTCAGGAGCCCTGTGTGAGGTACCTGCCCGGGCTGCACCTGGATATCCACGTAAGTGGGCTCTGCCTGGTGGGGGAAATCTGCATCCTCTGCTGCTGACCATCCAGTGTGGGGTGGGAGAGGCCCCATGGGGTGGGAGAGGCACAGGAGGACACAGGCGCTCATTAGCTCCTGTCCCCCTGGCTGCCGACTTCTCCCGTGAACCCTCTCCTATTGCCCACTCCCAGAATTACTGTGTGCTGGCCAAGCTGCGGGACTTCGTGGCCTCACCCCACTGTTGGAAAATGGCCCAGGTGGATGCCCTAAAGGACAAAGTGCGGAAGCTGTACACCATCATGAACTCGTTCTGCAGGAGGGTAGGTGACGCCATTGACCACCCCTGTTCGCCTGCTGGGAGGAGGGGGCTTGAGGAGGAGCAGGGGGCTTAGGAGGAGCTTGCATCCACAAAGCCCTTCTGCAGCACCATCTCCCTCGCTGAGTGACGGGGATTCATGAGACAGCTACACGGGGCGCCACTCCCGGCCCCTGAGACAGACGGCCCGAGCCAAGCAGGGCCTGTGGGCGGAGCTTTCTGGAGGAGCAGGGGCCCCAGGGGTGCTCTGTGAGGGGGGGAGCTCTGGTAGGAGGGGGGAGGGGAGAGCCACGGGATCCCAGGACGCAGGCTGCAGCCCCAGGTGGCCCTGAACTGTGGCTTCATCTTCCCCTACCCAATGCAAACACGTCAACTGGGGACACACTAGTCCTCACCTCATGACATCACTGGAAAGGTAAGAATCACACCCTCCCATGCACCAGAACCCTCCTGACCCCCTTGATCCCAAGACACCCAACAGAGCAGCCACACCTGGTCTCTCCAGCCCCTGCCTGGCCAGAGTGAGCCTTGGAGAAACCACTGGCTATTAGTTGACATTTCTTTGTGTAGCAAAGATGTGTTACCCATTTCCCCATGTCCAGTCCCTCCTGGTCCCCCTCTCCCCCTGGTCTGTGGAGGACAAGATGGCAGAAGCAGGTGCAGTGACTGTCCAGCAGGTGAGCTGAGAGCCACCCTGTCCCACACACGACCCCAGTGCTGGGCCCCAGGTGTTGCCAAGAAGCAGGGTGAGCTCGTCCCTTGCTCGGTCACCCGTCCAACCCACGTGACATGAGAGTAGGACAGGAGATCCTGTAGGGATGTGGAGAAAGCAGGGACCGGCTCTCCTGGGAGGAGGGAGTGGAGGTTTTCCTCCGGGAACACTTGTGTGACCTTCGAGGACAGGATGACCGAGAGTCCTGGAGCTGCGCCTGGCTCCAGGGCCCCCTCATTGCGCGTCTTCGGCAGGACCTGGTTTTCCTCTCTGATGACTGCAGCGCCTTGGAGCACCCAATCCCAGTGACCACGGGCCCTCCTGAGGGCCAGAGCTAAGGCGGCCAGACGAGAGAAAGAACCCAGAGGCCTGAGGCTGTGCATCTGCCCAGATGGAGGGCGGAAGCCACAGCCCCACAGGCCTCCTGTGGCGGGCCTCAGCCCCCTGTGGAAGGCGGCACTGCTGCTGGGGGGGGGGCCTGCTCTGCAGTGCCTTGGTGGTCAGATGCACCAGGAAGAGGGCTCACAGCCTCTCCTGCAGGGCCAGGAACTTGAGCCCACACAGAACGGTGGTCCTGACCATGGCAAGAGCGGGGTACACATGCACCCGCCTCTTCCTTGTTGGGAACCTGCTGACCCCTGACCAAGCTTCTGTTTTATGCCTTCCCTCATCACAAGCTCCCGGTCCCTTCTTTCATTTTTAAAGAAATGTTACTGCTTTTAAGATGTATTTGTGAGGTTTTTACGTAGCGCTGCAAAAACACTCTTCTCCTGAAAGCTGATGAAAATCAAATAAAAACATCTTCACCGCGAAACCCGTGTTCTCCGCGACTTGCTGAAATCTCCTGCTCTCCACAGGAGAGCGTCTCCCTCCCCCTTTCCATCAGGAGCAGGAGTCCGGGTCAGCTGCACTGGACTGCATGAATGTCCACTCCCACAGCGTTGGGAGATGTGCCAATTTATGCTGGAGGTGGGAGGTCCCTTGGGGTGCAGACGGTGGGGACAGATTACATTGCCCCCACAGACAGCTTGGGGCCTGTGGGGGCAATGTAATCTGTCCCTTCTTTCAGTTCTTTGGCTTCAATGACAAACGTGGAGACGGGCATCTCACGGGGCTGAAGCTCAGGTTGGTGAAGCGGCCTGAGCTGCCCAAGGTCAGGGCTAGTGAGTGGGGAGCAAAGCCCCACTCTTCCAGCAGCCCCGGAGGACTGTGCTTGTTTAATAATTTATAAACCAACAATAAAATCTCAGCTAAGTAGCTGGATTGTAGAAAAATATTTCCAATGTTGATTTTGTGAAATTCCACATTATATTGGGTCTTCTCATTTCTTTGACTCCCTGCTGTGTGTGAACGGGCGGCTCTTCCTCCTTGATCTTAGATGCCTCAGGCTTCTCAGAGGATTCATGAGATGGAGCCACTTGGCTTTTATTTTCTATTTGGAAGCACAGGCCCACAGGACTTCTATCCTAGCCTCCTAGGGCTGCCACGCACGGCATGGCACCAGGAACTGGGTGGCTTGAAATAAGAGGAAAGTGTCATGTTGTGGTTCTGGAGGCTGAAAGTTCTGGATTGAGGTGCCAGCAGGCCAGGAGTTCTCTGGAAGCTGCAGGCCAGGGTCCCACCTTGCATCTTCTAGCCTGTGGTGGCAATCCTTGGCATTCCTTGCCGAAGCCTGGCTGGGCACAAAATAACCGAGCCACCACACAGCCTTGTAGGTTCAAAACAGGAACTCCTTTATTCTCCGCACTCCCGCGAACGCCATGCATGCGGCCTTCTCCCGGGACACACCACACACCAACCGGAAATCCCTCCTCCGGAAATCCCTCCTCCGGCACTTCCCCAACTCCCCAGGAATCCCCGCCCCCCAGAACTCCAAAGTAGCAGGTGAGGCGGACAGCAGGGGTCTAATATGCAATTGAACACACAGCTCAACATATCCATCATCATCTCAATGGCTCCCTGGCGTCACCTCTCAACCACTCCCTTCTGGCACAAATGCCATGCGTCATCCCGACTTGGCTGTGGCCCTCAACAATTCCTGGTGGCTGGTGGCAATCCTTGGCATTCCTAGATGTCAGATGCATCACATCAACCTCCCTGTATATGTATGTCTGTGTCCATCTTCTTATAGGGATGCTGATTATGGGGTCAGGACCCACCTCATCCAGTATGACATTTTGTGTGTGTGCGTGTGCTGGGGATTAAACCTGAGGCCTTGTGCACATGAGGCAGGTGCTTGTCCACTGAGCTATACCCCAGCCCTAGACCTTGTCTTCATCTGATAACATCTGCATAGTACCCATGTCCAATTAAGGTCACAATCACAGGTACAAGGGGTTAGGGCTTCAACATATATTTCTGGGACACCCAATTCAACCCACAAAATAGAAGAATTGGCTCTTTCACATAGGAAAGTACTGCAGTGGTCCGGGTCTTGTCCATGAGCCCCTCAACCATGGGGCACTGCCCGGCCCAGGAGTGGCTCCCGCCAGCCCACGGCCTCTTCACCACGACGCTGCAGGATGGGCGTCCTCAGCCCCCATTGATAGTGGAGGAAACATCCTCAAGTTCAAAGGTGGAGTGATTTCCCAGACAGCTAAGGGGCAGTGGCAGACGGATTCCAGACGGGTGGACAAGGGCCAGAGTCTCCCCCTCACTGCCGTTCTAAGGAGTTAAGGACGCCATTGGAGACAGGCCCCGTGGGAGCATTTCAGACACCTCTTTGCTCATTTCTTCCATCTTTACTAAGAGCGCATTACAAATTCAGCAAATTTTGAGATGAAAGGTGAAGAGTTCCTCTCGTAGTTCCCCAAGGAGACCTTTGCAGAATCTGGGAGATGCCAGAGGAAGGAGCAAATAACTCTGAGATGGGGCAGGAAGTTTTCTTAGAGGATTTGGAATTTGAACAAGGACTTGCAGAAGGACCGGGGACTTGCTGGGCTGGAGGCAGAAGACACGTCAAAGCCAAATGCCGGGCGGCGTCCCACAGAGACGACTGCCTCCAACACAGGCGTGTGGCTGGGAGCCAGGTGAGGAGCGACGACGTGGAGGGGTCAGAAGGCCAACAACATGACTATGGGAAAGCCTGCGCCAGGTGTGCCCGGGAGAACCCTTCTCTCACAGAGCAATCAGGATGACGGTCCCCCTGGAGGCTGTCAGTTCCTGAAGGGGCCCCTGTCCCAGGCCTGGTGTCTGAGCAGGGCCCTGGTCTCTTCCTTTGTCTTTCTGCATTGCCAACTGGTCAACCCTGACTTCTCTAGGTCTCTTGACTTCTCCGTTTGCACTTTAACAGTTGGTCAGAACCTTCTCAGAACTCACATGTCACCCGGCTGTGCTCAGGATTCAACCATCCTGAGTGAGGGTCTGCCTATCTCGGGTCCTTCTGCCCAGGGGCTCCCCATTGGAAGGGGATTGTTTTCTTCCGGGGGCTTCTTAGCAGCTGGAGCCTAGCTCGTTTCTCCAGCACCTTTAATGCACCTGGGGAAGCCAGCAGAGGCTCAGGGGCCCTGAGGGACGCGGTTCTGAGGAAAGACCTCAGCCCAGCCCTGCTGCTGTTATTTGTTTAGGTGGACGGTTCACTTAGACGCCCTGTGCCTCAGTCCCCTCTTCTGTAACATGGGGGTGGCGAGAAGACAGGTTTGTGGGTTTATTTGGGGAATGACATGAGTTGGTACAATCCAGATACTAGGAGTGCGGTGCCCAGATGGAGTCCCCACCAGCTGCAGTTAGCATCAGCACAGACATTGCTCTAGAGTCAAGTCCAGGCCACTGTTGTCCATCAGGCACCTGCAGGCTCAAAGCCCAGGTGCCCCACCTTTTCTAAGCAAGATCACAGGTCAAGGTGAGCCCTTCTCCTGGCCCGAAGCCTTGGAGCCTGAGACCTTCACTGGAAGAATGATTCTCTTTCCTGGACGGTGTTTCTCCTGGATGCACTCCACTCCTGTGTGGTGACCACCATCAAGGACAGACTCACTCCAGCGGGCCACTTCCTCCCCTGCCATGTGCTTTCCTCACCCAGCACCCGAGGCCTGTGGTGAGGGGCTCATCTCACAGAGGGAGCTCATGGTGGAACAAAGTTGCTCACCTCGTGGCCAGAAAGAAAAGAGAGACGGGTGGGGAGGGAGAAGGAGACTGTGGCCCACAATCTCTTTCTAGATCATGCCCCAGTAACCTAAAACCTCTCACTAGCCCCCCTTTTTACAGGTTCCACCACCTTCCAAATGGAGGGCCAAGCCTTTCGCACAGGGCTTTGGGGGTCATGAGAGCTACAGCAACACCCAAGCCTCCCTGAGCCACGGCACCCACAGCCCCTGGCTTTACCCTCCTTCTGGTGGCTTTGTCTCCTCCTTTGCCGGTCCCCCCTCCCTCATCCCATGTCTAAATGCCAGTGCGCCTGTGCTCTGTCCTGGGCCAGTGCCCCCTCCTCTGTGCCCACCTCTGGGGGTCCTTGTCTGCCTCTGCTGCCCTCACATGTGGTCATAAGTCTCTGCCCCCTGCTCAGACGTTCCACCAGGTGGACACTCGTGTTCCAACCACCCAGCGTGGGCTCTGGGAGGGCTCACAGATATGCACACATCACCTGTCTGTCTACGGTTGGTTCTTCTTGCTTGATGGTCTTCCCTGTCCTGGTGAAGTGGCCCTCCGTACCCCCTGGCTTCTCCCAGGCTTGTGCCCACTTCTCTTTCTCTACCCGCCCCACCTTCACCAGTAACCAGCAGGTCTAATTCTTTATGCTGTAAAACAGGCATGCGAGGTTGACTTTATGTCAACTTGACAGGCCTGTGTCCCCAGATATCTAGTTAAACGTTATCTCTGGGTGGGGCAGTGGGACGGGGGCTCTGGGTGAGAGCAGCACTTCAGTTGGTGAGGTGAATAAGGAGCCGGTCCTACACCGTGTGTGTGGGCCCAGAACAATCCCCTAGGGACCTGAAGAGAACAAAAAGAAGGGAGAATGTATGCTTGAGCTGGGACACGTGGCCTCTCCTGCCTTTGGACTGGGACTTCCACAACCAGTTCTCCTCACTCTCAGGCTGCTGGCTTGGACGAGGGCTTCTGCCACCCTGGTCTTCAGGCCTTCAGACCCTTCTCGAGCTACGCCACCCACTCTCCTGGGCTCCAGCTCACAGGTGGAGACTGTGGGCCTTCCCAGCCTTTGTGATTACACGAGCCGATTCCTTACAGTAAAGTGCACACACACACTCACACTCACACACACACTCACACACTCACACTCACACACTCACTCACACACTCACACTCACACACTCACACACACTCACACACTCACACACTCACACACACTCACACTCACACTCACACACTCACACACACTCACACTCACACACTCACTCACACACTCACACTCACACACTCACACACACACTCACACACTCACACACTCACACACTCACACTCACACACAACACACTCACACACACTCACTCACACACTCACACACTCACACTCACACACAATACACACACACACTTGGTTCTGTTCTCTAAAGAACCTTAACTCATACATTGAGCCTCTGCTTTTTCCTCCCTACCCACTGCTGGCACACGAGTCAAGGTCACCATGACCTTTGCCTGGACCAGTGCCATCGCCTCCTCACCAGGCTCCAAGTTCTCATGCCCCTCATCTAATTCCACACAGCACCCAGATGATCTGTTTAAGTGTTGGGCACCCATTAGACCACGCCCCTCCCTTGCTGACGGACATCCTACGGCTTCCCACTTGAACACAAATGGAGCTTCTCCCCTGGGCCTACAGAGCCCCCACCACCTCTGCTGTCCACCAGGCATCCTGTGGTACCCGTGCTGGGACCCACGCCTCCTCCTCACTTGTTTGGTCTCCCCTGCTCGACACTCCAGAGAGCAGGGACCACGGCTCCTTTCCCCCCATTTCACCCCTGCACCTGGACTGGTGCCTGACTCAGGGATGCTGGGTAAATACACTTGGGACATTTATGGATTCCACTTACTGCAGGGACCAAGAAAAGTCACCAGTTAAGATCCTGCAGTGTCCTGGTGGCCCAGGCCCCTTCTCTCTTCACGAAAGACAAGAGATTTGCACACAAGGAGAGATGCACAACTTCAGAAGGGTGGCCATGTGTTTTCAGAAACTGCTGGTTCTCATGGGTTTGGTCATCTTCGACATCACACACACACACACACACACACACTCTCACACTCACACACTCACACACACACACACACACACACACACACGCACACATGCACCACCCCCTGTGGGGCCGTGCTCACGGGGCTCTGAGCTCCGTAGGACAGGCTGTCTGGACCACCGCCAGGAGCAGGGGCCCTGAACGAAGCCTGTCTTCCTTCCTGCCTGCATCTCAGGGCTTGATCAGCAGCCCTGGCTGTCTCGGAGCGCTTGGCGGAAATCAGCAGTGCTCCATCGCGCCCGGGGGCGATGGCAGCCAACCGAGAATTATTAGGCAAAAATCCCCCTCGTTGAAGCCTCGCTGAGGTGCAGAAGTGCTAAGGATGCAGAATTGCCTCCTGGTTGCAGAGCGATCGGGTCTACAGAGCGTCAGATCAAGAACTTGCAGGACAGAGGAAGGAGCTCTCCTGACATCCATCAAGTGCGAGACGAGAAGAAGGAGGAAAAAAATAGAAAAATGGAGGGCAATTATGTGGGAACGGTCAAGTCAGCAGGAATAACTCAGATTTATGTTCTTCACGGTGAGGCATCCCAGGAATTATTTGGGCACCAGACACACATTTCTCAAATGTTTGCAATCAAGTTTCTGAAATGGAGTTCTGCTTAGTTTTCAAGAATTTTCTGGCTGTCAGACAAAGACAAGGAAACGTGCCCGCAGTCACTGCCCTTCAGTTCCCTTGATCTTGATCCAACTGCCGCAGCACCAGCCCAGCTCCTCGGTGGGACGAGGGCTCCTTCTTAGCCCTCTGCACACCAGCCTAAGTGACAGGGACTTTTGCCTAACAGTTCTCCGTTGGCCTCCGTGTCCTGGGTGTCAGCATGCAGAGCTGACTCTACGGGCTCTACTCAGGCCAGGGTCACTGTCACAGCAATGGGCACCTTCCTCTGGCCTGGGAAGTTGCACAGACATTCAGAGCGTGGGAATCGTGGAGCGATTGCCCACCTTGCTTTGGCTCCTTGTCATTCATGGATCAAAGCACAGCCCTCTTGTGTGGAGAACTCCGCAGTTGACACTCCACTTTCCTGACTAGTTTTCCTTTGTCAGCCTCCGTTTCTGTGCTAACATTGGAGAATGGGTGCATCAGGAAAGCTCATCTCTGTCTCTACGTTTAAAGGCCAAGCTTCAGGTACATACTGACACCCACACACTTACAGTTCTTAAATCTGACAGTATCGAGTGTTGACGAGGACATGAGGCAGCCAGAACACTTCCGGCTACTTGGAAATAGGATTTGGTGTCTCTTAAGAGTTTGGAGACACGCCTCCCTATACTGTGACCCAGCAAACTTTAGCCCTAAAGTTTACCCCAGAGAAATTCTTTCCCATGGGCACCAAGCAAATGTGTCTAAGGATGCTCACAGCAGAACTTCACAATAGCAAATGACAGGAATTGACCCTAGTGCCCGCCATGACGTCACACAATGGCTCTGATGACAAATGAATTGTAAACATGAGCAGTTGTGACTAAGTAGCAGGGTGGACCCACAGGTCCTGGTTTTGGGGAAGGAAACACAGCGCAAAAGAGGTAAAATGACTCCATTTACGTTAAGAACAAAAAGAGGCAAAGCACAAAGTATCTATTTGGGGGGTAGAAGCATGTGAGCTTCAACTTTAAAGAAGATGAAGAAAGTAGTTGAAACAAAATTCAGAACAGAAAAATTCAGGGCAGAAAAAGAGGGTGGCATTGGGGAGAACAATACAGAGGACTCTCAAAATAATAGCGACACTCTGTTCCTAAACCAGCGACGGGTACCCCATGGTCCCTGCTTTTTTACTTGTATAATTAGCCGATACTTAATAATAAAAGTAAAAATTCACTGGCACTCATAAAACATCAACAACTAATTGGAAAATTCAACTTTAAAACTAATCTCATTTACAACGGTAGCAAAAATGCCAAGGTACCTGGGAATCATAAGAAGAAAATATACGTACAAGTGTCACAAAGAAAATCATAAACTTTGTTAAAGGATATAAGACAGTGTCCTGTACAGAGATAAGCCATGTTTGAGAAAGTCAAATGAGCAAGAATGCTTGTGTCCAGTGGACATCCGAACAGGACGGGCCTTCACGTGCTGAATCTAAGCTGCACCGAGAAATGTCAGAGACCAGCATGTTGTGGAAAAGCATAACGTAAGGACGGACAGGTGCCGAGGTGACCCAGTGAGGGATCAAGACTCCTTACAAAGCTGCAGAAATGGATAAACTGGAGTACTGTGCGCCGTGAGCCAGACAGACCCACAGAAACGGGGTCCCTCGCTGCCAAGGCAGACAGAACAACAAAGGGAACCAGTTCAGCAGGCCACCCCACCCAAGACAACGAAATGTGGCCTCTCCCTCGCAGCCCACCTGGGGGGAAGTCTGAGCGGACGGAGTTAACAAGAAGAGCCATGTTTCCGAACGTGTAGAAGAACGCAGGCAGAGTACCTTGGAACTCCCCGGATGCGGAAAGACTTCTAAACAAGACCCGAAGAGCGCATCCCCCAGGGAAACTCAGGAGCATTGGGAAAATACTGATAAATACTGTATAAAAGACCTTACAGAGGACCTTACATGACACTTAAAAGACGCAATAGGCAAAGCTAAAGGGAAGCCCGTGGATTGGGAAAGAATGTGTTAACTGACAACCGTTTTTATCCAAATTGCCTAAGAATCATGGAAGAGAGAGAAAAATGGGCAGGCCGTGGCCGGCATCATCCAGAAGAAACTGTGGTTGTTGACTTGTATGAGAAGTGTTGGCTCATTAAAACCACAGGGTAAAACTTTGTTCCCATCAGATAAGAAGGTCATTGCACCAGTTGTCCTGCTGAGGAGGAGGAGGAGAGGAGATTCTGAATCGCTCTGGGAAGTGCAACTTACCCAAACTCTCTTTATAATTGCATTAATTTTAATGGACAAAAAAAAAAAAAACTCTGTGCAGCCCATCGAGGTGCTGTGTGATGTTTTGCAGTTGGGCTTCGCTGGGGAGGGGGCCCTAGTGAACCACCCTGCAGTCAGCATGTTGTGTGGTGATCACGAGGGTATCCACTCAGCGATTCACCCAGTGTGGGACACGCTGTCACTGACCACAGTCCCTGCTGTGCAATAGACCCTGGTCCTATCATCTAAATGAATGTCGTATCCTCCGTGACCCTCCCTGGGTGCCCCCAGAAGCCACCGCGTACTCCTAACTCCCATGAGACCCTTGTTCTCAGGCTCCACATGGGAAGTCACACTGTCTGTCATCCTGGGTCTTTTCTCATTCCACGTAGCAAAACGTCCTCAGCTTCTCTCACGTTTCAAATGACAGAATCTCCTTCTACTACGTTTGAACACAGAGAGTGTCTCCCAAAGTCCATGTGTTAAGTGCTTAGTCCCCAGGGTGGCCCTGCTGGGAAGTGCCATGGTCCTGGCTTGGGGGGGGGGGGAGACGTACTTAGGTCACTAGGGGTGTGTCTTTGAGTGGGATTGTGGGACCCCAGTCTCTCCTGGTCTCCTCTCCCTGGCTTGTGAGTCAGGTGACTTGCTCTGCCATATGTCCCATCTGCATGTGAGGCCTCTCCAGAGACCCAAAGCCCTGGGGCTACCTGATCATGGAGTGCAACTTCCAGAACTGTGAGTTGCCTCTGGTATTTCACTATAGTAACATGGAGCTAACTGACACCCTTGAAAGGCTGAGCGGTATCTTATTCTTAAATATTTCAAAAATATTCTAGAAACTAAAACAATTCCATTCGTTGGAATAACTGAACTTCCAATTAATGTTTTAATTATCTAATAGCCCTTCCCCCCACTTTTCTAACAGATCACTCTTCCTGCTGAACTTCAACATCACTTAAAGCAAGTCCAGAGAGACAGCTTCTGAGGAGGACAGTGATACTCAGAGAGGCTCAGTAATTTCTAAATGCAGCACAGCCATGCAGTGGTAGGACTGGAGGCAAACCCAGATTTCAGCCCCTGAGCCCACTGCTCTTCCCAGGGATAAAGAATCCCCTAACAAGTCGACCGAGGAGCACTTTTAGGGACTGGTATCGTGCCTGCAAGTTCAAAGGCAGCGCAGGAGGTTAGACAATTGCTCAAGAGGCCAAGAGAGGCCGAGACTGGCCAGGGCCACACCGTGGCTCAGATGCAGACCCAGTGAAGAAGGACCCGGCGAGATTCCTGAGGCCTGTGGGCGCAGGCCCACACCCTGGGCCGTGATTTCATGAGAGAGTTGCTGTTCTGGTTTGGAGCGGAGACAGGAGGGAGCGTTGCTGTAAGACGAGTTGGGACAGCAGCCCCCTCTCTGGAGGGCAGAACATCCTGGTTAAGACAGTGAGCAAAGAAAATGAATTGGGATGCAGTTTTGATGCTGGAAAATTGATCCGGAGCTCCAGCCCCGCAGTGGCGATTGAAAACGCTTTTCTGAGGGGAATCACCGTGGGGTTAGGAGCCACCAGGGGCAGGATGCCCTTGAGTCCTGTTGCCTGGTGGTCCCCAGCCTGGGGACGCCTCCCTCTGGCTCTCTGGCCCTTGGCGGCCCCCCAGCACAGCCCCTCTGGAGTCATGGGGACCAGTTCCCATTTCCTCTTACCAGTGCGGCAGACCTCCTGAGGCAGTTGATAAGCTTCCTCTGGCTCAGCCTGTCCTGGGGTGCAGCCTGGCGTGGGGGGTGCAGCCCGGGTGCCATAAAGCCACATACAGTGTCTGGGGGGGACGTGACTCTGGCTCAGAGAAGTGGATTTATAGCCCCGGCTTATCTCTGGCCAGAGGGGCTGCCCTCTCCAAGGAGCCTGGAGAAAGGAGGAGGGTCACCTTCCAAGCACAGACACGGCCAAGGGACGTACCCGAAGAATCATCAGCCAGCTCCCAGCTGCGGCTCTGAGTGGCCCTGTCGTTGCTGCGCAAGGTTTTTTCTGCAGTGGATGGTGCACAGGAACATACGCGGGTGCACGCTGCATTTTGTTTCAGGATGCGCCTGAAATTCATCTGGAATAAAGCAGATTTCTCCATCTTAAAGACGGTGGAGCGCAGCCTTCATTAGGGAAGCCCAGGTTGTCTGGCAGAGTCCCTTGAGCCAGCCCCACAGCGCGAGGTCACCTGCGGCAGTTCCCAGGGCACCCTTGGACCTGCCGCGGCAGAATGCCCCTCCTCCCCCACGCCTGCATGTTCTTAAATACTACTTAGACCAAGTTCTCTTGGGTCCCACCGTGTTTGGGGAGTGAAGTCGCTAAACATTACCACTCGTAGGCTGGGGCGGGGGGGGGGGGAAGGGGGCCGAGGTGGACAGGAGGTGGGACTGGGGACTCTTCAATGGTCCGCGGGAGATGTCCTTTGCTCCGCTGCAAAGCGGGTTGGCTTTGACCTTGAGATCAACCCAACCTGCTTGTCACTTTCCAGTCAAAAAAAATCAAAGTGGACAAACCCACGGATTGTACACTGGGATCACAGAGGGGACAGAGTGCCCAACCAATAAGAGGCATCTTGGAAAGATGGCAGGAATGCCTGCTGGCGGGCACAGGCCGAGGGCACAGATACAGCAGGAAGCAGCGAAGAAGAGCGGTCGTCACAGGCTCCTGAGCACAGGTGCAGACCGAGAAGTCCCCACAGCTGCCATCGAGGGGCCCGACAGTAAGAAGGCTTCCTGGAGGACGGCGGCCAAGATGCTGTAGTCCAGACGGAGGAAGGAGGGGCAGGGAGTGTGTTGGGGAGCAGCCGACCCGGGGGAACAGCCCCTGAACCCCTCACCTCAGGAGGAAGCTAGAGGGACCCGCTCTCTGGCTGGCACAGCCTGGCCAGGTACTGCCGCATGTCACCTGGCTTCTGTTTCTATACATTGTAACCTTTCCCGCAGGAAGACAGAGGAACTGTCCAGCTGCTGCTCCCCAGCTTGACCAAACTGCACCCGACTCACTTTCCCTGTTTACGGTGTTGGCCTATTTCTTATGCAGTGGACGACAGAATCCAGCCAGCCAGGTTCCAGGCAGGTTCCCCGGCGTGACACAGAACCGAGGCACAGAGCGTGACCCCACAGCGCACCCAGGAGCACCCCATGGAGGGCACCGCACCTGGCCAAGGAGATGCTCCTGGCAGCAGGGAGCTGGCTCCAGCTACTGTCCCCCTCTAGGCAGCTCCTTGCCTTGGTCATAATGACACCCACTTCACATTGCCAGGGAGGGGTCTGAGTGCACAGAGAGGGAGAGGGGCTGGCACTCGGCCATAACCGGGGCCCGGCAGTCTCTGTCAGTACCTGCCATCCCACACCACACCAAGGCCATGGGACGGATAGAGCAGAAGGGCAGGATGGTCTTCCCGGGCATCGCCTGTCGTGAAGAGCAGAGCTTGGCTGGACACACTGACCAGCAGCAAGAGAAGCCTGAGCTGGCTGCAGCTGCCCAGGATTGTAGAGCAGAGACCCTGACGAATGGCATGAACGATAAACAGATTTGCACATGTAAACCAGATTCTGGCTAGCAGACATCGGTGCGGGGACTTTCCAGACAGAGTCTCAACGTGAGGCTTCTGTGTGCGGTTCTGAAGTGACCGAGCAATCTGGAAGTTCACGCTGCAGTGGTCTGTAGATGCTCAAAAGTCAATCCGCACTCGTTGGTGCCATCGACAACCAAGCCGCTCAGCACGCTTTGCCTGTAATAATCACTGCTCCCAGTCTCTGCCTAAAATACAGACCAGAACCTGGACAGTGAGTGGCCCCAGGTGAGCTTCCCTGGATGAAAAATGGCCCCTCTGCCCACACTGTCCTCACGGGAACCTGAGTGTCCTTCTAAAGACCTGGTGTATCCTGTACAGCCCTACGTCACCTGTGATGACTGGCGCCGCCTTCCGTCCCAAGAGCGGTCTCCTGGGAGAAAGCTGGAGCTGGTCCCAGAAGACTGAGCACCAGCACCAGCACCTTGTCCCCTGTGGCCTCTGCCAGTCCCTTCTGCCTCCTTGGCCTTGGTTTCTCAGGCGTAAGGGCAGCCACTGTGGGTCTTGAAGGTCTTGTGCAGTCTCCCTCCTGGGTCCTTGCCGGGGTGGGGGAGTGGGGGGTTCTCTCCCTCCAACCCGGGCAGGGGTTGGGGTGCATGGAGGAGCGCTCACTGACAAGCCCCTCCCTTCCTAAGGCCACTTGGGATCCGAGGAGATGGGCGGACGACCCTGGACCACAAACTCCGCAGAGGGAAAGCAACGTTGCCCTCTAGTGGCCACAGGCCAGAACGACCCTGCACTGCGCAGAGGGCTCCCTGCACGGTACAGTAAACCCACATCTGATGGCCTGAGACCTACTGTGTGCAGGACCCAATGTGCTCAGCGTGGGGCACAGCATGGCCAGGCAGGCCCGCCTCCTGGGGGACAGGCGGGTGGATTGCATGGGTACCATACACGGCCCTTTTTAGCTTTGTGCTCTCTAGCAGATTTCTTAACCCTCTGTGTTCCCACCTCAGCAAGACAGACTGACAATCAAAGGAGTCCCCACTGCAGCAGGTGGCCCACAACCTCTGCCCTGAGCCAGCCCCTCTGCACCCCCACAGCCCCCTGCTGGACCAAGCCCAGGCCCCTCTGCTGGGTCCCCCCACCCTCCTGTCCCTTCTGGGCACAGCAGATGGAAGGGTCCTGCTGAGTCCCTTGTGAAGGCTTGTCCCCTGCCCCCATCCTCCATGACTTTCCATCCCACTTGGAACAAGCCCAAGTCCCAGCCAGAGCCCCCAAGATCCTAGAGGAGCTGGGCTGCTGTGCCCAGCTGCCTCCCAGCCCACTGCGGCGGCCACAGGGGTGGCCCTCCAGGTCCAGGACACGCCGGCTGGCCAGGAAAGCTGTGCCCCAGGAGAAGCTCGCCTGCCCCTGGCCTCCTCCAGGACCTTCCTGCACCTCCCCTGACCTCAGTCTCCAACCCCAGCGCCCACCCCCGTCCGCCCCTCTCCAGCTGCATCCTTCTCTTGATGGACTCTGTCATGCATTTCGTCTAATGGACACCTCTCCCCACTAGAATGCCAGCTCCAGGGACAGGGCCTCTGTGCATTCAGTCCCCTGATGTGTCCCCAGAATCTGTTATGGTGTGTGACACGCAGGCATCTGGTAAATATCTGTTGAATAAACAGACTCACCGGTTAGTGTGAAGCGCGTGACCCTGAACAGCGCTTACTGCCTGCTAATAGCGTCCCTCCTGCTCACGCAGAATCTGAAATGACCCGCAGAGGTGTCCTCACTGCTGTGGAGTGTGAGAGTGCCCAGGACAGCACCCAACCAGGGGGGCTCCCCGGAGGAGGCAGCAGGAGAAAGTCAGCCTGAGCTGGAGCCAGAGGGGATGAGCCTGGGCCTCATTATGGTCAGCCTGTGCCCGCCCCAGCCTGCCCCAGCCCGTCCCAGCCCAGCCTAGTCCAGCCCGGCCAGCCACATCCTCCGAGTCACCAGCCTCTCGGCCCCGCTCAGCCCTGGCAGCGAGCTTCTGTTCCCAGAAAATGTCGGTCCCCACGCTCGTCATGGGGTGACTCATGACATTGCCAGCCAGCTCAGGGTCCCAGGGGCACTGCTTTGCTTCATGGGGAGCCCAGGCCAGGGTGGGGACAAACTTGTGGCAGGCCAGCCTCAGCTCCCATGTCCAGTTCTGCCCGGCGCTGGGAACCTCAGCCGGGCACTGGGGCCGTCCAGGGCATGGGGCCGCTCAGCAGCCCATTACTCTCGCCCACTAGATGCTGGGAGTGGCACCGGATGACCACCCAGTCATGACAACCCCAAATGTCTCCAGACATTGCCAATGTCCCCAGGGTGGTGGGGCAGATCAGCCCCAGCTAAGAAGCCTTAAGCCAGGACCAAGGCATCGTCCCTTCTGCCTTGTTCCCAAAATATTCTTGGGAGGTCCGACAGCAGTGGGGAGGGGACAGTTTTTGTGTTGGAACATGTACATTAATGGGTAGGCAGAGACCTGGCTTGACCCTGGGAGGGGGAGGCACTTCTCCACGGTTGTCACACATGGACATCACCTAGTTAGCACCCGGAGGCATTGAATGTACCATCCCAGATCCAGTCCACCTTCTCCTTTCATGGAAGAAGAAACAGCAGCCCAGAGAGGTTGTGTAACCAGCCTGAAAGCATACAGCAGCTGAGCTGTCCCCCACCCCACACCAAGCCTGCACCAAGTCAGCTCCAACCAGGAGGCTAAGGCTTTGAAGGAGGCAAAATGTGCCCTTTTGACAGGCCAAAGACAGGGGCAGAGCCCCTCCACTGGGACAAGGGCTGGGAGAGTGTCGTGGCGCATCCACCAGGCCAGCAGCAGATGAATAAATGCTCTTCTTGCAAGCAAGCGGCTAATAAAAGGAAGAACCCAAAATTGTTTGTTGCTATTATAAGGGTCATTTTTTCCCCTTATAAAAAAGAGTAATTTTCATTTACAGGGACCCCGGGCAGCTTTCCATCCAATTTGGCGTTTTATGACGTCTGCAGAGCCGCGCAGCCTCCGCAGGCTGCAGGGGCCGGAGACGTTTTATTTTCCGATTTCCAGGGTTATTGGTTCATCAAGAGCCCTGGGCTCACACGCTCGGGACGGTCTGCTGACTGGAAGCCCCGGCCCCCTGGAGCGTCCCAAGGGCAGGTCAGCAGGCGGGAGGCTGGTCCTCGCCCAGGCCCCGAAGCCCCCCGGCACCCGATGGCGCCAGGCCACTGCCCCGCCCTGCCGGGCACCATGGTGGCTCCACCTGGCCTGCGGGATTGTGGCTCTCATTTAATCACCTCAACAGCCTGGGGGCCCGTGGGGCAGCGGGCCGATGGACCAGGGAGGTGAGTTAGGGAAGTCGCCCCTGGCATGGGGCTCCCTGTGCCCACCGCCCCACCCTGGCTCCCCACTGTCCTGTTCTCGGGGCTTCCCTGGGACTGGACCCCACCTGGTGGTGGCAGCACAAAGCACCGGGTGGCTCAGGGCAGAGGGCACAGTCCTGACTCCAGACGCGGCCAGATGGCTGGAGACTTGGAACAGGCATCCACAGTGGATCCCAGCCTCCGGCTCGTCCCGAGGGCCTGGTTTCCCTTTCTTTACCACGGGCATGACTCCGTCTGTTTCACTGGGAGGCTGGGAGGCTTCCCTGAGAGGACACAGCTGTTTGGGGAAAACCTCACAAGACATGGCCTGGTTGGGGTGTCCGCAATGGGGCTGCTCCCCTCTTACCCAGTGAGTGAACGGGGGACTATGGGAGTGAGGACTAGACCAAAGGGCAAGACAAGGTGGTGTGTCTAATAAGGACGAGGAAGGGGAGCAGCCGGAGGCCCATCTGGGAAGGACACAAGGCAGAATGAACAGGACCGGTGTTTAGTGAGCACCTACTACGTGCATTAAGCCATTCAATTTGCACATGTGAACAGCAGAGGCTAGTATTTCTTTTTGCAGAAAACCCTTCCATGTGGGGGCATGATGGGAGATGTCTCCCCCAAGGGAGCCACAGTAGGTGCTCAGCCCAGCCTGGGGCCTGGGGCCTAGGAGACAGGTCTTGGAGCAAGAGGAGGGAACAGTCTGTTTCCCAGCTCCTTTGGGTAGACCCATTAATTCCTAAGAGCTCTCTTTCCGGTATCGTCTCTGGGCCCAAGAACCCAGGCTTGCTAGAGACAGGGAGGAACCCTTTTCAATGAAACGTTTTTGTTTTACACAATACCTGCTGATGTGGAGTTAAAGATCCTGCGGATGAGCTCAGAGAACACTTTAGTGTACCGATGGGTACACATAGCTGCTACATTTCCAAACGTATAACCCAATGGAGTCACAATGTAGATCACGTATGGAAAGTCCTTTCTGAAATCAATTATGATGATGAGTGACTTTCCACATCTGTTTATATTGTCGTGAAGCATTTGTGGGGCAGCAGGGTGTCCCCCACAGCCGTGGCAGGATGTTCCCTTGCCACCTCCAATGGCTGGACACCTAGGTTGCTCTCAGTACTTCCTGATGAGTTAGAAAGCGGAGCTGGACATCCCCAACCAAGGTGCGGCATCATCTGCAAGAACCTTTTAAATGCGGCAGGATGGCGCAAAGGGCCTCAGCGCCCAGGAAATCAGACCGGCCCACCGCCTGCTGCAAGGAGCAGCCCAGAGCCCCCTGGGACCTCACCGTGCGGCATGGGTAGAAGCCCTGCTTCCTGCCAGCTGGGTGGGCTGGACTGCGCGGGCACATGACCCTCCAGGCCCCAGCCTCGGGACCGCCAGGGAAGAGAGCCACGGGGGAAGGGAGGACGCAGCCGCCGCAGTTCCCACCAGGCCGTGGGCGATGCTCAAGGCCCCACTGAGAACCGCAGAAGGGATCTGGCGCAAGAGCAAGTCTCTCCCTCACGGGTCCCGAGGGCCCCTACCCCACCGACTCCAGCAACCGTTCTGAGCCGTGGTGGCCCCTCTGTGTGTGCCCGCCTGGCCTGGAGGGCCTTGAGGACCAGGACCGCGTTCGGGTCACTGCTCTGTCACCGAATGCCGCATGCCAGACCTGGCGCAGGGTCAGTGATGGGGAATGAGCACTGGACAAGTGGCCCTGGGAGAAGCTCAACAGGTGCTGAGGGGGACACAGAGACACCAGCTGGGGACAGTCCCCCAGCAGGGTTCTGAGGTCCAGGGAATCCGCAAGATACTGACTGGGCCCCTCCCTGCGGCTGTTCCTGTCTGTGACCCCCCAGTTCTCTATTCAGTCAGGTACCCAAGCCACTCAGCCATCCAGTGTCCTCGTGGGTCAAGGGAAGGGGACTAGGATTGGTGAAGATGGTGCCTGTGGCATTGTATGTAGTAGTTACAGGGAGAGAGAGAGAGAGAACAAGCGAGGTTCAAGTCCCCCGGTGGTTAGGGAGCCTGTGTGTCTTGGGGTCCCCAGCCCATCCAGGGGTGAGATATCACATGCAGTGAAGTGGCACAGACACCACCCTGATGGTACCAAATGAAGGAGGTTTTACACCCCGGATCTCTAGGACCCTGAGACAGGGCCGTGCCACCCTGCCCAGGGCAAGTGGGGTCAGCAGGAGCAGGAGGCTGTGGGGGGCCTGGATGTGGTCTCTGTGGGCAAAGGGAAGGCAGTGTGTCCTGCTTGCTCAGATTTTCATTTCTGAAAGAAACGAGACAAGGCAGTTGGGGTCTCGCCTCTATTGCTGTCTCTTATACACATCTCCTGCCGCCTCCCAGCCGTTGGCTTCATTCTGCCAACTAGTGACCTCCGTCCCATCTGTCACCAAGTGGGGGAGGAAAAGCAAGTGTAACAGTGTCTTCTGCATCCANGGGGGAGGGGGAGGGGGAGGGGACAGTGCCCAGAATGTGAGAGAGGTGGCCAGGGTGTGGGCCTGGACTGGGGGGCTGACTCTGGCACTGGGAACTCTGGAAGGACAGTCCCTCCTGGATCAGCAAATGCCCAAGGTCAAAGCAGAAAAGCAGAGGCGTTTCGATACCCCAGAGGCCCAGCCCAGACGGAGATGGGCTCTGGGGTCCACTGAGGTCACATTCCTCTCCATCACGGACCAGCCCTGTGGCTCTTAGTGAGTGGCCTCTCCTCCCAGCTGTAAACAGGACTGCTGGGGCTTCCTTACTGGACAGCCACCGTCTGCCTGGACAGCCATCAGCAAGGGCATAACAACATCCCAGGTGTAGACCCAGAGTCCAGTGCTGGGGCCCAGGCTCTGCCCAGGGCTTACACAGGGACACGGTGGGGCCTAGCCTGCCCTGCTGTTGGGGTGCGACATGGAGTGGAAATGAAAGCACACCCCCCCAGGGGGACCACCTTTGCTGGGCATTTCTGCACGGGGCTGGCCAATGGGCACAGACCACCCCACCACAAGAGGGCAGTGAGGCAGCGGGTCCCGGCCAGCTAGACCAGAAGCAGGATGAGGTACCACGTGGGCTGCTGGCCTCGGATGAGGGCTCGAGGGTATTGTCTGCACTCTAACACTCCTCCCAAGATGCCGCCTGTTTGGAAAATCACCTCCCATGACGGCACCGGATAAATGCCTTATTTTCATTTGCAAAAGGAAGCTCCTCTCTGGCCTCACCCAATAAGTGGTCAGCTAGTATTTAAAGAGAATCCACTGCTGGGGTGCCGGCCGGTCAGCCGCTCAGAGCAGGTGGACGCTCCCGAGCCTCCTGCTCACAGGTGGAGGGTGTTCTGAGCGGGGCCAGCACTGTTCCCCAACCTGTCTCCATGGGGTCTCTGCATTCCCAGCCGGGGGCCAGTCCATCCTCTCCTGCTGTCCTCGGAGAAGCCACACAGGGCACAGCCCCTCCTTTGCCTCCCTTGTCCTCAACGAGACCCCCATCCTGCCATCTCTGGGCTCCTGGACTCCTGGCTTCCTCCTCCTTCCTCAGATCCTGAGCCGGATGCCCTGGGACAGGGAGGGCAGACGTCCATTACTGGGGGAATGGAGGGGGCCTGGGCTCCCCTGGGGTTTAGAAGTGCCGGGTCATCCTGCATGGCAGGACGGTGGGCCTGAGGACCCCACCCAGGCGGGGAAGGAAGAGAGAGAGGACGACGTCAGATGCATGACCCCGTCACCCACGCTGGGTCGTCCAAAGAACTAAAACATGGCCACCCACAGCAGCACGTGGTGGGCGGTGAGAAGACGCAGGGCTGCAGAGCGGCCGCTCAGGGCAGGGGTGAGTTGGACTGCGGGGGAAGAAGGGAGAAGTGAATAGGAATGAAGTCACCCAGTCAGGTCCCCGGTGACCTCCACCTCTGCCCCCCAAGATCCAGAAAGAACCAAGAAAAAGGAGAGACCAGATGTGCTCGCCAGCTCGTGCCCAAAGCATCCTGCCGACTGGGGCGCTGCTTCAGTTACTGCCCCCACCCTCGGTCCCTCACACCTGCCCCCGGCCTCCTCCCGTCTCCCCCGCCCTCCCTGCCGGGTGCTGTGGTGGGTGGCCCGGCCTGCCATGGTGGAGCGCCACAGACCA
This sequence comes from Marmota marmota marmota, assembly GCF_001458135.2. Classification (NCBI taxonomy): domain Eukaryota; kingdom Metazoa; phylum Chordata; class Mammalia; order Rodentia; family Sciuridae; genus Marmota; species Marmota marmota. Next base: position 5,514,957 of record NW_026000108.1, read on the forward strand.
GGTGGTCCAGACAGCAGAGGGCAAAGGCCTGGCGGGCAGCGCTCTCAGGACGTGCTCGCATGGCCCTCTCTGAGCCCAGGGGGAAAAGGCTCTGGTGTCTGTCCCTCCCATCAGGACGGCCCCAGTGGGAGAGGGCCAACCTCTGACCTCCATGAATCTTATCACCTCCTGAAGGTCCGGTCTCTGTGGCCATGTTGGGGCTTGGGTTAAAGTCTGAGTGGGACACTCAGATCAGCTCACCTCCCTCCTGGCCCTGTGTGCTCCCTCGAGAGCTTCTGTGACACAGGCATGTCCAAGCCTGTCCTCTGAGCACCCCGAGGTCTCAGCATCTCCGCCGCCACTCTCAGGCCTCTCTCCTGCTCCCTCATGGCCACAAACCCCACAGGTTCCTCTGACCTTCTTCCACTGGCAAAGCCAAAGGCCCCTCGGTCCCCTCAGTCCTGGGCCTGGCCAGCGCCTGCTCTGCTGAGTCCAGTCCTCTGGCCCCAGTCCTCTGCCTTCTCCTCTCTGCTCCCTGTCCAGCCTGCTCCCGGGTAGCCGGGCCCTCCACACCGTGGTTCTGCCTCTTCTGACCCCCTGGCCGTGTGGATGCGCCGACCCTCAACTCATTAGACCTGGCGGGAGGTCACCGTCCCCTCCTCCAAGCCCACTCCCCTGTCTGCACCATCACTGAAGAAAGTAACACCCGGGGGCCATCTGGCTCTGCTCAGCCCTCCTCGGCCGAGTTGTCACCTGCCTGTCTAGAGCTTGTCTTTGGTGGCCTTGTCTCAGGTCCATTGAACAGCTACCAAGCGGTCACCCCCCACCCTGTGCCGGTCCCCTCACAGGATGCCTCACTCTGGGGCCTGGGGGGCTGAGGGGCGGGAAGCAGCCGCCAGCTCCAGGAGCCCTTGAGGGGGGTGGGATGGGGGCTGAGACCTGCAGGTGGAGCCTGAGCGAGGGGGGCGCTGAGCGGGTTCTCGGGTGGCGGGTAGGCAGCAGGAAGTGGATCTGTTCTTGGTGTGCAGGCAGAACCCTGGCGGGAGGCAGGCCTCAAACCGCGCCACTGAGAGGCTCCTGACGCAAATACCGTGAAGGTGGGGACCAAGTTTGGATGCCCAGTAAGGGACAGTGCAGAGCCCAGGGGCTGACAGCAGGGGGCTCTGTCACTCTCCTAGGCCTGCAAGAGAACCAAGGACGTTGGCCCTGGACACAGAGATGGGAGACAAGAACTGTGGGGCTGCGCGAGGGGGGACAGCCTGCAGCAACCACGTGCTTTAATGTCGGCTTCGGGATCATTCAGATTGGGTGAGGCCAACAGATCAGGAGCCGACTGCCTTGAAAGGAGAGCTTGTCCTGGTCACAGATCCCAAAGGAGGGGACCCCATTCCGTGGAGGGCCACCAGGGAAGCATGGGGTCCGTCAGGAGGCAGAGGGACGGGGGGGCCATGGCAAGAGCCTGCCTGCTGGTTTCTGTGGGACTCAGGCTTGGGCTTGGCCGACGGGGATAGTTCCAGCAGGCTCCGGGACATGCAGCTGCCCCAGTTGTACCTGGCCCTGGGGTGATCAGGGCCATTGCGCAGCTACGGGGACACGAGAGCCCACAGAGGCGGTGTTGGAGGACAGTTCAGGGTTGGTTGCTTTGCATTTGAAGATGTGCTGAGTGAGATGCTTATTGTCTGGAGAGGCTGGCCAGCGCTGAGGGGTGGTCCCTTCAGGGTCAGCAAGGTCAAGGCATCAGAAGACATGGTCAGTACACTGCCCAGAGAGGGAGCTGGAGGTGCCCATGTCCACTCCTCACTCTCCTCTCACTCCCAGATCTCTGGAGTTAGGCCCTGTGCTGGCGAGGTCCTTTCCACCTTCTGAGATGTCCCAGGGAGCGCCCCTGCCGGTCCGGGGTGCAGGAGGGCTGGCTGAAGGAGGACTCTCCCTGGCTGGTTTTGAGGGCTGCAGAGGCGTCTTCCAGGCCATGTGAGGCAGGAGGCTGGGTGAGGTGTGGGGCTCAGCGCAGACTCTGGCAAGCTGCAGGCCCTGTGGGAGCTGATTGCAAAACTCACTGATTGCGGAGGAGGCTGTCTGCACATCCTCGAGGCCGGGGGTGTCTCTGTCCTCAGTCATCTTATGCTCCACTCGGCCATCAGCAAAGCGATGCGTCCTGGGCGAGAAGTGCTTCCGGGGACTGGTACCGTGTGGCCGCCCAGTCAGGGCTGCTTGGTGCCACATGACCATGAGTGTGACTGATGGGGTCTCCAGGCCTGCTTCCCAGGGCTCTGGGGAGCCTCAACCAGGACAAGCGTTGGACAGGGCTTTGCAACCCAGAGCACCCGCACAGCCACCGCATGGGCAGGGACACTGGGCTCAGAGAAGCAACTACTGGGTGTCAGGACCCGGGAGCCAGCCAAAGGCCCTGGCACCTTGGTTCGGGGCAAAGTTGACCTCTTTGGGCTCACTGGCCTCATCCATCAGATGATCCAGTGGACAAGGGAGACGCCAGGGGCCAAGTCCCATCTGTGGTCAGCCTTGACTCTAAGCCCACACTCCACACCCAGTTTTCTGGAAAAGGGAAAACAGCCCTCAGGGGCTGGAGAATGCAACACCCTTGGACGCCCCGGGCCCTGTGAAACCGTCTGCGCGGCCTTTATCAGTGCCCGTGGCGGCTGCCAAGTCGGACGGAGCCCCTTCCCGGGAAATTCTTGGCTCTGCTTGAGCGTCCGGCTCTCTCATGGAATTAATTTCAGCCGATGTGACGCTGACACCGTGCAAACAGAGACACATAAAACAGCACTCCCAGGCCTCTGCACGGCAGTCAACGCCGAGCCGAGCTCAATTTGCGCACATTGTAAGTCGGCCTGCTGCAGGAAAGCACAAAGCCATCCCGCACGGGGGCTGCCGGCTAAGGGGCGCCTGGTGCCCGGAGCCTCGCCGAGGACACTCACTCCCTCTCTCCAGACCCCTTCCGTCTTTCTAGTTGGACTCAGCCCTGGCCTTTATCAGTGGGTAGCCAAGGTGGAGGTCAAGCCCCAGGGACGTGGGGGGAACGGGCCTGTCCTTAGGTCCAGCGAGCCACAGGGGAGTTTCCTCTGGGGACTCGCAGCCTCTCTGCAGAGCGTCTCACAGAGAGTCCAGCCCACTCCAGTGAGCTAAGAGGTTTAAAATGGCCTGGCCAAGGGCACCCAACACACTCGTGGAAGGCCCAGAGCCTCGGAGGATAGTGGAGGACAAGGTCAAGACGCAGGGTCGGATCCCCCAGGCTCAGCGCCCAGCCTGCCAGGTCCGGGCTTTCTGATCTCCTGCAAGTGGTCTCGACCCCGGGTGCCTGGGGTTCCCTGTGCACAGGGTGGATGGGGGAGGGTCACAGGAGCCAGTGTCTGTCCAGCACAGTCACGATGCCCGGCACTCAGCATGCCCAGTGCACCTTAGTTGGAGTTTATCCCACGCAAAGACCAGATTTAGGCCCGAGGGGATTCTCGGTAACCACAGAAAGCAGGCAGAAGGAGGAGGAAACAGGAGAGGCAGAGGAACACACATACACCTGCCATCGTCCTGGTCCTCTCCCGCTCTGCCTCAGAGTCCCCAGACATGGCTTACGAGCAGCAGCCAGCTGTCTCTCCTGGTTTGGGGGCTGGAAGTCCAAGGTCAAGGCCAGGGGTAGACTCAGCACCCGGTAGGCCCCACTTCCTGGTCCACAGATGAGCTTCCTGCTGTGTCCTCACCTGGCTAAAGGGGCAGGCAGCACCTGGGACCCCTTTTATCCCATTATGAGCACCCCACCTTTGTGACCTCATCACCTCCAAGGCCCTGCCAAGCACTGTCACCCTGGTGATGAGGTTTCAACCAAGGTGGAGTATTGGGGGCCACGGGGTGCCCTGTGGGCAGTGGGGCTCACTTCTGCTGGGAGGCTTTGTGGAGGGTGCTGTAGACCTTTACAGAACCTGTGAGACAGGCTAAATGACAGTGAGTGGACACAGGGACGCCCTGCTGTGGGGTCAGACCCCACCAGGGTCTGATCAGGATCAAACTGCCCTAGGTCCTTGCTTTAGGGACAGTTGGGATGTGGAAGTGAGCGGTTTCCTCAGCCTTCCAGGGTTTTAGTGTCGGAATCGCGGTCCCTGGAGTGGCAACTTGAGAGGTGGGGGATCCGTGAGAGGCAGGGTCTGGTGGACAGGACCAGGTCACCGGGGGCCTGCCCTCAGACAGAATCAGAGTAGCTCTCCTGTGACCCACATGGTTTCTGAGATAGTGGGTTTCCATAGAAGAAGCAAGACTGGCCTGCCCACTTTCTGGCTTCCTGTCTCACCAAATGAGCTCTTCTGCAGGTGGTGCTTTACCATGTGCCACTCCTCTGACACATTGAGGTGCAGCCATGGGGAGGGGGCTCACCAGAGGCTGAACAGAGGGGTCTTCCCAATCTTAGACTTGCAGCCTCTAAAATGATGAGCCAGATAAATACTTTTCTTTATAAGGTATCTGACCACAAGTATTTTGTTATAGCAACAGAAACAAAAAACAGACTAGAACAGAAATTAGTATTGAAAAGTGGCGTTTTTGCAATGACTATCCCTGAAAATGTGAGAGCAGTCTAGAAAGTGGCAGGTGGGCAGAGGGTGGAAGAGTTTGAAGGTATGGGAAGGAAAAGGTCTGTATTATTGTAAATAGAGAGTCTTGGGTGAGTCTGGGGAGGGCTCAGAAGACAAGGAGGCTAGCCTCAGGTGAAAATGAGGTTCCTACTGGAGTCTGGGTAAGGCCACCCTCCTTAGAAAGTAGCAAAGAACTTGGCTGGGCGGTGTCTGTGTCCTGGGGCTTCAAGGAAGGCTGGACTTTGGAGTGATGGAGATTATCACAGACAGCCTGAGAGCCGGGCTGGAGGCTGGGAGAGGATAGAGTGTGTCCCTGGAGGTTCATGTGCTGGAGACATGGCCCCCATGTGGCCGTATGAGAGATGGCAGGACCTTTAAGAGGTGGGACCTAGTGGAAGGTGACAAGGCTGTTGGGGGGGCTGCCCTTGCAAGGAGTCAATGTCCTTCTCTTGAGGACCCAGTTAGTCCCCAGAAGGGTGGGTTGGCCAGCCCTCCCTAGTCTCTGGCTTCCTGAATCACCTTGTGATCATTTCCTTATGATCTGTCACTATCGTGAAGCCATCGCCACGAGTCTTGCATCAGAGCCGAACAAAGACCAGCAGCACAAACTTGAACCTCCTAAACTGTAAGCTAAGAAAACCTCTTTTCTTTATGTATCACCCAGCCTCCTGTATTTTGTTAGAGTAATGAAAGTGAACCAACACAAATTCATCATCCAAGGTTTTTATTAAGGGCTGATCACTCAGGTATCATCTGCCAGGTTTGTATCAAAATTCCAGACTCCCAGAAAAAAGCAGGTAGTTAACCCGAACCTGTGGTGTATACAGCCGTCAAGAGTGGCAACCAAGTGCAAGTTCCAGGTGGAGCCCCAGGCCAGCCTCACAAGCTGGCCTTTGTCCCAGACCTGCCTGTTGTTGAACACTTCTGCACAAGGGGAGCAGGCCCTGCAAGACAGAGAAGCTTCTTATAGCACTGTGTTAATTAAAGTAGTGTATACTGACCCAGGGACAAGACGGTTCATGAGAACACAGAGGAAGCCCTAAGTAGGCTCCCAAGCCCTGTGTATAGGAGCAAGTTCAGCACTGCAGCTCAAGAGGAGAGCATTATGCAAGAAATGGCTTTGTCAGTACGGAGACTCCTCAGAAAACTTGGAATGGAACTGCCATCTGACCCCGTTATCCCACTCCTTGGCATGTACTCAAAGGACTTAAGATCAGCATACTACAGTGACACAGCCACATCAATGTTTATAGCAGCTCAATTCACAATAGCTAAGCTCTGGAACCAACCTAGGTGTCCTTCAGTGGATGACTAGATTTTAAAATGTGGTAGATATACACAATGGAATACTACTCAGCCATAAACAACAATGAAATGATGGCATTTGCTGGTAAATGGATAGAACTGGAGACTCTCATGCTAAGTGAAATAGCCAATCCCCAAATCCAAAGGCAGAATGTTCTCTCTGATATGCAGATGCTAACACAATAAAGTGGGGGGAAGAATAGAAGTTTATTGGATTAGACAGAGGGAAATAAAGGGAGGGGAGGGGAACAGGAAAGACAGTGGAATGAATCAGACAGAACTTTCCTGTGTTCCTATATGAACACACGACCAGTGTGACTCCACACCACGTACAACCACAAGAATGGGGAGTTATCCTCCATGTGGGTATGAGGCATCAAAATACACTCTACTGTCATGTGAAAATTTAAAAAAAAAGACAAATTTTTTAAATTAAAAAAAGAGAGAGAAATGACTTTGTCACAACCCAGCAGCCATTTGAAGACAAAATTAGATTCCTTCTCTCTCCATTCATAAAAATATATTCCTTTCCAACAAAAGACCACAATATGAAAAATAAAATGAAAACATTCTCAAAGGCAAAAATCGGAAAACAGGAGAAAAGCTTCATGATGTTGAACTTGACAATGATTTCTTGGATATGACTCCAAAAGCACAAATTGGACTTCATCAAAACTAAAAATGTCTGTGTGTCAAAGAGCACCATCAACAGAGTGAAACAGAATTCTACAGTGCAGGAGAGAACCCTGCACATGGTAGAGCTGATAAGCGACAGATGTCCGGAATATGTAAAGAACTTCTATAACTCAACAACAACAGCAAGGAAATTCAAAAATGGGCAAAGGACTAGAATAGATGTTTTCCCAAAGAAGATGCACAAAGGACCAACAACACATGGAGAGATGCTCAACCCACTGATCTCTAGGAGGAAGCAAATCAAAATGACCAGAGACCTCCTCACACCCACAGGCTGTTATGTAAAATAGGAAAGAAAAACAGTAAAGAATTGGAGCCCCTGCCGGTGACAATGTAAAAGCAGCCCCTGGAGCGCAGTGTAGCAATTGCTCAGGAAAAATTAGAAATATGGTCCAGCAACCCCACTTCTCTGGTGACACCTGGGGAACGTGTATCTGGTCTCTCATTTCCTGGCATTCGGCCCTTGGCGTCTCCAAAGTGATGGTGTCTCTATGCTGGTGGCAGCCCCGAGGGACGTCAGGAGGGGGCTGGTCACCAACTGACCAAGGCAGGGTCAGAGGATGGGCTTTGAGCTGCACCTGCAGGCAGGACGGAGGGGCTGAAGGCCACTGGTCGCAGTGGCTGATCGTCCTGCCTGCAGGACGCCTCTCCAGGAGCTCCCGGCAGGCGAGGCCCAGAGCTTCCTGTGAGTGGACACGTGAGGTCCCTGAGGTGGCTCCACTCCCCAGCCAGGCACCTCTGGGACCCTTGGAACATCCTTTACAATCAACCAGTCGGGGTAAGCACACTGATCAGACCTGAGGAGGGAGATGTGGGAACCTCCATTACGCAAAGGTCACTCCTGGGGACTGGCACTCGCCTCTAACGTGGACGAGGGTCACGGCCTCGGGACTGAGCCCTCGCCTGTGGGATCTGAGTGCTGGGTTGGGTGGGAGGACACAGAGCGATGGCTTACCGCGGAAGAGAAATCCCCGCGACTCAGAGGGCCACGGAAGGGCCTGTGCTGACGGTGGTGTGAGAGAAGAGGACACGCAGGCAGGCGGTCAGTCAGGAAGGTGGACATGAGAGGAGCAACGTCCTCCCAGCAGCATTCCTGAGAATCAAAGTCTGGAAGCAATTCAAGTGTGACCCACAGATGACCAGATGGGCGAGCCACGTGTGATGGTGACGAGTGCGTCTGTCTGTCTGTCTGTCTGTCTGTCTGTGTGGCAGATCATCCAGCCTTGATAAGAAAAAAAATCCTGGACCCACCTGGAAAGCATCCTACTAAGAGACACTAGCCAGTCTCAGAGGACAGGTGCTGTGCCATCTCAGCTATGAGACCATCCCAGACAGAGAGCAGAGGTGGTCCCCAGGGCTGCCGGAGGGGGACGTGGGGACGCAGTGTTGAATGACACCTCAGCATCAGGGACAATGAAGTTCTGGAGCTGGGTCGCAGGGATGGTCGCAAGGCACTGTGATGCGCTCAGGGGCACAGAACTGTGGCCTTGGAAACAGGGCAGAGGTCGCGGTCACGTGGTGTGTGTTCTACAACAGTAAAAAGTAAGAGAGACATGAAGCCAGACAGATGCATGGACCACATAGAAATGCAATGTCTGCATGGCAAAAGCGCCACAGAGATTTAAAAGACAGAAGAGAATATGTATTGACCACCTTTAAACCAATGAGAAAAAAAGGGTGAACAATGTGATAGAAAATAAATGGACAAAACGTATGAGCAATTCACAGAACAGGAAATCCAGGTGGTCCCTGAGCTCATAGAAGGTGCCCATCACACCAGGAATCTCAGGATGGCACCATGTCACGGTCGCCAGGCAGGCACACGGGATAAAGTCTGCTGATGCTGACATTTAGGGGATGGGGGGGCTGCAGCCCCATGGGAGTGAGTAAGTAATATTTGGTAGAATAGAAAAGGGACTCGGTTTGGAGAAGACTGTTGCCGTATGCGGAACTGACATTGAATTTGTACTAAAAAAATATATATATATATATATATTTTTATACTGCAAATATAAAGCCGTGACACAGAGCCCTGTAAGCTGGAGTGTGTCTGCCCTCAGATCCCTTAGGAAGACTGGCACCCCCAGAGGGAGATCAGGAAGACCCTCCGTATCAGGGACAGGGTGGGTTCTTCAGGAGGGAGGGGAGGTGGCTAGACAGAAGCTACACCATTTCCAACTGCTTGTTAGTCACTAACATAATGAAGGCAGCTGCGGTGACTTAGTCTGTGCTGCTCTAACACAGTACCTGAGAGTGGGTCCTGAGGAAGGCAGATTTATTTCCCCAGCTCTGGAGGTGGCAAGTCCAAGGTCAAGGCTGGGCCTCTGGGGAGGGCCTGCTCCCCAATTCCCAGATGGTGCCTTGTTGCTGTGTGCTCACATGGCAAAGGCAGAAGGGCAACAGGAGAAACCCTGGGCCCTTGCACGGTAGGAGAGGTCAGAGGACAACGTCCCTGCACCTCACACCCTTTTGTAAAGGTCCTGACCTTGTCCATAAGGCCCCCAGCCCTCATGACAGTCATGGGCCACCAGTCACCCTCTAAAACCAGCACATCAGAAATTAAGTTTCAATACATCAACCCTAGAGGACAGTTTCAGACCATAGTGGACGGATGGACAGATGCATAGATCTGTAGATTCAATAACAAACAAACAAGTGGCCCATGCAGGGACCGATAGTGAGGATTTGTTCCAAATTGAGAATTTGGAATGGTTGTGTGTGCTAAGAAGGAAAGGGAGGGGAGGAGAAGGTTGGAGGGGACGCTGTGGCCCAGTAGCTACATGCTGAGAGCCATAGCTAAGTAGGTACGACACATGGCAATTTCCTTGTCAGCCTACCCCATGTTGCTTAGAGGGAGGACTCTCCATTGTGGAAATGGGCTTGCCTTGGACCCAGGTCATTTGCAGTGACATTGCATGAAGTTTGAGTAAGGTGACCCTGCTCAAGGACCAGGGCGGATCCGGGGACCAGGGCGGATCCGGGTTTAGGGCGGTTCCAGGTTTAAGGTGATTCCTGCTGGGAATAGGGCGTATCCTGCTGCCTCAGGCACCCGCCCGCTCCTTGAGTTCCCGTTGAGTTCTCGCGGGATTCAGAGAGTATTTGGGATTCAGAGCCCGGTGGAGAGTGTGATTTTCGCCAGAACGTGCGTGTAGAGTGCTGGTGAGAGGTCGGGAATAAAGACTTGCTGTTTGAATCTACAAGGCTGTGAGTGGCTCGTGATGTTGTGCCCAGCCAGACTGCGGCAGCTACACTCTGTGGTCCACATGCACAAGGAAGCTTTCCACAAGAAAATACAGACGTCCACTGCAGCACCACGTACAATATCGGAGCACTGAGAGCAATGCCCGCATCCCTCAGTGGGAAACAGAAAGCCCGGTGGTGTGGATGACGGCACTGGATCGTAGAAAGCAGATGGAATCAGTCAGCTGGCCTCTTGTGCAGACCAGGGTGAGGACACGAGATCGGAAAAGACAAGGTGCCCAGAAGCATTTCTAGCATGGAATCTGTCCCATCCGAAGCCACAAAACACTATTCCGGTTACTTATGAATATCTGCACACACCAGACAATGTCAAGACTCCGCGGGCATCACCCTCTCCGTCAGGTGACAGTTCTCCCTGGGGCAGCACAGAGAGATCAATAGAGGCGAGACCCCAACTGCCTTGTCTCGTTTCTTTCAGAAATGAAAATCTGAGCAAGCAGGACACAATGCCGACACCTGACAGCTCTGGCTGTGGGGCGAGGGGACCGTTGTGCTGCTGGCAGTACTTCTGGGTGAATTTGAACATTTTTACGTAAGAAGGAAAGAGCTGTCCTCTGCAGTGTTCAGGGGCCCTTCACAGACACCCTCAGTCCTATGTGAAGCCTAAAGCCCTGGAAAGAAAACCAGATGTCACCGGGCGCCTCCAGCTGAGGGATTCACCGAAGGGAGCTATAAACTTGGGCCTGAGGACTCCCTCTCCGTGCCTCGGTTCCTCATGGATGACACGGGAGCAGCGTAAGTGGCTGTCCTGTGGGGCTGCAGGGAGGATTAAGGGCTGTGGCTCCTGGCACAGGAGATTGCCCAGCTAATCCTGCCGCCTCCCAGCCGTTGGCTTCATTCTGCCAACTAGTGACCTCCGTCCCATCTGTCACCAAGTGAGGGAGGAAAAGCAAGTGTAACAGTGTCTTCTGCATCCATGACCTTCCTCCCTCACCCGCACTTCTTCAGTATTGGAAGTTGGCCAACGCAGAGCCACCGCATGCTATCTCAGGCCACCAGCTCAGGATGAGCGCTGAGTGCTGCAGGCCAGGGCCGCCTGACCGGCAGGTGTGGGGACTCCTGGAGGAGTGGAGGTTGTGCTGGATGTCAGGACTCAAAGAATCTGCAGAGACTGAGGGGGCGACAGGGAGGGAGGGACTAGGAGAGATTCGCCAGAAGCTCCAGAACTACAACGAGGAGGGACGGGTTCTGATGTCCTGTGACGCGGCCGGGAGACTGGAGTTAGCAGTAATGCCAAGTGTGTTGTGAAACAGTCAGCAGAGGTTTGGAAAGTCTCACACGGCGATGATTGGCGGGCGGTGGAGCTGAGGGCAGTGCTGACCGCCCTGACTCGACCCTGGCAATCATTTCCCATCGAGCTGCTAGGAATAAAAATAAATTAAATAGGAGCCTCAGAGAATGACTATCTAGTCATCGTGTCAGATTCAGAGGAACTGGAACCAGCCCCACACGGGGGCCTGCCCGGGCTCAGCGCAGATCCCGAGAGCCCGGCCACATCCTCAGATCCTGGGAACGGGCCTGTCTCAGAGCTGGGCTGACTTTCCTTCCAACACGGCCAGGAGCCCCGCCCTGGTCAGTTGAGGCGCTGAGCCACAGGCCATGGGCCCAGGCTGTGTCCTTGAGTCAGGCAGATGAGGCCCTCAGGGCAGGGCTTGGCCTCCTGTCCGTTAGTCACTCCAGCTTGGTCCAGAGTCGGTCCTAGGAGCTCCATGTTCCCAAAGTTCCCGTCAGGACATGCCCTGAAGGCCCCGGGCCCCGGGTCACCGCCTCTACCTCTGCATGTGCACGAAGCCTACCTTTCTGGGCAATGTGGAAGGCGGCAGTGGCCACACAGGCGTGCTTCACTTGGTTTCCACGGGGTCAGTGCGAGGAGTGGGCGTCCCCTGGCCCCTTCTTCAGGCCCCGTCGCTGAGCTTGGGAGGGGGCAGGCCCCATGCCCACGCTGGGCCTGGGCCTCGGCACTGCAGACACGTGACCTGCTCTGTCCTCTCCTCCCTGGGCCAGTCCAGGTCCTCCAAGGGGCAGACACACACGGACACTGCAAAGCCTGTGGAGGAAATGCCTGAGTGTGGGAAAGGGAGGCTGGGAGAGCCCGAGCCAGGGCGCCGGTCAGCCCAGCGGAGACAGCATGGGGAGGCCCATTAAGGTCCTGGGGGCTGCACCGTCGAGAGGCTTCCTCCAAGCCAGAGTCAGCTCCTGCTAGGCACGGTGACAAACTCCCCAGAGCATTGCTGGGGGCTCCTGTGGTAGCAGGTCGGGAGAGCACAGTCTCCTGTTGGCGACACTGTCTGACTCTCCTGTCTTTCAGCTCAATGTCTGAAGAAGAACTCACCAGTACATCTCAGGAGCCCCCAAAAGGTCCAGCACACTGCCCTGGTGTCACCATGTCCTGAGGAATCTGACCTGCTCCCGGGAAACCCCGGGCACAGCCTGGTGGAGGACAGAGTCGGTTAGCAAAATGAATCCGTGTGCCAAGCCGCGTACACAGAGATGGTTCACCTGAGGGCAACCTGCCCCTTCTTCGTGACATTCTGACTCATCTCAGGCCCAGAGTAGTGGAGCCAGGCGACCATGAACCAAAACTCTGACACCACGAGTCAAACCACACCTTTGCTCCTCCAAGTATTTTGTAAGGTATTTTGGTTACAATGAATGAATGACTATCGCAGAGACCCTGACTCAAAATTTAAAAAATAAAGAGTGAGGCTGTAGCTCAGGGGTAGCTCACTCCTGGGTTCAATCCTCAGCACTGGAAAAGGAGAAGTTGCTATGGAGAGAACAGAAAAGCAGCATGCAGGAGAGGAGAATTTCTAATCACGCACGTGATAAGGAATCAACATCCAGAACCAGACTCCTGAAACTCAACACCAGTAAGGAAACACTCTTCAAAAATGGGCAAAGGATTGAACAGACATTTCTCCAGAGAAGATATACAAACAGTCACATGAGCAGTGCTCCCCACCAGTGGTCATTGGGAAAGCAAATCCCACCTCCATGAAATGCCAACCTCAGCTCCCTGGAATGACGGCTCTCAAACAAACGGGAAGAAAGGAGGAGGAGGTGGAACGATCGGACCATGTGCAGCATTGGTGGGTGTGGAAAATGGGGCATCATGGAGAACCTGTGGCCACTCCTTGGAAAGTGAGGGAAGAATGATCATGGGATCCAGCAATTCTGCTTCTGAGTCTATTCTCGGAAGAATTCAGAGCAGGGAGATATTCGGGCACCATCACTGATGCTGAAACATGGAAGCAACTCAGGTGCCCATTGGAAAATGAGTGGGTTCAAAAAAACGTCGTAGATCCAATCAATGGAATGTTGTTCAGCCTCAGAAGAGAAGGAAACTGTGACACGTGCTAGACCTGGGCGAACTTTGAGGACGTTATGCTAAGAGAGAGAAGCCAGGCACAGGAGGGCAAGTGCGGCTGGGCTCCCTAGAGGAGTCAAAACCACAGAGAAGAAAGCAGAACGGGGTTTTGAGGGCTGGGAAATAGGGAGTTACTGCTCCATAAGCAGCAGGACCCTGGGTGCCCCCACCCAGGAAGCTCGCTGCAGTTTCAGGCCACAGGAGGCCAACCTCCTGAGATGGGGGACGGCTACTTCTATGGCAAGGGAGGCTTGGCGGAGTTCAGGGTTCACGGTTCTCACTGTCATCAGAATCTGCACGTCTGTCTGTCTTTCAGTTCTCAAGGCCCCATTCTTTCCCAAAGAATGCTATAACGCTAACATTATATAATAAAAATGAAAATGTATGCTAACAAATATTTATAGCTTTATTATAATAGCCAGAGCTGGAAACTGTCCATTAATGGAAACACAGGTAAACAATCTGTGGTATTCATGCAGTGATTTACTACTCAGTAATAAAAAAACAAAAAAATGAACTTCCAATAGACCCACCAGGCACAAAGAATCTCCAAACTATAACGTGCACAAAAGGGGCCTCAAAGAGTATGTGCTGTGGCCTCCGCCAACGAAGCTTTAGGCAGAGGCAGCCTTGGCAGTGTGGCTGCAGGGGTGGCTTGGGAAGGGGTGGAAGGGTGTATTGGGGAAAATGTTTAGAAACCCGCTCAGCTAAATTTCCACTTTCAGAACTGACAAGTTCTGCTTTTCCATTAAAGTGGGTCACGAGCCCACGAAGTCCTCTGCCACCGTACAGGACTCTTCTCACTCGGGTTCCCAACAGCAAGCTCCAAGTTTCCTCTGAGCCTTCACCAGCAGCACCTTCCAGATCCACGGCTCAACTAACAGCTGATGGCAGTGAGCCAGATGTTCTCCAGGACAATGCGGGTTTCTCTGCTGCCCTTGCCTGATCCTGAGGACCCACCACACACTTGCTCACGTCTGTATTTCTGTGACCAGGCGGTTCAGGGCAACTTGGACCTTTCCTAAGAATCCCAGAATGCTTCTAAGCTGTGCCTCTTGTGCAAAGCCACTTCCACACAGTTCAGAGTTTGTCAGAACAGCACTTCACCATGGTGCGGGTCTGTATCATTGTTTCCTGTTGCTGCTGTAACAGATCGCTACAACATTAGCAGCAAAACCCCCTGGGGCTGGAACCTGGTGGTGGAAGAGGACAGTTCCCTCTAGATGCCACAGTTTCTTACCTTGCCTCCCCTGGCCTCTGCAGACTGCCCACGCTTCTTGTTGGGGGCCAAGCCCTTTCTCTCACTGCCCTCTGTCTGGCTCTACCACGGCCTCATTAACCTTCTTCCTCATTAACCTTCAATGATCCTTGTGGTTACAGGGGTCCCCTCGGATGATCCAGGATGATCCCCTTTTTCAAAGTCAACCTGATTAGCAGCCTCACTTCCACATCCAGCCTGAATTCTCCTTCGCCAAGTAGCATAACATATTCATGGTCTCTTGGGATTGGGATGGGGGTCTTTAGGGGGTCACTTGGCTGTCTGTCAAACTCAGCCTCAGGAGATGTTCTTGGAAGTGGCGGGAAGCAGCAGCCCAGGTGGAGCCCAGTGAGCTCCCTGAGTGGGAATGACTAAGCTGAGGGCCCAGGGAGGCTAAGCAGCCAGAGCTCACCAAGAGACAAGGGAAAGTCAGAAAATGTGAGGAGTGCAGCGACTGAGGCTGGGAAGGAAACTCAGAAACTGGGAGAGGGTAAAATCTCTGGGTCTCATGCACGTCCAGGAACACCTCCTCTTCCCATTGGCTACAGGGCAAAGCCTGATTATTTGTGCAACGGGGTAAATGCTCAAGTGGGGGAAAAAAACCTTCCCTAAACTAAGTGATGTCCTTCTCCCACGTAACAAGACTTTTAAAAGTACCCCAAAGAATTTAACTGTTTCCAAGTAGCTTACCTATATCCCCAAAGAAAACTCGTGATGACTTATGGGCATACTAAAATATCCAGCATCCAGCAAGGTCAAATGCACAATTCCTGGAACCAAATGAAAAATCACTAGGCATGCAAAGCAGTATGAAAATACAACCCATGAATGAGAAAGATCAATCAATAGAAACAGACCCAGAAATGGCACAGATGTTAGGATTGGCAGTTCATGACTGTGGTTATAACCATATTCTGCCTGCTTGGAGATCTATATGAATGATTTACATATTAAAAAGTAACCCCAAAAATCAAACTTTTAGAGATGAAAAAAACCACAATGTCTAGAACTAAAAAATACACTGGATGTTACTAATGACAAATTTGACATTGCAAAAGAAGTGACTAATGAAATTTATGACATAACAACAGAAACTACCCACAGTGACACAAAGATAGAAATAGACCCCCCCCCAAAAAAAAAAAAAAATAACACACATGTGAACAGAATCATAGAAACAGAGGTGAAAAGGATGGGAAGGGAAAGTATTTCAAGAAATAGCCAAAATCTTCCAAAGTTGGTAAAACATCCTTAACACAATTCAAACAAAAGAAACTAGAAGAAAATGACACTGAAGACTCTCATAAACTGACTGACTTAAACCAGAGGTAAAGACACACACAACACTAAAAGCAACCAGAAGAAAGAACACACATCACACATGGAGATGTGGTCAGAATGACCGGCAGACCACTGATCAGAAGAGGGGTGGGGCATAAGACAGGGAGCAGGATCTCAGGTTCTGAAGCCAACCACTGTCAGCCTAGAATTCATGCTTTACAAAAATACCTGCAAGAAATGAAGGTGAAACAGAAGTCTTTTAAAACATAGAAAAGCTTAGAGGAAACATCACCATCAACATCAAACCTCCCCTAAATAAATGTTTAAAAAAGAAAAGTCCCCCAGACAAAAGAGAAATAAGCCCTAAACAAAGGAAGCTAGTGAGGCTGTATGAGCATCTGACCTAGTAGATCTCAGCAAAGAATATTACCAGGGACTCAGAGGGCTACTTCACAATGATAAAGGACTCAATAAAGTGGACATAAAAATTCTAAGCATTTATACACCTATAATATCAGAGTTTTAAAACGTTAAGCAAAAACTGACAATTAAAAATACACTTAGGCAAATTCACAGTTATAGTCAAATTCAATACTCCATCTCAGTAACTGGCAGAAATGATAAGATAGAACACTGAGGAGGACAGCAGTTATTTACCATACCATCAACTGACTTAAGCCAACTGAGATTTTAAAAACACTCAACAACAGCAGAACACATATTATTTTCAAGCATACATAAACATTCAGCAGGAGCTGGGGATGTAGCAGCTCAGTGGTAGAGTGCTTGCCCTGCATACACAAGGCTCTGGATTCAATCCCAGAACTGAAAAAACATCACCAACATAGTGCATATGTTGGCCATAAATCAAGTACCCAGAAGTTCAAATTCTTTCAAATCACACAAAGAATGTTCCCTGATTATAATAGAATTATATTAAAAATCAATTTTAAAAAGGTATCTGGAAAGCCTCTACAATATTTAGAAACTAAATAATACACTGATAAAGAAATCCATAGGTAAAAGAATGAATCAAAAAAGATATTTACAATGTCTTGAATTGAATGAAAATGAAACCACACTATATTGAAAGTTTCAAAATGTGGCTAAAGCAGGATATATATAGCACAAAAAGTGTCTATATTTAAAAAGAAGTAGAGTCTGAAATCAATAATCTCACCTTCTTCCTTTTAAAAAAAAGTAGCCAAACAGTGCCATATACTAAAATTGGAACAATACAGAGAACATTAGCATGGCCCCATCCAAGGAGGATAGGCAAATTCAGGAAGCATTCCGTATTTTGGTGTCCTAAATTTCATACCAAGAACATAATTAAATAACTGATACATTTTTTAAAAAATAGAAAAATAGGAAACAAAATCAAATTAAATAGAAGAAAGACAATAATAAAAGTCAGAATGAAATCAAGGAAGCAAGAACTTATGAGAAAACATAATTAGTTCTTTGAGAAGCTCAATATTATTATCAACTCCTCGCTGGACTGATCAGAACAAAAATGATAAATACATTATTCACCATCATCAAGAATGAGGGAGGTTACTTTACTAAAGATTCTACAGATAGCAAAAATAAGAGATTATAAGCAAATTTATACAAACGAATTCAACAATTCGGATGAAATTTTTAAAATTCCTTAAAAGACGCAAATGACCAAAGTTCTCTCAAGAAGAAACAGATAACCTACATAGTCCTATATCTATTAAAGAAATTTAATTTGTAGTTAAAAGACTTTCCTCAAACTAAACTTCATGCCTAGGGGGCTTCATTTGTGAATTCTACCAAAAATGTAAGAAATATATAATATCAATTCTATACATAATCTTCCAGAAAACTGAACAGGAGAAAATATTCAACATCTCACCCTTTGTAGCCATTATTACCCAAAGAACAAATATAATCAAAAATAAGGAAACCATGACCAACACCCCTCACAAACATAGATGCAAAAAAAAATTATTAAAACTTTAGAACCAACAATATATTTAAAAGGTAATAAATCATTACTAAATGGGGTTTATCTTAGGAATGCAAGCTGGTTTAACATAAAAATCAATTCAAAATATTCAACAGAATGAATAAGAAAAAACATATCATCATCATAAATTCATAGAATTTATGATGTTTTACAAAATCTAACATCCACTTCTGGTTTTTGAAGATCTCAGAAAACTCAGAAGGTGAGAACTTAAAGATAATTCTTAAATCTACAGTTAACATTATAATTAGTGGCAAAAATTCAATGCTTTTTCCCTAAGATCCAGACTAAGGAAAGAATGAGTGTTTTTAACCTCTTCTGTTCAACATTTTATTGAAGATTATAGCTATAATCTATAATCTATAAGTTATAATAAGGCAAGAAAAGGAAATAAAATACACCCAGGTAGGGAAGGGAAGTATAAGACTCTTTTTTACAGATTACATTGATCCCTGTGTACAAAACTCTGATGGAACCTACCAAAATAAGTTAATAAGAAATAATAAGTGGGTTTATGAAAATTACAAGGTAAAAAATCAATACAAAAAATCCACTTATGTCTTTTTATTTATTTATTTATTTATTTATTTTTGAAATTTGGGTGTAGACAGATCTTTTTTAATAGTTTCTGACTTTAGACACTCTCCCTGTGCCAGTTACTTCAGGAACATGCTTTCCCATACTTTTTTTTTTCCTCTAAAGAGAGAGGGAGGGAATTTTAATATTTATTTTTTAGTTATTGGCGGACACAACATCTTTGTTTGTATGTGGTGCTGAGGATCGAACCCAGGCCGCACACATGCCAGGCGAGCCCGCTATTGCTTGAGCCACATCCCCAGCCCTTATGTCTTTTTTTAAATTTTCAAATTTGTTTTAATTAGTTTCACATGACAGTAGAATGCATTTATGCACTTTGATATACATAAATGGGATATAATTTCATTTTTCTGAGTGTTCATGCTGCAGAATCATATTGGTCATGCAGTCACATATATACATACAGTAATAATGTCTGTTTCATTCTACTATCTTTCCTATCCCCACATCCCCTCCCCTCCCCTCCCATCACTTCCCTCTACCTAATCTAAGATAACACTACTCTTCCTTAGTGCCCCCGCCCCCTGCCTTATTGTGAATTAGCATCCTCACATTAGAGAAAACATTTGGCCTTTGGTTTTGTGGGATTGACTTATTTCACTTAGCATGATATTCTCAAACTCCAATCATTTACTGGCAAATGCCATAATTTCACTCTTCTTTAAAGATGCTTAATATTCCAGTGAGTTTATATACCACATTTTCTTTATCCATTCATCTATTGAGGGACACTTAGGTTGGTTCCATATTCTAGCTATTGTGAATTAAGCTGCTATAAACATTGACGTGGCTGCATTACTGTAGTATGCTGATTTTTAAGTCCTTTGGGTAGTGCATGCTGAGGAGTGGGGTCAACTGGGTCAAATGGTGGTTCCATTGTCAGTTTTCTGAGGAATCTCCACCTACGTTCCATAGTGGTTGCACCAATTTGCAGTCCCACCAGCAATGTATGACTGTACCTTTTTCACCGCATCCTCGCCAACATTTGTTGTTGCCTATATTCTTGATGATTGCCATTCTAACAGGAGTGAGATGAAATCTTAAAGTGGTTTTGATTTGCATTTCTCTAATTGCTAGAGAAGTTGAACACTTTTTCATATATTTGTTGATCAATTGTATTTCTTCTTCTGGGATGTGTCTGTTCAGTTCCTTGGCCCATTTATTGATTGGGTATGTATTCTTTTGGTGTTAAGTTTTTTGAGTTCTTTATATATCCTAGGGATTAATGCTTTATCAGAGGTGCACGTGGTAAAGATTTTTCTCCCAATCTGTAGGCTCTCTCCTCATTTTATTGCTTTTTAATTTGTGTCTATTCCATTTATTGATTCTTGATTTTACTTCTTGTGCTTTAGGAGTCTTGTTAAGGAAGTCTGATCCTACACCAATGTGGTGGAGATTTGGGCCTATTTTTTCTTCTATTAGGCACAGGGTCTCTGTTCTAGTGCCTAAGTCTTTGATCTACTTTGAGTTGAGTTTTGTGCAGAGACACAGAGGTTTAATTTCATTTTGCTACATATGGATTTCTAGTTTTGCCAGGACCATTTGTTGAAAAGGCTATCTTTTCTCCAGTGAATGTTTTTGGCACCCTTGTCTAGTATGAGATAATCATATTTATGTAGGTTTGTCTCTGTGTCCTCTATTCTGTACCATTGGTCTACAAGTCTATTTTGGTGCCAATACCATGCTGTTTTTGTTACTATAGCTCTGTAGTAGAGTTTAAGGTCTGGTATAGTGATGCCTCCTGCTTCACTCTACTTGCTAAGGACTGCTTTAGCTATTCTGGGTCTCTTAGTTTCTCAAACAAATTTCATGACTGCTTTTTCTATTTCTATGAAGAATGTCATTTGGATTTTAATAGGAATTGCATTAAATCTGTATAATGCTTTTGGTAGTATGGCCATTTTGACAATATTAATTCTGCTTATCCAAGAGCATGGGAGATCGCCCCATCTTCGAGGTTTTCTTCAATTACTTTCTTTAGTGTTCTGTAGTTTTCATTGCAGAGGTCTTTCACCTCTTTTGTTAGATTGATTCCCAGGTGGGTTTTTTGTTTTGTTTTGTTTTGTTTTGAGGCTATTGTGAATAGAATACTTTTCCTAATTTCTCTTTCAGTGGATTCATCACTGATGTGTAGAAATGAGTTTGATTTTGGGGTGTTGATTTTATATCCTTATACTTTGCTGAATTAATTTATTAGTTCTAGGAGTTTTCTGGTGGAATTTTTTGAATTTTCTAGGTATGGAATCATGTTATTGGCAAATAGTGATAGTTTGAGTTCTTCTTTTCCTATTCATATCCCTTTAATTTCTTTCTTTTGTTTAATTGCTCTGTCTAGAGTTTCAAGGATGATGTTGGATAGAAGTGGTGAAAGAAGATATCCTTGTCTGGTTCCAGTTTTTAGCGGGAATGCTTTCAATTTTTCTCCATTTAGAATGATGCTGGCCTTGGGTTTAGCATAGAGAGCTTTTACAATGTCGAGGTATGTTCCTACTATCCCTAGTTTTTCTAGTGTTTTGAACATGAAGGTGTGCTCTATTTTGTCAAATGGTTTTTCTGCATTTATTGAGATGATTGTATGATTCTTATTTATAAGTCTACTAATATGATGAATTATGTTTATTGATTTCTGTATGTTGAACCAAACCTGCATCCCTGGGATGAATCCCACTTGATTGTGGTGCACTATATTTTTAACATATTTTGGTATGTGATTTACCAGAATTTTATTGAGACATTTTACATCTATGTTCATCAGGGATATTGGTCTGAAGTTTTCTTTCCTTGATGTGTCTTTGTCTGGTTTTGGTATCAGGGTGTCATTAGCCTCATAGAAGAGTTTGGAAGGGTCCCCTCCTTTTCTATTTCATGAAATACTTTGAGGAGTATTGGTGTTAATTCTTCTTTGAAGATCTTGTAGAACTCAGCTGAGAATCCATCTGGACCTGGGCTTTTCTTAGTTGGTAGGCTTTTGATGGCATTTTCTATTTCATTATTTGAAATTGATCTGTTTAATGGCTGGGGATGTGGCTCAAGCGGTAGCGCACTTGCCTGGCATGCATGTGGCCCAGGTTCGATCCTCAGCACTACATACAAACAAAGATGTTGTGTCTACCGAAAACTAAAAAATAAATAAATAAATATTTTTAAAAAAAAGAAATTGATCTGTTTAAAACATGTATGTCCTCCTCATTCAGTTTGGTAGGTCATGTGTCTCTAGAAATTTGATGATGTCTTTGATATTTTCTATTTTATTAGAGTATAAATTTTCAAAATAGTTTCTAATTATCTTCTGTATTTCAGATGTGTCTGTTGTGATATTTCCTTCTTCATCTTGTATTTTAGTAATTTGAGTTTTATCTCTTTTTCCTCTTTGTTAGCATGGCCAGGGGTTTATCTATTTTGTTTATTTTTTAAAGAATCAACTTTTTTGTTTTGTCAATTTTTTAATTGTACCTTTTGTTTTAATTTCATTAATTTCAATTAATTGATCTAAATTATTTTCTGTCTTCTACTGCTTTTGGTGTTGATTTGTTCTTCTCTTTCTAGGGCTTTGAGATGTAGTGTTATGTCATTTATTTGTTGACTTTTTATTCTTTTCATGAATGCACTCCTTCTTGAACGTTTCTTCTACTGTGTTCTCAGTGGCTTTTCTGTTGAAACATCTTGTTTTGTTTGGGGCTCTTTATTCCCTTGTTTTTCCAGGGATAAATTCTATCCTGCAGACCTATAGTGTCCCTGAAGGTTTCCAGTGCTTGCCTTTACTGGTGAGACCCATATCAGCAGCACCCAGTGTACACAATATACAGACTTAAACCTAACAGCTTCAATTTCAAGTGGTAGATGAGGGAACAGAGGTAGTGTAGTACACGATATTCACGAGGGAGGAAGAGAGAAGCTAGAAGTAAAAATTCACAGGAAGAGTGGAAGAGGAGCCAACAGAGATTGGCTGTTAGGTGGAGAAAGTTGGAAAGAAAATCCAAGAAAATAGACAAGAGAGAGGAAGAATATGAGCAAAGAGAAAAAAATTAAAGACATAAAAATACAACAAAAATGCAGAACACCATTCATATATCATTGTCCTCCGCACACTGATGCATAAAAAACATCCTGTTCCAAATATGGTAGAGAGATCAGTGAATCAAAAAATAAAATAAATCTTGCTGGAAAGTCGAACTGTCTCTGTCAGTGTTCAACAGTTTCTCAGCCCTGTATCTGACATCTCTCGGGATAACCAAACCCAGATCAGCCTTCACAAACCCAGTCTCTATCCCACTGACCTGGGCTTCAGATACCTCAGGCTCAGCCACACTGCAGTCCCAAGACCTCAGTGCTGCTCCTACTTGCAGAGAGACCACCAGGGATCCACTCATGCAAAGAAACAACCCTGAAATACAGCAGCAAGCAAGGGCCACCAGCGCTCTCAGCAGGAAGACCCCCAGGCTCCTCCAAACCCACAGGCACCCCACACTGGATCTGCAGGTCCCAGCTGGAGTCCCCAGGCAGAGGCTCTTGTGGTGGTAAACCTACTGGCACCTGGGCCCCAGGCCCTGGCTGGTGTCCCCAAATCGGTGCAGCCACGTGCAACCAAACCTGGAGTCTCCCCCGCAGCAGTCCTCTAGGCCATGGTGGCAGTGGTGGTGGTGGGGGGGTGGGGGTGGTTGTTGGCAGCAGGCAGCGGGTCAGCAGTAACGGTGGCTGCTACGGCAGCTGCAACTGCATCTGTGTGGGCAGCATCATCAGGATAACTCCGGTCGTCAGCAGCAGTGTTGGCTTCAGTTGCATCTGGGCAGCAGTTTCTTCTGTGGCAGCAGCACCCAGAAAGAAGACCTCCAGACAACCTCAGGCTGGCAGCAGCAGAATGAGAGGCAGCAGCAATGGCGGTATCGGTGCAGGTGGCTGTTGATTGACAGGAGACTTCCGGTTCAGCAGCAGCGACCATACCATGGTGGTAGCGTGCGAATTCCCTTCAGAGGTAACCGAGTTCCTGTTCAGAAAAGAGACCTCAGGGCACAGCAGCGGCTTCTGTGGCAGCCCCCGTTATGTTTCTAAATGCCAATTATTAACAATGAGAAATTGAAATCAAAAAAGCATTTATAATGTGTCAAATATGCAAATCATCTTGGTGGATAAGACTGTGAAAAATGCACAAGTTTTGTTGTGAACTATAAGTACTGCTGAGAGAAATTAAGGAAAAGCTCAATAAATTAAGAGACAAACTGCATTTGGAAGTTCATTGACTGTGTTTGCAGATCAGAAGACTACAGCGTTCAGAAACAGTTCTCCCCAGACTTATTTATGGAGTCAACCCTCTCCTAATTTATTCCCAGAAGACTCTTTTGGAGAAATTGACCGAGTGATTCCAAAATTCATATGCATATAAGAGCAAAAGACCTAAAATGCTAAAACAAATTTGAAAAAAAAAATGAAGTTAAAGAATTTACTTACTTGACTTCAGGACTTACTAAATGAAAACTAATCAAATGGGTACATTGCTGTGTAAATGCACTACAAATAAACAAACCAATGGAACAGACAAGTGTACAGAAATAGAGGCACACGCCTAGACACGAATGGTCAGTTGACTTTCAACAAAGGTGCAAGGACTATGCCATGAAGCCAAGGCAGGCTTTTCAACAAAGGGTGCTAGGAAAACTGGGTGACTTTGCACAACAAAATGAACCTTGTTCTCTTTGTTGCAATGCATGCAATAATTATAACTAGGGTGTTGGAGACCTGAACGGGATAGCTAAAGCCATTAAGCCTTCAAAAGAAACCATTGGAGAAAATCTGTGCAACCTTCAGTCTGGCAAAGGTCTCTTAGATATGACACCAAAAAGCACAGTCCACAAAAGAGAAAAATGATAAACTCATCTTCATCAAAATGTAAAACCCCTGCTTTTCAAAAGACACTGTTAAAGAGATAAAAATACAAACCACACAAATGGGAAAACAGCTTTGCAAAGCAGATAGCTGATAAAGGCCTGGCATTTAGAACATAGAAAGAAACCTCCACTGAGTACATCAGTGCATGCATAGGATCCCAGCAAGTCAAGAGGCTACGCGGGAGGATTGCAGGTTCAAGGCCAGCCTCAGCAATTCAGCAACTGTCTCAAAATAGAAAGTAAAAAGAGCTGGTCATGTGGCTCATGACACAGCACCCCTGAGTTCAATCCCCAGTACTGAGGAAAAGTGAGAGAGGAAGGAGGGAAGGAAGGAAGGAGTTTCAAGACTCAATAATAAGAAAATAAGCAATCTAACTTTTTAAAATGGTCAAAATAATGCAGGAGGCATCAACCAAGATGATGTTTGGATGTAAATAAGCAAGTGAGAAGAAGATGTTCAACATTATCGGTCATTATGCAAGCAAATGACATTACAAAGAAATATTACCCCATAACTATCAGTGTGTCTGGAATTAAAAAGACTGATGTCACCATGCTTTGGCCAGGGTTTGGAGCAACCCAAAGTCTCACATGCTGAGGGTGGGAAAGTAAAGTGAAGCAAGAGCTGTGGGAAACAGCAGTTATTTAACATTGAGCACACATCTGCCATCAGATACCCCCTTCTACTCCTAGGTGTTTACCCATGATAGGTGAAAATATGTATCTGCACATATGCTTACCCACAAACCTCCAAAGTAGCTCTATTTTTCAATAATAAAAAAAACAACAATCCAAATGTCCATCAACAGGGAAGTGGATAAATGATCTATGATAAATCCACATGATACATTCAGAAATGCAGAAAATCAAAATAATTACACTGAGGGAAAGAAGCCAGGCATAAATGAATGCATACCATATGATTCCGTTTATAGAAAATTTGTGAAGATGCAATCTGATCAGTAATGACAGAAAGTAGGTTGATGACTACCTGGGACTGGAAGGGAGTGGGGGGAAACAGGGGTGCAGAGGGAGATTTAAAACATGGAACCCCATGAAGTTGATCTCACTGAAGCTGAGAGGACAGCAGTGGTTATCAGAGGGGCAGAGGAGCTGGGGGTGGGCAGCACAGTCTTGTAGCAGATGGGAGGGGTCGGTCCTAGCATCCTGTCGCACAGGACGCAAGAGAAAGGATTTTGAATGTTTTCACCACAAAGAAAGACTGTGTGTTTGAGAAGGTAGATTTGCCCCAGTTGATCATTATACGATATTATACAGTGTGTGTGTGTGTGTGTGTGTGTGTGCGTGCGTGTATAGAGAAATACCACACATGACCTCCTGCAAATATGTACAACTTATGTCAATGAAAAATAAATTTTTAAAAAATTCTTTAAAGGGGCTGGGATTGTGGCTCAACAGGGAGTGCTCACCTAGCACATGTGAGGCCTTGGGTTCGATCCTCAGCACCACATAAAAATAAAATAAAGGTATTGTGCTCAACTACAACTAAAACAAAATATTTTTAAAAAAATTATCTAAAGGGGGCACGTGGAAGTTTGGGGGTGATGATCTGTCACTCTCAGGATCAAGATGTTTTCACGATACATTCGTCAACCCTCAAGCTGTGTGCGTGACATGTAGCACATCATGTCCATCACGCCCAGTGAGGGTCCCCTGCAGCGCCCATGCTACAGACGTGCCCATAGAAAGCCCACATTCAGGCTCAGCCCAATCCAGGCTCTCTGGCTCTTGGCGCCACCCGGCAGGCCATGTGGTTGGTGTGGGTTTTCTCCTCTTCTCACCGAGCCTGCAGAGGACGGGCACTTGGTCCACTTCCACGGAAAGGTAAGCCCTGGGGGAGTCCATTCTCCTGGAACTGAGTTCCTCTGAGAAGAGCAGCCGCCCTTGCTGGGAAGGTGGCTTGATGGTGCTCAGGGTCAGGCTGAGGATGCAGGGCCACATGAGAGCTGGTACCAGGACTCTGCAGACCTGGGGAAGCTGCAGGGACAAGGTGGGGACAGGAAGTGGGTGGCCAGAGGGCGGAGTACCCCCTGTGACTCCACACCTTCTCCACCCACTTTTCTGAAAATGCTACAAACAGATCAATGCTCAGGGCTGTGGATTGCTCCCCGCCCCTCCCCCACCACGCCTACCTGGGTCTCACTTGAGGGGACAACAATGAGACCCACTTCACAGAGGTGAGTGGGGCTGGGTGAGGCCAGGAGTGTGGAGGGTCAAGGTCACACTGAGGGAGCTGAGCCTCTTGCTCTTCCAAGGTCTCTTTTCTCAGGGCTCATCAGAGAGAAAAGTCATTGTATATGTCTTCATGGTGAGGCATAAATATTGGAAAGAAAGAGAAGAGAGTAACAGCCAGCTCCTCCCCCAGCCAATTAGTTGCGGAGAGAAGCCGCTTTCCCTGGGCTGGGGACCCCTGGCCAAGCAGCCTCCTGGAATCCTGGGGCGAAGGCTCCAGACTTGGGGGACGGCCCCCTGGGTGGCGACTAACAGAGTCTGGGGGAGAACCAGCCAAATAATCAGGGCATTCACTTGAGGGGCCTTGTTTGCTGTTTCAGTGCAAATTAGCAATTAGCGGGGGCTGGCGCCGGGCCACCTCCCTTACAAGGCCGGCTGGCAGCACGTGTCGTTTTGTTCTTGGCTGGGGACCCACAGGCTGGGTGGCAGGGAATAGGCCCTGTCGGCTGCAACCAGAAGCATCAGGGTGCTCTACCTAGAGAAGGGCTTCCATCCAGGGCATCTGCCCAGGGACCCCCAGCAGGCCACCTTCACTGTTGGGTAGAATACCAGACAGAAGGGACTCTGGGGTCCTGAGTTCTACCATTGTCCCCAACAGAGAGAAACAGAACAGGAGCCGCCCCACCCACTGGGGAGGCTGGAGCAGGGACCCTCCCGTTTCTAGTCCAAAGTGGTTTCCCTAAACCAGGATTCCCAAACTGAGCAAGGTGCCCTGGAGGATTGCGGAAGCGCACATGGCCGGACCATGCCAGCGGGTGCGGTGGGTGCTGGTGCTGGTGGTCCTGAGACCACACCTTGAGAATCATTGCCCTGAGATATTTATCTTAAGATAATGAGGGAGAATGTTTCCTTCCTTTATTCACACACACACACAGTGGGACATCAGCAAAGACTAGCAGGAAAAATGGGGTGCTAGGCAGATTATTTGATTGGCATGGGAAAGCAAGCAAGAGAAGCAGGGATTCTGATAAATGATCCACTTCATCAACTAAAAACACCTGAACGTGGGGGCTTTGCAGATAATACACAGGGCCTGTGCAGAAAACTAGAAAAACAGACTTGGAGAGGGTAGGGATTTAACCCAGTGCTTTACCACTGAGCTACACCTTCAGCACATTTTAATTTTTACATTGAGACGGGGTCTCACTAAGTGGCTGGGGCTGGCCTTAAACCTTTGATCCTTCTGCATCAGCCTCCAGAGTCGCTTGGGATTGTAGGCATGTGTCACACACCGGCTGCAGAAACAGACTTAAACAGAATGAATGATTTGCTGATGATCTCTTTAGGATAGTCAAAAAAGAACCAAGCTCTCAGGAGATGGAAAGATGGCCTGGAGCAGGCACAAGAGTGCCTTCTCTCTGGGCAGACCTGCTTGGCAGATGGAAAGCTTACTCCTGCTGACTCTCCAGGACCCTAGAGCCCAAGGAATAGCACACAGGAGCCTTAACCTTTGGTTTTAATTTGAATTTCAGATAAATGACAAATAATTATTCAACCTAAGTATGTCCCAATATTGCCAGAGTGTAGTTAGACCAAAAACTTTATCTGAAGCCGTCTCCAGCCCTGCTCCTGCCTGTCTCAGCTCCAGGGCATCTCTGCCCACAGGCATCTGACCCACTGCGCAGCCTACCCACCGTGCGGAGGGCCCAGGATTCAATGCTCAACATTCATCACGTCTGGCCCAAGGGAAGTGCTCAAGGAATGCAAGCTCTCCTGCTTTGTGTGGGTGCCGTGTTTAAAAGTGTCAGGAAGAGATGGAGCTGGTCTAAACCACACCCAAGCTCACCCCAAAGCTGTTGTCCCTCTGCTGCACCCAACAGCACACCCTGCTCAGCTGAGCAGGGTCTTGAGGCTTGAGGCTGTTCAGGGGAAGCTGAGGGCCCTGGGAAACGTGTCAGGGTCCCCAAGGCTCAGCACGGGTGTGCGGGGCTCTTCTCATCAGGTGCTTCATAGACACTGGTGGGTGGGGCAGCCTTGCCCTGGAGGTGCCAGAGATCTCGGCTCTGCATGGTGGAGACTGACTCAGAGAAACAGTAGGTAACTGGGGGTAAGCAGACCTGGCCTTTGACCCCGAGCACGTGACCTTGGGCAAGTGAATTGACTTCTCAACCAGCTAATCTGAAAAATGGCACTAAGCCCGCCTGCGGTTCTGCCCCTGGGCTGCAGGAGACTGGAATGGCTTCCAGGGGTGGTGAGGGGATGTCAGGCTGCTGGTGACCCTCAAAGCTCACATGTTTGGAGCTTGGTTTTCTCACGGAAAATCGGTGGGTTGGGTTACGTCAGTGTTTTCAAACTCAGAAGAATTCTAGAAATTTCTCTTACTCTTCAAAGCTTGTGTCTCCAAATACAGTCCCATTTGGGGGACTGGGGATTGGGATTCCCATGTATGAATCTGGGGGGACCATGTTCAGCCCGTCACACTCGCCAAGCCCCATCTTCCTGATCTGCACAATNGGGCGCTGGCTCTGGGGTGCCAGGCCCAAGGGCATCTGGATTTTCTCCATCTCCCAGAGACACCTTCAACCAATGCCCGGGAATTGCTTTCCCAGGTACCTAGAGTGGTGCGTTTTAGCCACGGTTGGAAGAGGCCGCAGAGCTGGGTGGTCAAGGACTTGAACGGAGGAGTCCGCTTGTCTACGATGCTCATCATCACGGGGCGACTGGTGTGCCAGCTTGCCCATGGCCGGGGCACCTCCTGGCACACAGACTCCGTTTCTCAGCTAAACTGAGACAGTGGGTCCGCCTAGTTACTGTCATGCTCGGCGTCATTCAACCGCTCATGTTAGTCTGAGCCCTCTTCATAGCTTCACTTGTCACAGCCCTTGCCCACACCCTCGCCTCCTGTGACAAGCAGCCGTCATGCTGCTCAGACTGCATGAAGTCCACGGTGGCTGTCCACTGTGTGTTTAGGTCCTCCTGCTTCTCTGCGAGGTGCACGTTGGAATTCCCGGGGACTTTGGAGAATTAATACATCTCCCTCCCTCTCCAGGGATGGTGGCCCCAGATCCTCCCATCTCTGGCAGGTGGTCAGATCCCCAAGCTGCTCCTGGACAATGAACCCTTCATCACAGGAACTGACCACAGCAGAGGTGGAGGAAAGCCTTGGGAAGAAGAAACGTGGGCCCCTGCACCCTCTCCCACGAAGAGTGCTCGCTGCGAGCAAACCAAGTGCCACTTTCCACCCTCCCCTGGCCTGAGCAGGAGGAGGAGCAGAACCCGGTGCTCAGTCCAGAGTGGAACCCACGGACCACCGCAGCCCAGACAAGTGATTAAAAGCCTGCGGGGTGACCCAGGCGTTCCAGCACTGGCAGGGCATGGATTAGAACTGTGGCTTTGTTTCGCTCATTAATTCAATCCAGACCTTGGGTTTTTAGGAATCGTAACGTTCTCGGCACCCCGAGAGGGACCACAGAGGTTGGAGAATGAGCTCTGAGAATCAGACACTAAGGAAATCAGCCCAGAGGAGGGCTTGGGAGTCAGAGAGAATCAGGTCAGCATCCGGGCTCTGCCTGTGCCCAGGGAAGGGCCCTGCCTTCCCCAGCTCTGCCACCCGGACCTACCTAGCTCACATGATTCCTGTGACATTGAGGGGCAGTTCCACAGGTGGACAAGGAGAGCCAGGCACACAGAGGTAATGGGAAGGGGTCATAGTGCATGGTGGTGACAGGGACAGGGGCCTGGCAAGACAGGACCCCTGCATCTCTGTTTAAACAAAGACTTGGCAAAACACAGAAGCCAGCAATTTAGGTATATTTCTGTGATAGGATCATGGATATCTTTATTTTAATATTCTTTTTTTTTGTACTGGCAATTAAACCCAGGAGCATTTAACCACTGAGCTCCATCTCCAGCCATTTTTATTTCGAGACAGGATCTTGTTAAGTTGCTTAGGGCCTCACTTAATTGTTGAGGCTGGTTTTGAACTTACAACCCTCCTGTCTCAGCCTCCCAGACACTGGGATTCCAGGTGTGTGCCACCATGCCTGGAAATTTTAGTATTCTTATAACCCCTTTTTACCTTTTGAGACATTCAGGGAGCGCTGGTCATAACAAAAATAAGAACGTAATGAAAACAACGCACTCCAATGGGCTGCTCAGTACCTGCCAGGAAATGTAAGCAAATGCAGGAACCGGCCACTTTGAATGATCCTCCAGGAGATAAAACAGGAGACACAAGTATGGGCAATCAAGATGTCTGTCCCTCCAAACCATAGGACATTAAGATACTCCAAGACTGAACGTCTTGCCTGGTAAAGGTGGGATTGGAGCCGGGCGTGGGTCTCACTGTCTGCACTCCTAACGTCCTGGTCTGGGTTGGGGGCCAGGCCAGGAGGTAGGGCTCCTCCGCGGCCTGCCCAGTGGAACCTGGCGTGTGAGAAGGAGTTCAGGCAGACCTCCTGTGCCACGCAGCAGCAGAGCTCTAGACCTGAGAAGCCCAGGTCCAGGGAATTTTGTGGTTTCTACAATAAAAACCTCCTGGGCCTGAAACAGCATGTAAGTGTGACGGGCACTGGACGGTCCCTTCCCTCCGCCCTCTCCTCCCACAGCACCATCCTCTGACCCAGCTGCCTTTTGAGGGCCAGCAAGTGACAGTGGGGTGAGCAGGACAGCTCTCACTCTGAAAGGGAAATGGGAAAATGCTCAAGAAGGCACCGAGGGAGGAAATCCACACCTGGCTGGGGTGAGCTGGCCGGGAGAGCTGGCCGGGGCTCTAGTCTCCACCACCACACGGCCTGCAGCCGTAAACAAGAGGCTCCAACTTGCTGTACTGGTCAGTTAGGTCTGTGTGACAAGCACCGCAGGCCTGGTGGCTTCAACCTCAGAAAAGTATCATCTCAGTTCTGGAAGCAGGAAGCCTAGGGTCAAGGTGAAGGCAGGGCGGGCTCCTTCTCAAGGTGTTGGTGAAGGATCTGGAGATCCACCTTCTCCCTGTGAGCTCACCTCATCTTCCCGTGTGTGTGTGTGTGTGTGTGTGTGTGTGTGTGTCAGGGTCACCCTAGGGACCTCATTTTACCTTAGTTTACTCTTCCTGACAAACTGTCACTAACTAGCCTGGTGACCCTCAAAGCTCACATGTTTGGAGCTTGGTTTTCTCACGGAAAATCGGTGGGTTGGGTTACGTCAGTGTTTTCAAACTCAGAAGAATTCTAGAAATTTCTCTTACTCTTCAAAGCTTGTGTCTCCAAATACAGTCCCATTTGGGGGACTGGGGATTGGGATTCCCATGTATGAATCTGGGGGGACCATGTTCAGCCCGTCACACTCGCCAAGCCCCATCTTCCTGATCTGCACAATGTTGGACCTCTTTCTCTCTCTCCACCTCTTTATTTGGTTAAAAACTTCTTGAACCTCCCCATCCCTNCCCCCCCCCCCCCCGCCCCCAGTGGCACATGAGAGTAGCCGGCCTGGCCCAGCCCCCGCAGCCTGCCGGAGCAGACTCCTGCCACGCCACGGCTGGCTCCCGGTGCACACTCAGCCAGCCTGCTGAGCTGGTCCCTGGATTCAAGTCCCACACGCGCTCTGAGCCCAGAGCCTATCTGTTGGCCATGGACACTCAGAGCCGTGAGATCTGAGCAGCTGGCATCTGGAAATGCCCAGCACACCGTGGTGGTCACCAACAACATGTAAATCTTCTTTTCTAAGATTACCAAGTTTGGGGATTTGATTGGGATGGAGAATGGAGAGAAGAGCTCTGGGCAGAAGAACTGTTTGATTAGGCCAAAGTGAAAAAGCAAGCATGCTAAGAAATGTTGAGGAAACAATGCATCTGCAGAAATGAGAGTCACTTCTCAAAGCAGGTGAAAGTCTGGCTTCCTTGAGTGCCTCCTCATTGAAGGGTTTTTCTGAAGTTCCCATTTGGAACTAATTTTAAAGCTAGAGAAATGTTTTTAAAACAATCACTGTGAGGGTCATTCATTCATTCATCAAACATCCATTCGAGTAAGTACTATGCCTTAGCATTTGAAATAAAACTGTTCCTGTCTTGTTACTTAATCATTGATGCTGTGGTTGTTTCCTTCCTGTTCTAACGCTTTCAATAGCCTAGGTTTTGTGATTTCTTAAAGTCAAATGTTATTTGCACTGGACATAGTGGTGCACATCTGTAATCCCAGAGACTCAGAAGGCTGAGGCAGGAGGATCACAAGTTTGAGGCCAGCCTCTGCAAAAAGGTCTGGGGATGTAGCCCAGTGGTACAACACACTGATCTGCAACTAAGGAAAACAGCTCAAGAAACTGATTAATAGTAACACCTTCACAAAGCTTTCTAAGGAAGAGCCCCTTCATACAGCTGTTTACTTTATCCTGCTAACTACCATGAGAAAGGAATTATTGCTCCCACATACAGATGGGGAAAGCAAGGCTCAGAGAGAGCAGGGTTTTGTCAGAGGTCACGGGGCTCAGAAGTAGCTGAGCTGCTGCAGAAATCCAGATCCCCTGCTCAGGTCTTGGGAGTGACCCCAGGTAACCTGGCTGACTAATTCATGCTCTGGGTTTCTTAATGGCCCCCAGTTCCCTTCCCAGTATACATGCTCCCCACCAGGTGATCTTTCAGTTCTTTGCACTGAATCAATCAATCAATCAATCAATCAATACCTTTCCCTACTCTGACTTTGGGTTCAGCTGTTGCTTGCTCTGGCCAGTGGGATGTGAGCAGGTGTGACATGGCCAGTGGCTAGGCTATGTTTGGAGAGCAGGCATAGCTGAGGGCCTGGTCCCTGGAGGGGATGAGAGACACAGGGAGCAGAGCTGCACTTCCCTGTGAGCCAGGCCAGCAGATCCAGGGCCGAGTCCAGCGCAGGTCAGTGGGCCTCCAGCTGGGTACTGCTGAGGTTCCCAGCATCATGGCAGTAATGTCCACCACCCCATCCCATTTCCAGGCCACAGTGGTGGACATGGCAAGATACAGTCCACCTCAGCGTGAAGTTAAGCACTCCGAGGGCCTCCCCAGTGACGAGGACCTGGGTAAAGGTGGGAGGTCTTCTTGGAACATCTATGCTGTCGGAGGAGGCTTTCAAAGTATCGTTCTGTGTTAAACACACACCTGGTCACGATACACGGCAAGATGCAAGGTACATGAATCAAGACAAAACTTCAATCACATTTCCTCCTTGGAGGACTCCACAACCCCAGACTGCCCTGCTCTTTGGCAGGAGCCCTTCTGTGGAAGATGGAGGTCTTGGTCTAAGGGAAACGTGGCCCAAGAAGCTCTGGTGCTTTCTAATTGTATGGCCGCCCCAAGTCCCCTAGGGCTCCGGAGCCTCCGCTTCCTCATCTCTGGGCTGCCCAGCATGCACCCAGGAGTGTGAAGATCACATAACACGAGGTCACCTGTAGTGCAAGTGCCAGGTATGGGCAATGCCTGTGACCTAAAAAATGTAACAGAAGGACAAGTTTCTGTTGGCCTGGACACGCCCTCCCAGCTTCCCAGAGCAGCCACGGCCTTGGCCGCACAGGGCACAGGGGTGGGCTGGGTGCTGGCACTCAGGGGCTCCCCCTGCTCAAGGGGGCTCCTGAAGTCATGGCGTGCAGAGCCGAGACCCTGACGAGGGAGCGACACCGGCCCTAGTGTTATTTACCATCCAGCAGTGTTTACAGAGGCTGTGGGGTTTGGGGGTTGTACAGAACCCCCAGGCAGACACGGTCTCTTCCCCGAAAAGAAACGAAGCCTTGAAATACTATATTTTTTATGTGTGCCTTGGGTTTTCTAAAATTCACCTTGCCCTGGGCAGGGTTTTCTTTTCTTGCTTAAGTGCCCGGCCCTGAGCAGGGGAGGGTGGCAGTGGGGGGCCTGGCGGTGGGCAGGATCAAGGGATTTCAGAAGACTGTCAACCCCAGGGGACCTCTGGGCGCTGCAGAGGGAGAGGTTAGGGAACGGAACGGGGCTGCCCGTGGGACTCCGGGGCTGGCACCAGCCTCCACTGTCTCCCCCGCCTCTGCTCAGAGGCGCCAGGCTCTCTTGGTGGTCCCTCTTAATTCTCCTCCAACGAAGCCCACCTGCCAGCCCTGCAGCCCACCCAGTCCAGACCCCGCTCCACTACCTGCACTGCTGCATGGCCAGCCCAGCCTCCCTGCGGCACGGTCCCCTTTCTGAACCAAGATCCCCCACATCTTCAGAGGCTGCCTGTTGCCGTAGGCAGAGGCCACCAGCTTCCTCTAGAAGAGACACCTTTCCAAGCTGGCTCCAGCGTCTCTCTTGGGTCCATTAGCCTGTCCCACCTGGCACAAGACCATCTGGCCAATGTGGCTGCACTCGCCCGTGCCACTGGCTCCTCCTGCCCCTGCCCAACCCCCTTCTCTGTCTGGGACACTTCCTCTCCACTATCTATCCTGAGTCAAATACAGTCCCCTGGGGAAAGGCTGCCTTCCTCTGCGAAAGTTGGCAGAGGCCTGGCTCCGCACGGCAACGCTCTGTTGCCCGTCTTGACTGTTTTTCTGGTTTTACTCATAAGTCGATATGAACAGGGCAGGAATTTCTCCCCTGCAAAAAACGAACCAACCCCACACCACCCACACAAGGCCACCTTGTATGGGAACTCGAATGCTGCTCAGCAGGGAACCAAAGAGCAGAGTGACACCCAAAGTATGGACCATTCCCCACCAACCCCTGGAGCTGTCTGTAGGCCACACCCGAGCGCCACAGCTCCCAGGAAACGATCCTGGCAAAGATGAAGCTCGAACACACTGAGTTCAAAGTGGCAACCTACCCTAAGAAAAATATAAGGCACCATCAGGGGTTAGTCTTTCTTGAGAAGACGATACTATGCCTCAGATATCATCACCCAGGAAGCATGTCCCGCCCGTCTTTCTGAAATCAATATTCTGCATGATCGACATACCTGATGTTGAAATGGTCAATGATTTTGTCTTTGAACATGTGACCTGTAAGGAAGGCTGCTGAACACAGTGGATGCCAGCCACCCTACTCCTGGGCGCACTGACCAGCCCAGGAGTACAGGAGCCTGTGTTCTGCCAGACTTCAAGTGGCCGCTGGGTAAGCATGTGGCATCTGTGACTGCGGCTAGCATTCCAGCAACCCCTGGAGGCCAGGCTTTGTCACAGCCAGGGCTTGCGCGAATGCAGGAGGTGGAACCTTCCAGAGGTGGGGCCTAGTGGGAGGAAGTTAGGTCGCTGCTAGCATACCTTTGGAGGGGCTGCTGGGGTCTGGGCCCCCACTTCCCTTTTCTTTGCTTCCTAGCTGCCCTGAGGAGAGCAGCTTCCTGCTACGCATTCCCCACAGGATGTCCCCTCTCTCCACAGGCTCAAAAGCAATGGACTGACAGGTCATGGACTGAAACCCCTGAAACTTGAGCCAAAAGAAGAATCCCCACCGCTTTTTAAGTTGATTTTCTCAGGTATTTTGTTACAGTAATGTAAAGTCACTTAAGACAAAGGGTGAGGAGGGGTGGGGAGAAGTCACCGTGAAGGGGACTAATCTGGGCAGAGTCAAGGAAAGGCTTCCCCACGGAATTTGCACATGAGCTGAGATTGGAAGGATAAGTAGGAAATACTCAGGTAAACTAAGGGGGTTGGGAGAGAAATAGGGTCCTGAGATAAAACACAGGGCACCCGGGTAAGTCTGAATTCCCCATAACGATGAATAACGCTCAGTGCACCATCGCCATGTGGCACGGTTATACCAAGAACTGATTCGTTGCTTATCTGATGCAGTAATTCAAGGGCACCTCCTGTGTGTGTTTTGTTTGCTCTGCTTGGTGTAAGTACCTGGCAATCCAAGAGGAAAGGGACTCAGGCCAGGGAGAAGAGCTTATGCAAAGCTGTGGTCACAGGAGGTGGCAAGGAACTGCAGGAGGTCCAGGTGACTGCACAGACAGCCCCGGTCTCCTGGCGTGCGCCCTGGGAGTTGTCACCGTCTGGAGCCCACGGGGTCACCTGTCTGCGGCAGTGGTAACATCACCTGGCTGAGGTCAGCTGCTCCCTGCCTTGTCCTCCTCAGCATGTCTCCGACAGTGCCACGTGCATGTCCGTACCCTGGCCCTCGCCTCCTGGCTGCCTTCACTTAGGAAACAAACGTCCAGGGCTGACCCCATAGCCCCAGAAGCTGAGGATTTTGATGGACTCAGGTTAAGCTACTGTGGAAACACTGGCTCTATCTGGGATCTGGAGCATCCCCAAAGGGACAGGAGTCAAGGGCTTGGTTCCCAGCTCAGCGCGCTGGGAGGTGGAGGAGCTGCTGGGAGGCTTTAGGTCACAGGGGCTGTGCCCCTGAAGGAGACGGGGACACTGGCCTCCTCCTCTCTCTCCCATTTCCTGACTTCCCTGCCATGAACAACTTCTCCACCACATGCCCCATCAGGAGGCACTGCCTTGCCCCAGGCCCCCAACAACAGCTGACAGACCATAAATTAAACCTCCAAAACTGTGAGCCAAAACAAACCTTCCCTCTTGCTAAGTTGGATTGTCTCAGTTATTTGTCTCAGTGATGGAGAGCCAAAGGGTGTCAGGGCTAGTAAGTACATTATGCACCCACACTATGGGAGACAGTAACTCATGAATGGAAACAGTGGCCACAGAGGGCCTGTGAGAGACGGAGACCAGCCAGCTGCTGCAGAGAGGCCAGGGTAGCCCGTCCTGCCCCTCAAGGATCCAGGCTGGCCAGGCAGCCCCAGGCACAGGACCCGTGCATCGCCCAGCTGGTTGCTCTATCGTCTCCATGACCATGTCGTCCGTCTTCCTCTGTCGTTCCAACATCTGACATCCTTGCGGGGCTACTGCTATCATCTACTGCTTCTGCTGGCCATCCCTGGGGGAGTCTGGCTTCCTCGTTTGTTGATTTTGTAGTTAATGAATGAACAAACGCTCCAGAGTCCAGGGACACCGCGTTGGCATTCCAGCCAGCGGGAAGGAATAAGGGATGATGAGGAGGGCAGACTGTCCCTCTAGGGGCACAACTCAGAGCTGTGCCACTCTCTTCAAACCCTGTGGGTAAAGCTTAGCCAGCAAGGCCCAGCTTGCTGTAAAGAATGCTGGGAAATGTCATCTCTATCCTGGGGGCGGCCACGTGCTCAGCCAAAATGTCAGGCTTCTGTTACCCAGAGAGGAGCCGGGGGAGCTCGGTGTTGGAGCGCAGCAGCCTGCTGAGACGCAGAAGTCACTGGAAACAGACTCAGCTGGCGCCCCTCCCTCTGGGCTCTGTGCTAACTGCAAGGAATGAGAGGCAGGGGCCCTGGGACCAGGGTGGCTGCTGGGGATGTTGGCGGATAGCAAGACAGAGACACAATCTCAGGATAATTAGGACAGGCAGCTAAATGTGACGTCGACTGCAGGTCTCAGCGAAGGAGCAAGTTTTCCATGCAGTGGCTCATAAATTCAAAACAGCTTCAGTGGAGCAGAAAGAGGCTTAAAACCCTCTGTGAGTGTGTGTGTGTGTGTGTGTGTGTGTGTGTATGTACATGTGAGCGTGTGTGTGTGTGTGCACATATGTGTGTGGGTATGTGGAGAGACACTGACAGAGGAGGCAGGCCGCAGCTTACCCTGGAAGGACATCAGCGTTGGATTATGTCACATAACCAGAGACATCAGTGATTCTAATGAGAAAAGTCACCCCATTGTATACAACGTGTTTGTCATTCTTTTAAAATCGGTCCTTGCTTTCTGTCTGTGTTTCTGTCTGCCAATTACGGGGCAGCTGAACATTTGTGCTGCTATTTAAATAAAAGCAGCCCTTGTGTGAGCTCCCCTGCTGGCTCCTCGGAGCTGTAGCGGGTGCCTGATCTCTGCCACCCACGGCTGCAGGCCAAGAGGGGACGCGCACATGGCAGGGGGCCTCTCCTCAGGGAAGTGTAGCCACCACGCTATCTCCCACTCCCAGCAGCAGCACAGGGGTGCAGTGTTCTGGAGGCTCCCACCACTGTGGGTAAACAACGAGGAAACAGACTGCAGGAGGGCCTCTTGGGTCAAGTCCTTCCTCCCCGCTTCCCGCTGGTGTGGCCTTGTGTCCTGTGAGTGTGAGGCTGTCACAGGAAGGAGGCCAGTGGCTGGCATGGCGGGGAAGAATGACCACCAGGTTTTGGGACCCGGTAGTCCTGGCTGTAATCGTGGCCCTGAAGCCTCGAGGGTGACCAGCCGCTGGTTTGTCCAAAACTAATGGTTTCCAGGGAGGTGGACATTTCAGTGTGAAAAGAGCCAACTGGGACAGTTGGTCACCTGCTACTCAACGTGTGGTCCTGGGCAAGTGACCAACCTCTCTGAGCCTCAAAGTGGGAGTGCAGCAGTGCCCCCCTCGTGGGAGAGCTCCAGGGCAAGGTGCCTTGGGCAGAGCCGCCGGGAGCTCCCTGCTCATGTTGGTGATCTCCCCCTGTCGCTCCTGCACTCCTGGTTCATACATGCCCTCAGTGACCAGGGGAGTCCACACAGCCGAGGAAAGGCGGCCATGGTGAAGGGCTCTCTCCCTGGGCGTTCCTCCAGGAAGGAGCTAGGTGTTTCCCAGCCTCCAGGGCCCACCAGGCGGGAGGAAGCCGTGGTGTCCCTGTGCCCTTCCAGCAGGGGTCGTGGGTCATGCTGGAGGGCAGGGTCAGTGAGGAGAGTGCCTGCAGCCCCAGCCCATGGCTTGTTTGTTACGGCCCTTGCTGGGCTCTGCACTTCTGGGACGACCCCAGGTCCCACCTTGTCCGCCGGCACCTTTGTTGCACTCAAGAGTGTGTCCTAAAATTAACTGCCAGAAAGAAAAGCAGAACCTGCTGGTGTTTCTCTGCCGAGGGAGGAAAGTCCACCCTCCATGCCAAGTAAATTGCTTCACAGCGCAGTGACCTCATCAGGGCTCCCAGAAGGAGCCAAAGTGCTTAGAACACAGTTAGCGGGGTGCCCAGGGAAGGTGTGAATTGGCCGGGATGTGAGAGCTTCTGCCTGGTTATTTCACAAACGAGCGCCTCCCTCTGCCAGGTGTCCCCCAGGCGCTGAAACGAGAGGCACACAGTAAGCTGCTGCCACTCTGCAGGGGAGAGGGAGGTGGCACTAAGGGACACCAGCACCCGTTTCTCCTTTTCTTAAAGAAATGCGCAGCTGATCCGGAGCTCAACCCTGCTCTGGGTCCCTTCCTGAGGAAGTCTTAGGGGCCACCTTGCAGAAGTGACAGAAGGCTGCCCCTGTGGCAGCTGAGACCTGAGCCACAGAGACTCAGGAGCACTGGGGCACAGGAGCCTGGGGCCTCCCTGAGGTGCTCGGCCAGGCATCTGGGTTGTGCACGATGCCATCTGACCCACAGGGCGGGAAGACGAGTCCTGGCCCAGGAGAAAGGAAGGCACTATGGTCGGCAGGGACCCCAGTGCTGGGTGGCAGTCAGCACCCCACAAAGCCATGGCCGTGAAGAGAAGCACTGGTGTTGGAGCAAACCTGGGGTGTGGCGGAGACCAAGGAAGCTGGGGTGGAGATGACAAAGAGCTGCCCCCCATGCCAGGCACCATCCTAACACTGAGACCACCTCATGTGATGCTCATGTCACCTGATTATTGGATACCCTTATTACTGTCCCTATTTTGTGCAGGAGGCATCCGGTTTTCGGGAATGCCAGATGTGGGGATCCCCTCACTTGCAGAGGTGATAAATGGTGGTGGGAACCAGGTCTGATGCTCTCCCTCGGTCCACCAGCTAGCCAGTGGCCACCCAAACCATTTCTCTTTTCAGCAACCAGATTGATGGGGGACTCAGCACAGCACAGTACTGCCAATGTTGTTGCTAGGTGACCATGATGCAGACACATCACCAAGCCCTCACAGGTCACAAAGTCCATCCCACCACTATCTCCTCTGAGTGCTGCGTCACCCCATGAGGTGGGTGGGAGGATTTCTTGCCCACCATTTATACCCATGAGGACACAGAGATCTTGGGGTGCCAAGCGACTTCTCCAAGGCTGCACAGCTAGAAGACAGGATGAGGAAGGGACCAGAGAGCCAGTCCCTGTCTGTATCACAACTGGCTTGATAAGCAGCGCTGGTGTGGGGGTCCATGAGTGTGAGAAACCACGCCTGGAGGAGAGTCTGCAGGAATAGAGGCCCCACCCGGAGGACTCACAGTCATGAGTCAGTTTCAGAGGAGTGTTCTCTCCTGGGTCCTTCTGCAACTGGCCAAGTCAGAAGGACACAGCCCAGCTGCCAGGGAGGCCAGGCCAGCTCAGACTCCACAGCAGGCCTGGAGATCTGGGAGGCCAGTTTCTGCCTGCGGGTCCAGAGATAGAGCTTCTGAGAGCATCTAGAGCCAGCAACCCTCGGGTGCATCCGTTAGAGAGATCTTGCACCAGGTACGCTGGGACACGTGCCCCCAACCACCTTGCCACCAAGGGGCTAAACAAAGAAGAAATGGGAATGGAGAAGCTTCTGGAAGGCTGTAACTGGCCAGGCTCTTAAAATCAGCATGTCCAAGACTCTTATTCATGGATCAGGGAAATGGAGGCCTGAGAGGATGACTCACCCACCCCAGGTCCCATGGTGCTCCCAGCTGGGGAGTCCCAGCTCACAGCCTCTGCCCCACGGCCATCTTACATTTAATAGGAAAATCACTGTTTGTCACCTTGAACCTCCCTTGTCTTCCTAGCATCCCCGTGAGGCTGGCAGAGGAACTCTTTTCCTCTTTCCTAGGAGAGGAAACAGACGCCCAGCATCACTTGCTGAGGTCACCCAGGCCACTGGTACTTGTTATCAGCTTTTCATTGCAGAGACCAAGGTAGCCAACAAGAACAACTTAGAGGAGAGGTCTATGTTGGCTCACAGTTTCAGAGGGTCAGTCCATGGTCAGCCAACTCCTGCCCCGAGCCCAAGCGGAGGCAGAGCATCATGGTGGAAGGATGTGGCTGAGAAGCAGTGTTCCCTTCATGGTGGCCAGTAAGCAGAGGGAGGCAGGGGCCATGGGGAAGATGCACCCTTCTAGGGCATGCACCAGGTGACCCACCTCCTCCAGCCACGCCCCACCTGTCCACAGCTACCACCTACTCAGTCCCTTCCAACTGGGGTGGACTGCTAAGGTCACAGCTTTCATATCCAATCATGTCGCCTCTGACCATTCCCACATCACCAGGAGCTTTCAGGGATGTCTCATCTCCACACCTTGAAGGGTCTGGGGTAGTCAGAAGACAGTAAGCGAAAAAACATTGAGGCAGCACTGAGTCTCTGGTCCACACGGCCAGGCCAGGGGCTCCCTGCAGCTGACTTGTGGGATCCTTGGACCCAACAGCCTTTGAAGGAGAAAGGCCTGACTTGGACAGAGCAGGGGCACAGTGTGAAGTTCTTGAGAGCGAACCTTCTCCCCACTTTCGAGAATCCAGCCTCTATGGTGACCCAAAGAAATCTTAAAAATTAATGTTGAAGAAGCTGAGAGACTCGAGAGCATCTGGTTGTCCTGCCCCCCACCCCCACACTCCCCTCACTCCCATTCCCACAAGGTGCAGGCAACGGAGGGCTCACAGGTCTCACCAGCCGACACATCACAGAAACACCATGGGTCTCCATTCCACTTCTCATCCCCACTGTGACAGTCCACACGTAACTTGGAGCAGAAGGTCATGTCCCATGTTCTCCCATGGCCAGAGGTTGTCAGTGGGTGGCTGAGCAGGGCCTGATTTGGGTCTTCTCAGAGCCGCAGGGCCTCGGATGAAAAGTGAGGCCTGGTAAGTCCCCAGAAAAAGACCCAGGGTTGGAAGGTTTGCCCTCCTGATTGCCAGGCCAGCATTTCCCACTTCTGCTGGGTCTTTGTTTAGGCTCCTAGAGTGTAGAGGACCACCTGGGGGTTCCCTGCTGTGCAGGAGCTCAGCCAGCAGGAGGAGGCGCTGGCAGCTATCACGGGGCAGAGAGATGGGCTGTCACGAATGTGCACATCTGAGTCTCCCTGGGGCACAGAAGAAGGCAGTCAAGTCACCAGGGTGGGGGCAGGCTAGGGAAGGCTTGGCGGAGGAAGAGCTGAGGACCATCATGGACACATGGGGATGGAAGAGCACATACATTCCTGCCATCTCTGGTCTCAAGAGGAAAAGGGGGAGAGAGGCCAAGGAAGGGGAGGCAGATGGTGGAGTCAAGGAGACAGGGTGCAAGGGCACAGGGACTCGTGCCTGCCTGAATGACCAATGGGCTCTGCTGGAGCCTAGAACGTTCCACAGTCCTAGAACCTCAGCGTTCCAGGGTTCTGTGTGTGTGTGTGTGTGTGTGTGTGTGTATGCTTGGGATTGAAGCCAGGGCTCTGTGCATGCTAGGTAAGTGCTCTACCAACTGAGCTAAATCCCTACCCCGGGAATTCTAGGGTTCTAGAGCCTGCCTGGAATGTGGGTGTCACAGTTTGGAAATGAGGTGCTTCCCAAAATCTCCTGTGTGAGACACTGCACAAATGTTCCGAAGTGAAAGCCTTAGATTATGGCAGCTGTGACCTGATCAATGGATGGGATTAGTTATCTGAAAGAACTGCTGTGGCTAGAGGAATTAGGTCACTGTGGGGCATCCTCTAGGGTTTATATGTTGTCCCTGGCACCTCACCCTCTCTCTCTCCACCACGCCCCTCCGCCATGATGTTCTGCCTCACCTTGGGCCCGAGCAATGGAGTCAGCCGACCTTGGACTGAACCTCTGAAACCCATGGGCCCCAAATGACCTTTTCCTGCTCTACGTTGTCTGATCGGGTATTTTGGTTGCAGCCACACCAAGCTGACTGATTCAGCTGGGGAAAGCTGGCTGAGAGAGGGTGGGAGGTGCTGGCGGGGACCACCTGGTAGCTCTCCTGAGAATTTAGACGTCCTCAAGCTGTGGTCAGGATGAACGGGGTGGCAGGGAAGGTGGACAAAGGGGCACAGAGGGGAGCCCAAAGCCCCAAGGACAGCCGAGGGGCCTTCCAGGTGGCCTGTACATACAGTGCTAGCTGCTCTGGACACTCTTCATACACGTGGTCACCTGGTCCTCCCCAGGGGCTTGAGAGATGGGTTCCCTAGGACCCACCTTTCATAAATGGAGATGCTGGGGCTTGGGAAAGCCCCCAAATGCACCAGGATCCCACAAGTTGGAACTGGCCATCCAAAACCTGTCACAGAGGGAGGGACCACTGCCCAGAGGCTCTCACCGCAGGCTGACCCTGCCTTCCAGCCCCGTTTCAACCTGTC
Organism: Marmota marmota marmota; assembly: GCF_001458135.2. Classification (NCBI taxonomy): domain Eukaryota; kingdom Metazoa; phylum Chordata; class Mammalia; order Rodentia; family Sciuridae; genus Marmota; species Marmota marmota. The sequence goes on from NW_026000108.1 coordinate 5,558,497, forward strand.
CTCAAATAACCGCATTCTTCCCTCGCTTCCCGACCTCCATCGGTCTCCGACAACAGCAGTGGCAAGGGAGAGGCCCAGAAGAGCCCAGGCGTGTTCGAGAGGGCCAAGTTCTTAATGCTACCCAGCTGTGCAGGGGGTGGGCCGGGGACCTGGCCGGGCAACCAGAGGCAATGACTCGAATGGGCTGGGTGGGAGCCCATGAGTCAGGACCTCAGCAGCCAAGCTGACCTTTGACCTCAAGCTCCAGGCAGTACAGAGCATGTCCTCTGGACTCCTGGCACAAAGTGGATGCTGAGAGGCTGCTGCTGGGGCCAGACTTCCTTTACATCTGTTTGATTTAGGTGGAATATAGGACCTGCCCTCATCACCTGAGAGCTTGTTTCCCATGAAGTAAAGTCAGGAAAAGCCACCAGAACCCTGATCCTGAGGTCATTAACTCTCAGAGAGTTCTGGGATGGCCTGGCCTGGCCAGCAAACCTAGTTGCTTAGTAAGAATGGCTCTGGAGCTCCTCCAAGATGGCCTGGTGAAGGGAGTGTATCTGAGCCCCACGCACCCCCAAGAGTCTTTCCTTCATTTTCCCCAGCCTGCTGGTCCCTGGGAGGTTCCGCCCGTCTTTGTGCACCTGTGGCCCAAGTCATGTCCTTTCCTTGGCCTCTACACCCTGGGAGACAGGCAGGGTGCACCAGAGACAGACACGAAAACACTTCCCACCCAGACACCAGCCCTGCGATGGCCGAGGGCCGGCCCATAGACAGCTCTGCAGACAGGAGCTCGGGGCTCGGGTCTGCCCTGCCCTCCGCCCTCGGGGTCCTCAGTCTGCTAGGAAGCTCGTGGGGACAGAAGCAGTGACTTCCCAAAACACCTGGAGGAGCTGGCCCTGCTGTGGAACCTCAGAGCAGCCGGAGTTCGCTGGGCCCGGGGGTCGAGGGCAGGGCACAGTGCTCTGCCGTGGAGGTGGGGACAGAGGTGCCTAGACAGACAGGACAAGAGCTCGCCTGCCCCAGGCACCGGCCAGTAGCAGGCAGAGGGATTCCGCAGCACGGACTCCCAAGCAGGCGGGGGCCATGTAGGTGGCCCCCAGTGGGAGGTGAGGTCCGACCGCAGACCAGATCCCAGGAGGTGACTGGAGAGGCGGCTTCAGGTCGTCCTTCCCCCTTCTTCCTTCTCCCCATCACAGAGCTGCGTGTGGGACCGACCTCTGCTGCCCACTGCCTCATCCCTAGGTTAACATGATGGGTCCAGGGGAGCTCATGACCAGCCAGGCTGACCCTTCCTCCCCCAGGATTCGCAAGACTCCTGAGACAGAAGAGCCTTTCCTCCCAGGCTTAGAGCCCCTGGACCCAAATTCCTGATAAACCACAGCAGAGGAAAACAGCCTGAAGCACAGAGAGAAGCCGGTACACACACAGCTGCAGAAGGGACTGAGTCCTCGTTGTTTGGCCCGTTGGGAGCCTCCACTCCTCTGCAGCCTCCACTCTGCAGCCTCCACTCTGCAGCCTCCACTTGCTCTTCTCCAGTTTGACAACTTGAGCCAGATGTTTCTCTTGGACTTCGACTGGCTACATTTGGGTTTGGGCACCTGGAGCCGAGGACATACAAGCACCAGCCAGGATCCAGCTCTAGAAGGCCATGGAATTATTGCCTCCCAGGGCACCCCAGGGCCCAGGCCCACCCCAGCCCCTCCAATGCTTGTTGGTCTGTTTGCTGGTCTGCCTTCCCCCATCTCCAGATTTTAAGCTTAGAGGACAGACCCCACCCATTGGAGACCCAGAGCATTGTTGGTGGCATCATGAGTGTCAGTATCAAAATGGAGTCATTTGTGTCCACCCTAACAAAGCACAGCCAGGGAAGGGGGCACTCCTATGCACGCATACCTGATAACTATTGCCATCACGAGAGTCCCCAGAGCCACAGCCTGGTGCAAAGGTGACTGTGGACTTACACGGAAATAATTCCACAAGGACATCTGCCCAGCCACTGTGTCCCCCATCAGAACGACACCACCCTGTCGTTGATCCTTGCAGCCAGGGTCACTGTTTCACGATGACTTCTGGAACCAGCTTCGCTTCACCTTTAAGAGCCCTCACCATCCTTTGCCTCTCTGAATACACCCAAGCTTCCCAGTGCACTCAGGGGTACGATGCTCCTGAGCAAACTCTTCGGGGCGCCACTCTCCATTGTCACCAGGTTGATGGCATTGGCTGACTAAGGCAGGTTTGCAAGCCCACACGGCTCAGCAGTGGGAAACGTGGTGTCAGGATTTCCAAAGTCGGCAGTGACCAAAAATCAGGGTAGGGTGTGGGTTCAGGTCAGTGCAGGTGAGCAGGGGGGGGTGGGGTGGGGGTGTGTGACTGACAGCTCAGAGTGGGGGTGGCACCTGCGGGGACAGGGGAGGACAGATTCCTCACCAGCGGAAGGCAAGAGGTGCATTGACAGGTACCCCCTCATTTAACAAGAAGTCCTGACACCCGTTGGCTGCAGACACTCTTCTAGACACAAAGGACCCGGTGCTGAGCAGGGGAGTTTTGGTCCCTGCCTGAACTGACCCTCACTGTGTGGAGGGAAGACAGACAATGAAAACACAGGCAAGGCAACCTGTCACCTTGCAAACGGTGGCCGGACTCCAAGGACAGAGGAAGCCATGCAGAGGGAGCGCCAGGGCAGAGTCTGAGGTGGCCTGACTCTCCAGGGGCCCAGACCCTTGGGCCAGGAAATGCGTCCTTCCTCCCGCCTCGGCCTGCCCAAGCCCACACGAGGTAAGAACTGCTGCTCCTCTGCAGACCCAGACGTGGGGAAGAGGTGTCTCAGGAGTGAGAGGGCCAAGCGGAACCCTGGACAGCAAGGAGGTGCTGGGCTGAGGGGTGGGGCTGGCGGGACGGCATGGACCGCCTGTCCAGGCAGGAGACTCCAGATGGGAGTCAGGGCATGATGTCTGAGTCATGAACGGTGAGCCAGCCTGGCAGAAGTGCAACCAATCTGGTGAGATCTAAAGCTGAACGGGTGACCCTGCCCACATCCGGTCCACCCAGTTACCAGGGCAGACCTACGGTCATGGGGCAGATCCCAGCTCAGTCTAGCCCTGCTGCTTGTCCCTCTGCAAATCACTCCAGAGCTGCCTTCTCCACCAGGGCCTGGCAGGGTTGCTGGGAGCTCATGGACACTGGCTGCGAGTGTATTTTGAGGCTGGTGACACCAGAACTAAAGGGGGGGATTGTCACTGATAAAAGGTCAGAACTCAGACTTCTGCCGGTCTGCCTGCAGAGGACAGGCAGCTTTCTTGGCCAGCTGTGCACTAGGAGATGCTGGCCCAGAAGTGACAGCTGGTGCTCGCTGTGGATCAGGAGAGGCGGGGCTCCGCAGGGCTCTCTGCCCCCGTGTCACTGGCCAAACCTGTCAGATCCAGCTGGGGTCTGGGGACATCACCAAGAGACTGCAGCATGTGCCCCCAAAGACGCGCCACAGGGGCAGGAGGGGTGGGAGGGGGCTGTGTCTGGTCCCGCTCTGCTCACCCTGCGGGGTCCTCGTCCCTGGAGCACGTGACACATTCCCATACCCAGGCAGGTAACATGGATGAGTGAGAGGGCCCCGGGGTAAAACACAGGGGGCATTGGGCAGGCCACCCAGCAGCCCAGACAAACAGGCAGGTGGCTCAGCTTCAGTCCCTGCCAAGCAGAAATCAGGTCCCATGATATCAAATTTTCCCAGTTTCTCAAAAGAAGCCAGAAACACAGATTTTTATGTGATAGCGCCAACTCTAAATGTTGGCAATTAAGCCTTTTTTTCTTTTTTAAGAAAACAACATATGGTTCGAAGCAGACATGTCTTTGGGGACTGGCCCACAGACTGTGTCACCCAGGGTCCCCTGCACCCTGCCTTCCTGGTGGGGCCAACCCGTGAGGGCACTGGCAGGTGGGGGTCAGAGGGGGAAGAGAGGAGGAGAGGAGGGTGGGAGGGCCGGTTTCCTGATGCCCAGGTGGTAACTCACAGCCCTCCAGGGAGGCCCTTCCAGATGTGGCTGGCACACAGGTAGCCCCTGTCCCCACTACTGGCCTCCAGTACCACCACTGACCCCTGTCTCTTGAGTCCCACGTCGCTAGTCCTGGGGCCTCCACATCTTCACCCAGTTTCTTCGACCCCCCCCACAGCTCTATGAATGGTCCTTTCATTACAACTAGCCTCCACGGGCTCTTTGGGTGGAATTGTGCTTCCTGTGGATTCCTGGCTTGCACAGTATCATGCTTCTTTGCTAAAAATCCTTGCAGGTGCCCCAGGGAAGGAGGGAGGGGATGAACGCCTGGCTCTTCCCCCAGGGCTGGGTCACACATTCTTTGTATGCCTCGGTTTCCTCATCTGTCACACACCGGAGGACCACAGACAGGATTACTCATGGTGATGTTTCCCAGCCAAGGAAGGTAGGCGAACTGACTGGCTTTGAACCTGAACTAACAACAGTCCATGTGCAAAACCATGGTGCTTCCTGGGATTGAAGGGCCAGCAGTCTTCAGACAGTGTGACTGACTGAACAAGGCCTTGCACTCTGTTTCCCTCCTCCAGCTCAGCCTCTACACTGTGTCAAGGAGGCCCCTTCCCTTCTGAGAGCCAGGACATTTTGAACACAGAGGACAAGAACAGAATTAGTTTTCCTGAGGCCCCGACTCAAGTCCCAGCATGGCCACTCTGGGATCCTGTGCAGGTCGCTTTCCCTCTCTGGGCTATGTCCACGTCTGTCTAAAATCTGGAGCCTCCATGATTTCTACCAGTTTCCTGGTGCCAGGGGTCCATGGTCTTACCTCAGCAGACCAAATGAAAGTTCTTCTGCACACCCTGTACGACACTTTATCTTAATTAAGCATAACAATTAGGAAATTCCAAGCTAAGCTCTCCTGAATTGTGTGGGTAGAAGAAATGTTTGCATCTCTCCTTTCTTGGCTGAGTCTTTGCAAGGCAAGCGTTTCCAAATGTTTGGCCCAGTCCCTCCGCCTTGGCCTCCCCCTCACTGCCTGGCCTTGGGAGGAAGGCTCCACAGATAAGGGGGGCAGGCAGGGGCCAATCAGAAGGCCCCCCCGCTGACCGCGGGTGACCCGTTGGCTGTTCCTCCCCAACACCTGGATGACTGACTCTGTTGGATTTCCTCTGTGCCAGATGTGTCTGGCAGCCGCCCAGTCAATCAGGGCTTTGGGTTTAGAAAACTGGAGCCACAAAAAAAGGCAAGGGTGAGAAGGCGAGGCCTCTAAGAAAACACTGAAATGCATCCTGGTTGCCTTCCAGCATCAAGAACAGGCTGCTCTGTGGCTCCCATAGACCACAAATGAGCGAGAGTAGGCCCTTACGTCCCATTGAAAGTGGCTCAGCCGCCATTTTGTAGGATTAGTGAAACCCTCTTCTCTTCCCTTATTGGCCTGCTCACCTGAAGGGGTAGCACCTGAGGGAGCAGCACCGAAGGGGATGGAGTGGGAAGGGCCACAGCTTTGGAGTCAGGCCCTCCTGACCAGAGCCGCCTCTTGCTGGTTGAGAAAGTGGGGCGAGTTACTCAAGCCTTGCTTTAGTTCACTTTCTGTTGCTGTAACAGAATGCCTGAGACTCGATGATGTAAAAAGAATAAATGTTCAACTTGGTTCACGGTTCTGGAAGTCCAAGATCAGGGGTTTCATCTGGGTGAGGGCCAGCAATTACTTTAACTCACGCTGGACAACTGGCAAGCGGATCGTGTGGCAGAGACAAAACTCAAAGGTGGAGCAGCCTCACTCTATGACAAGGTGCTCTCGTGACAGTGAATCCAATCCTGCTAGCGTGAGAGCACACTGAAGAGAGCCAGGCATTATATCCTCCAGAGAGCTCTGCCCTGAACCTCAGTCACCTCCCCAAGCCCCGCTCCTGCCACACTGCAGACCAAGCCTCCACATGAGCTTCGGGGGAGACTAACCATGTTCCTATCACCACAGGCCTCTTGGCCCCCACTGAAATGGAGAGTAATGCCCCCAGGGTCGGCAGGAGGGTCACTGCGGACCCACCTGGAGGGCTAGACATGGTGCGGTGGGTGTGTCATTGCAACATAAATAGCACTGCAGCCCTCATGCCCACCCGGGTAGTATCAGAGGCTCAGGGGAAAGAACTGAGTGTGATGAGAAGGTCCTGGAGCAGGGTCTCGCTCTTCTCCCAGACACTCTGAATCACCCCCATCCCCCCGGAAGAGTACTGCTGAACGTCCACTGCAGGGCGACCAGTTGCTGCATTCAGGACTACTGTAGGAGCCAGGCCACTGCAGTTACCGGATGGCATTGTTGAGGACACTGCTCTCTGCTCCCAGTGTCATGTTCAGAAGGCCCACAGAGATGCCTCTCTGTGCTCCAGCATCCAAAAGGGTTGTTACCGCCAGCCGCGTCCAGGGGGCTGAACAACTGGCTTAGTTTTACCTCTCAGGACTTGAAGTCACGTGTCTGTGGCACTGGCTGCCAGACAGGCAGGACACAATCTGGGGCCCAGCTCTGCCAAGTTTCCTGACATCACTGTCCAACTTCTGTGGACCAATTTTACCCTTCTTATCTTTGACTGCTCCCATCCTTATTTCTCCTCAATCTGTTTTTAACCCAATATTTGAAAGTTATCGTAGGTCTTATGGGGACAGCTGGATTGTTAGATGACAGGAGACAGAAGTGCCAGCCTGTGCTCAGACATCGGGTGGTCTGTCTTGGTCGGTTCGGGCGAACAGAGCAAAGTCCCGTGGACAGGCTGGCTCAGAGAACACAGACTTCAGTTCTTGAGAAAATTTCTGGAGGCTGGAGGGATGAAAGCAAGTGTCCCCGTGGGTGGGTCCTGGCGAGGACCCTGTTCTGCAGTGGTGGACTTCCAGCCAGGCCCTCCCAGGTTGGCTCTCGGCTCCCCTTACTAGGACTCTGATCCCACCCCAGGACTCCAGGACCCCATCTCCCAAAGCCCCCTGTTCTAACACCATCACTTTAGGGGTCACGACCTTAACACATGGAGTTGAGGGGACACAAACACCGAGTGAGTGACACTGCCCTTCTCCTGTAACTCTGTCACACACCAGTGATGAAGGTAGGAACTGTTTTCCTTCCTGAGACCAAGGGGTGGGTGGGGCTTTCAGGGAACCATCCTCCTGTCCCAAGTCCTCCCTCCCCACTCTCAGCTGGTGTCATCCTGGGACATCACAGTGGGTGCAGGGTCAGCCCCGTCTTCTTCATGCCTGGCTTCCCCTAGGTGGCCCTTGGTCCATCAGCTCTTGGTCCTCAAGCCCCTACCTGGCCACCGCCTGCTCCCTCCCTGCCTTTGATCCCTGCCAGAGTGGCCGTGAGTGGGAGCTCCTGCCTTTAGCCTTTGGGAATATATCTGAGGAGCCACACCCCGATCCGGTGCCGGCTGGAGTCTGTCTGCAGTCAGCTTCTATTAACTTGTAGGTACAACGTTTAGTGCACCTTGCTTTAAAACTAGACAGTCCAGTACTTCCCCGGCATGTGGCTATGGCCAGGCTATAGCTGGCCCTCAGCTTTGCCACTTGCTCTGCTCTGTCTGGCTTCCCTTGCTCCCTTCCCAGTTCCACCTGGAAGTTCTCCCTCTGCATCTTGATTACTCAAGGGCCCTTGTCTCCAGCTCTGGTCTTGGGGAGCCCGATACAGCACATCAGGTACCAGGAGTTGTCCTAAGAAATAGATGCTGGGGAGGAACAGGACCTAGTACCTGGTGACAATAGGACCCCCTCATTGGTCGTGGGGGCCCCTGGCATGGTGTCGATGCACCGTTGATAAGGACCCTACCTGTCTTCACTGGGGCAATACATAGGTGGAAGGGCAGGCACCTCCTAGGCAGTGTCTGAAGCTCAAGGAGGGCTACGGACTGCGCGTTTGGATCCCTCCCAGTTCATACACTGAAGCCCAAACCCCACCAATGGCATCAGGAGACAGAGCCTTTGGGAGGTTGTTGGGGTTAGGTGAGGTCATGAGGGTGAAGCTTCATCGTAGGATTTGTGTCCCACTAAGAAGAGACACCAGAGGGATGATCTTCCTGCCAAGTGAGGATGCTACCAGAAGGTGCCCATCTGCAAACCACGAAGAGGGTCCTCACCAGGAACGGAATGGGACTTGATCCAGCATCTTGATCTTGGACTTTCTAGTCTAAGCCACCAGTTGGTAGTATTTTTATTATAGCAGCCCAAACTGACTAAGAGGAGAGGCAGAGGATAAGTTGTGAGTCTGCGATCAGTGGCTGTTGTCAACTCTGTTGATGGGAGGAAGGGAGAGTGCCCAGACCAGTGAGTCGCCAGTCCAAGCCCAGCGTGAGACCAGAGCTTCCTTGGCAGTTCAGGGGCTTCTATCTCTGCAACTGGAAGTCAGGTCAAGCTGAAGACCAGCCACATGGTGGCAGAACTTCAGGGAAAGTCAGACTTCAGCTTGGGTGAGTCTCCTATGCTGAAGTCAGGACAATGATAAGGACAGAATGGTATCTTTGAGTTTGAGACTAGAAATATCCAAATGGATGTTACCAAGAACTTTGAATTTCCCTCAAAACTTAAAACCTGCAGAGTGGCCCATCTTCCTTGCAGGAAGGTAGAGGGGTTGGCTGCTTATAGATGGTGTGGATGCCCTACAAGACAACCCCGGGGCCCTCTGTATTTTCTCACTTCCCCTCTTGCCATCAGACCACTAATTAATCCCACATCTCAGCATGTCCCAATGGGGAAGTGATAAGTCTTCTAAGGAAACAGATGGACAATATGTCCCCCAAAAGTTTGAGATCGGCTAGCGTACATCAGCAGGATCTTTTTTTTTTTAAAGAGAGAGAGGTATTTATTTATTTATTTTTGTTTGTATGTGGTGCTGAGGATCGAACCCGGGCCGCACGCAAACCAGGCGAGCGCACTACCGCTTGAGCCACATCCCCAGCCCATCAGAGAACACAGAGAATCATCTTGGAAATAGACTCTGAAAGGTCTTGAATCAAGGAGATGGAATATAAACTGCATAAAAAAGATTCTGTTGACATGGGGCATGCTCCCATTTTATAAGATTTAATATCTTGGCAAGGGATTCAGAAGATGATTCTAATACTCTGTTCTTAGAAGCTCAGAAAAGGTGGTGAACCTAATTACAGAGATGCTAGAACTGTGGTGGAAGGCTGTTATGGTTTGGATAGAAGTGTCCACCAAGTCCCTGTGTTCATGCAGGAATGTTCAGGGGTGAAATTATTTGATGATGAGAGGTTTAACTAATCAGTGGAACAGTTCTTTTGCTGGATTAATAATTTGAAAGGACTAACTGGGTATTATGGTAACTGCAGCAGGTGGGATGTGGCTGAAGGTCTCTGAGAGTATGACCGGCTCCTCCCTCTCTACTTCCTGGCTTCCATGAGCTGAGTAGCTTTCCTATGCCACATTCTTCTGCCAGGATGCTCTTCTTCACCTCAGGCCCAAAGCAATGGATTTGATCAACAATAAACTGAGAGCTCTGAAACTAGGAGCTAAAAATAAACTTTTGGCTCTTCTAAGTTATTCTTGTCAGGTATTTTGGTTACAGCAAAGAAAAGTCAACTAACACAAAAATTGATTCTGAGAAATGGGGTCATTGCTATGATATTATCTGAGCACGTGTTTCAGAAGCATTTGGAGCTGGTTTGTGTGAGGAGTTTGGATAAGTTTGGAGATGAAGGATAGAGAAGCCTTAAAATTTTATAATCAGAGTTTAATGGGTGATTCTGTTGGGAGCACAGAAGCCCAGAAAACTGATAGGAATGTGGACAATAAAGACTGTGCTCATGAGATTTTAGAGGGGAATGAGAACTCTATTTGGAATTGGACTAGATGTTATCCATGATGCATTCTGGCAAAGAACTTGTCTACATTTCACCATGTCCTGAGACTTTGAGGCTGAATTTAAAATTGATGCACTAAGTACTATGACAAAGGAAATTTTAAGGCAACACTGCATTTAGACAGTAGTATAGATATTACTGGAAGCTGTTAGTCAGGTTTGATGTGAGAATCAGGATCAAAAAGCAGATAAAATGTACTTGAAACTTACAGCCATAAAAGCACATGTAAGATTGGGTCCAAGGAACCTCTGGTTGTTGAAGAGATTACTACCACTAAAGAGAAGCTAAGTACTTTGCATAGAGACAATAGGAAATATGCCTTGAAGGCATCTCAGGAATCAGCAAGACCACACCCATTGCAAGCTCAAGAGTGTAGAAGTAAAAACTGGATTAAGAGATCTGGGGGATACCCTGATTACACAGGGGTGCCTAGGAAGTTGTTTCCTAAAGAATCATGTTCAGCCACCTAGGCATCAGCAGCCACTGTTGCCATGGCCCAAGGGGAGCCAGCTACTGCTAGAAATTGTGGCAGACCTTGTTGTTATCCACATGGTTCTGATTCTGCTGGAGCTAAGGGATCATGGAGGCTTCCACCAAGTTTTTAAAGGAATGCCTGGGAGGCCAGGCAAAGTACAGCAGGGTTGGAGTCCCTGTGGCAGCTCCTGAGAGGCTGAAACTGTTAAGACCAAGGGGATTCCTGGAGACGGACTAAATGCATTTTGCCTTGTAAGAAGAACATGCAGTTTGGGGGGACAGGAGTAGAATATTATGGTTTGATATGAGAAGTCCCCCAAAGCTCCTGTGTTAATGCAGAAATGATCAGAGTTGAAGTTAGCTGTAACCTAATCAGCTAATTAATTTATTTAATGGATTAATAATATGAATGGACTAACTAGGTGGTAACTGTAGGCAAGTAGGGCATGGCTGAAGGAAGTTAGGTCTCTGTGGAATGTGCTCTTGGGGATTACATCTTGTTCCCTTGGCTCCTCTCTCTCTTTCTGTTTCCTAGATGTCCTGAGCTGAGCAGCTTCCCTCCACCACACTCTTCCACCTTGATATTCTCCCTCACTCAGACCCAGAACAAGGGCGTTCACCAACCATGGACTGAGACCTCTGAAACCATGAGCCCAAATTAAACCTTTGCTCCTCTGTGTTATTCTTGTCAGGTATTTGGATCACAGTGGTGAAAAGATGAATAACACAAAGACTGAAAAAAAGGATCGAAAACTAAGAGAAGTGGACAGGCCATAGTATCAATGTATCTGACCAGCAAGCTGAGAGCTGACCTTGGTCTCCAGGAAGGCTTGGAAGATGCCCTGTCTACCATGGCTACATGAAATGTGCTGGTAAGTAGGAAGAGACATTGCTCAGAAGTTCCTGAATGGCTGTCCTCTGTAATCTGGGACTAATGGTAGAAGATGCAGTTATAAACTAGGATATATAGCAGTAGCAATGGAGATGATAAGATCCCCAGATGTCAGAGGAGATGTGGTAGCACTCTCCTAGGCACCTTGGAGGCCCTAACTCACAGATGTCTTGCATGTAACAGGACTTGTGTTCCTAAAGTAAAACAGCTAGGAACCCAATAAAGGGCATCACTTAATGCACAGTCAAAAGAAGCCAAGAACAAATGAATAGAAATGTGAATAGCAGCTACTTCAATAGAAAGGCCTAATGCCTTGCCCATTTTTTAGAATGGATCCTCAGAATCTCATTCATTATAAAATAGCCTGAGTTTCCAAGGTCAAGATCATGTAACACCAAAGAATATACAGAAATGATATTTCCAAAAACAGCCTATACAGATTTTGTTGGCTAATGGTATACTAGAGAAAGGAAACATCCAAATCTTTTGAGAACTGTTGAATACATGATCTAAGTCCACACTAATACGGGCCAAAGTGTTTCCCGTGGGCATAGAGGCATAAGGGGATCAGGTATGGGTGGGTTCTGGGTTCAGATTCACATCACAGTAGACCTGCTCAGTAATTTCCCTGGTGCCTAAGGTATAATCAGAATAACAGCATGGTTGGAATGCTCTCATTGGCTCCTTGAGCTGTGGAGCAAGAGCTATTGTCATAGGAAAAGTCTTTGAAATAGCCTCTGCTTCTGGCAAGGAGAGCAAATCAAAATCAATTTCATATACAGGGAGATTAGTACCACCCTCAAGGGCTTATAGAATAAACAGATGATAATCCCTGCCATAACCCTGTTGAATTCAGCAGCCTTTTCTGAAAAACTGGATAGATCATGGCAGACAACAGTAAATTATCACAAATGTAGCCAACTAGTAGCCCTACTGCAGCTGCAAAGACACCCTTTTAGCACAGCTTCTGATGTGCGGTCTCTGTCTATGGGTGTGTTATTATAATTCGTTACTTTTATCTATTAGAAAAAGAGCTCAGAAACAAAATGCATTCATGTGGGAGGGGCAACAGTACACACTCACAGCTTCTCCCCTGCTCCAAGTTCATTCTTCCACCTCCTGTTCCAACATGAAGGAACCTGGACCTTCTAAACATATCTCAGAATATCATATTGGTCCCCCACATGATGGCTTTAAGTTCACTGAAGCTGATTCCTTGCTAAGATGCATGAGCTCCAAAGAGCAGGAACTACCACCATATACTCAAAATTTTGAAAGGTTTAGTGACATAGGATATGCCGGGACATCCCCTCAAAGAGGCATAGGCTACTGAACTGTGCATCTCCTACCACTTCCTGCACAATTGCTAGACCGCTTTGGGCTATGAAATCAGCATATTCCACACTTAAAATACAGCTTGATCTACTTATCAGGCAATACAAAAAAGTCTGCTAGTTTTGAATGGGACTATGATCAGGGAGCAGCTCAGCAGCAGATCCAGGCTGTGGGAGAAGCAGCCCTAAGCCAGTGACCACATGAGTCAGGGGACCTACAGATCTAGAGATACTGTAATAGGAGAAGAATGCATTCACATGGGCAGGGTAACAGTACAGTCACAGCTCTCCCCAGGTCCATGTTTATTCTTCCACCTTCTGTCCTAACATAGGCTGAAGGAAACTGGGCCATGTGGGAGTATCTCAGATTACATACTTGTCCCCCTATGGATGACCTCATTCACCCCCCCCACTGTGTGGGGTATCTACAAACCCCAATGCAAGAGTGCAGACCCCTAGGTTTTGGAGTAAGTCCATGCCATCTGCGCATCTGCCATCTGACCTTTTGGGAAGTAGAAGCGAGCATGCCAATAGACCCTGATGGAGAGGGTCTGACCTCAGGACCCTGGGTGATGATGCAGCAGAACTGCCCATCACGTGCTAGATGCTGTCAGGCTCTCCAAGCCTTGAGGTCAGGCATGGCCCTCGGCACTCCCCTAAGATGTAAGGGGTGCAGCAGAAACTGAGATTCAACACATCCCCAGGGCACAGACCCCATGTCATCTACCACTATTCATCAGCAGCTCTCCTGCAGATCATCCCATGCATGGGTGTTCCCTAAGACAGAGGGAGCTCAGTCCAATACCTTGGTGAGAGACAAAAATGGACTGCCACTGCCCCATAGCACACTCAGAGATGGCCCTGAGAGCCCAACGGGCAGAAGCTCCAAGTCAGCACTGCATGCAGTGGTTCAGCTGCTCATCTTCTGGGGAAAAGCAGTGGCCAGGGCTCCGGACACGCATTCACAGACAGTAGCAGTGGCTTCTCTGATTCGTCAGTTTCAATGGTAACTGGAGCAAACAGTGCTATTAACATGTGGCTATTGCTGCTATTGTTTTAAAAGAGGAAATATTCAAAGGATATTTTTTTAGTGGCTGTACTAGGTTGAGTGGTGGTCTCCAAAGGTATGTTCACCTAGAAGCTCAAATATGGGTCTTTGCAGATGTAACTGGGGTAAGGATCTTGAGAAGGAATCCTCCTAGGTCGGGATGTACCCTAAATCCAACAGGCCCCACAAGAGAGAGGAAGGGAGAAGACAGAGAGACACTGACAGAGGAGGCCATATGAGGTCGGAGGCAGACTGGAGAGATGCAGTCCCCAGGAACACGGGAGCCACCCACAGCTGGGAGAGACAGAAGGTTTGGAGGCAGCGCGGGCCTGTCAAGTCTGGGTTCCAGGAAAAGTGTAGCTGGTGGGAGGAATGGGTTTGTTGTATTGACTTGTCACCTTGGATGAACACTGAGCGCGCCTCCTGTGCCCTGCTCTGGCCCTCATGGCTCACTGGTCTGCTCCCAAGCCTGGTATGGTGCTCAGCTCCCAGCAGTGGCAAGCTGACCACATCCCACCCTGGCATTTGTCTCTCAACACTGGGCCTGGATGACCCAGGAAACAACCTTGTGCCCACACAAGGACCGTGAGGAGTTGACACCACATGGACCAACCTTTGGCCAGCAAGGGGTGGCTGCCAACAGCAAATGGCTCTGCTCTGTTCCCCCAGATGATCTCTCTGAGGTAACTCATGGGGCAGCTAGAGGTGATCAGATGGCCAATCCCCAAAGGTGGGGCCAGTGAGTCCTTCCCTGCTGCTCTGGTTGCTGTGCCCCACGGCCACTCCCAGGGCTACACTCCCCAATAATGGCCTCAAACCAAAGCTCTTGTCTCCCAGATCTGCTCTCTGGGATCTGGGCTCGGGCAGGGCACACACATGGCTCTTCCATTTATCTCTCTATCCTGAGCAAATAATGTTCCTCACAGCCAAGGCCAGGAACAGCCCCGAGTTAAATTAGATCCAGATGAAGCTGTTGAGCAACAGCCCTCAAGTACCCTGACTTCAAAAGGAAGAGGTTGATTTTTTCATTTGTCTCAGAATCTATGTGGATGGTGCAGGGCGGGAGGAGTCAGGGAGCAGGCTGCCTCCACTTCACCTTCCGCCATCAAGGTACCTGTGGCCAGGCTTCCTCCTGTCACCGTCCTGATGGCAGCAAGAGGAAGAGGGAAGGAGACTCACGTCAGCACTTCTACTCACACCCCCTTGATCAGAACTGGGTCTCATGGTGTTTCTTGCTGCACAGGGGTAAGGAAAAGTAGTTTTATCTAGTTGATCATGTTCCCAGCAAAAATGGGGTGTTCACTTGCCAGCAGGAAATAGGAGGGTGGGTACCGGGAGACAAGAGCCTCCTCTACTGCACAGCGGACAGCTTCCTGGAATCCACAGTTACCGATGCCCTGCGTCACAAACATAGAGCCAGACCAGTGGCAGTGAGTGTGAACGACACTGACCACGAGCAGAGTCCTCCACGTTCAGAGTTAACTAGAGTCTTCAGAATAGTAGAGACGGGTGCTCCATCATTCCCATTTTACAGATGAGGAAAACGTGGCTCAGGGGGCTGAGCAATTTTCCCAAGTCCAGGCTGTGCCATAGTTTGGGATCTGACCAAAGCACTTTCTCCAGAACCAATACTCTGGGTTCCCATGTCACCTTGCCGCGCTAGAGTCACAAAATTCCTGCTTCCGCCTCTTAACCGTCTCATCTAGGGCAATCCCCATGAGATGATGTCCATCCTCTGGCACGATGCCCTCCCCTGGGATGTACGCGGGGCTTGTGATATTTAGGATCACTGTACCTACAATTGTGCCTCTGTCTCCGGACGTGAAGAGGCACCCCCCATGCAGTGAGCTGTCCTATGGAGGGTGGCTCACATCATGAGCTAGGGCTCCAGCCACCAGCCTCCAACCAAAAACAAAAACAAGGCTTTCCGTCCAGCAGCCTGCAGGAAGCAGCCCAACCTGCATGCTGGGCAGGGGACCCCTCCCCGGGCAATCCCAGGGGGAGGCGCCAGCTCGTCATCACCTTGAAGCAGCCTCCCCGCCAGCCCGGCGCAACTCCTGACCCCAGAAATCAAGAGATTATCAGCTGAGTTAGTTCAAGCTGCCACGAGTGTGGTCACAGTACCACAGAGTCAGACTTACCCTAGTCAGCCTCCATTGTCCCTCAGAACAAACGAGCCACGGGCTTTCAGAAGCACACTCGGTGGGCAGGAAGGAGGCCATCTCCTGCCCAGCTATCCCGGTTCCCTGTTGATGCCCATAACTAAAGACAGCTCACTTAGGGGCTTAAAGCAGCACAAGTGTATTCACTTATTTCGCTTGGGCTGAAGTCAGGTGCGCGGGGCTGGGGGGCTGGCTCCGCAGGCTGCAGGGAGGACCCTCACCGCAGCTTCTGCAGCTTCTCACGGGCACCTGGGTTCCTTGGTGTCCCTCCCTCCCTCCTTCACAGCCAGCAGGGACTCCAAACTCCACCTCCATCACTGCTTCACTTTTCTGCCTCGGCCTCTCCGCCTCCCTCTGATGTGATTACCTTGGGCCAACCCAGAAAATCTGGGATGGCTAATGTGTATTGTTTTAAGATGTTAAACTTGTGGAAATGTTGTTACAAAGTAACAAAAACTAACACTATCTGTATAAAGGCTCCTGAGAGCCGTTATGTCCCCACAGATCATGGTAAATTGAAAATAGTCTAAATTGAAAACGCATCAAATCCACCTTACACACCATCACGACTTAGCAGAGCTGCACACTGCAGAGACCAGTGCTTGTGGGTGTTGAGAGCCACAGCCCAAGTGGCCCCAGCAAACTTCCAGCTGATTGGCTCACAGCGGCCCCAGCAAACTTCCAGCTGCCAGCTGATTGGCTCCTCTGCGGTGATGCTCATTGGGCTGTTCCCCCCCCCCCTTTCAGACCACGGAGCTGCTCATCGGGGGACTCTTTTGGCTCCGCCCATGCGACCCAGCCAATCGGCCTCAAGAGAGGAGCGGGGGGGGGGGGGGGGGGGGGTTTGGGAGAGGCTTGTGGAAAGCTGGTGGTGGTAGTTGGGCTCTGAGGGGATTCCTGAAGAGCTCCTGTGGTGCAGGGGTGTGTGTTCTAAAAACAAAGTTCGTTTCTTTTGACAAGTGGCTCCTGAATTGTGCCCAGCCAGTCTGCAGCATGTGGGGAGTTGCAGCTCACTGCCACTGCTGAGAGAGAGAGAGAGAGAGAGAGAGAGAAGAAGAAGGAGGAGGAGGAGGAGGAGGAGGAGGAGGAGGAGGAGGAGGAGGAAATCATAGCCCTGTATGTCATTAACCTGGGAAGATCGAAATTCAAAATTCCAGGTATAGTCTCTACTAAATGCATATGAACTTTTGCATCTTTATGAGACAAAACACTAAAAGTCAAACCATCCTAAGTGGGGGACCATCCCTGTCAGTCAGGCTCTCCAGAGAAACAGAACAACTAGGATATACACAGGTATAAAACAAGGATTTTATTATGGGACTTAGCTCATGTGATTATGGGGGCTAAGACCCAGAATATGCCATCTACAAGCTGAAGATCCAGAAAAGCCCCTGGTGTACTTCAGTCTGTGTCCAAAAGCCTGAGAACCAGAGGCGCTGATGGTGTAACTTCCAGTCCAAGGCCAAAGGCTAGGGGCTGGGAAGGAGTCATCTTGCTGTAAGTCCTAGAGTCCAAAGGCCTGAGGCTCTGACACCCAGCAGAAGACGATGTCCTCTCTGGAGCAGAAGCAAGTGTGCCCTTCCTCCAGCTCAATGGGTTGGAAGATGCCCACCCACATCAGTGAGGGCAGAGCTTCTTGGCTCAGTCTGATTCCACTGCTATTCTCTCCTAGAAACACACACACACATACAGAGAGAGAGAGAGAGAGAGAGAGAGAGAGGAGAACTGTTTGATCAGCTAGCTGGGTACTCCAGTCAAATCAACACACAAAATCAGCCATCATACTTTCTCAGGTCTTCTATCTTAATCACCTGTGCAGATTCCCTTTGCAACTAAGGTAACATCTTCACAGATTCTGGGGACTCGGATGTGCATGTCTGTTGGGGCCATTATTCAGCCTGTCACACGACCATCCATCAGGAATGCAACCCGTGTTGCCATAGTAATTAGGTCTTCATCTGTTCTAGAAGCCTAGGTGTGCTTGGCATGGCTCTGATCGCCGTGCGTTTGCGCTTCTGCCCTCTAGGGGCCGAGAGGAGGAACCTCTGAACTGCAAGAGGAACACGCCCGGTGCTGTCTTCAGCTCTGCTCTGTTGGCTGGTTTTCTATTGTTCCTGTGACACACCACCAACTTAGTAGTCCAGATCGACAGAACAGATGTCCTCATAGCTGTGCAGGTCAGAGTCCAGCAGGGATCTGGCCGGGCTAGCCTCCCGGGGCCAGCAGGGCACCCTTCCTTTCTGCTTTGCTGTCTTCTGCGGCTTCTTCAGGCTCCCCTGTTCCCGGGCTCCTGATCCTCCACCATCCTCAGCAGTAACTTTGGACCAAAAGCTTGACATGCTGCCATCTCCAGAGCCCTCTTCTGCCTTCCTCGTCTCCTCCTGATTGCAATGGGCCACCAAGATAATTCACGACAATCTCCTTGTCTCCAAGGTAGTGGGTGGGTAGCCAAATCCCCCTCCCACCGCCACCGAATGACACCATGGTTTCCCTCTGTCATGAAGCCTAATGCATCCTGGGAGTAGGGTATAGATGTCCTCGGGGGTCACTATTCTGCACCACGACATGCCACACTGGGTGCCAGCATTTTGAAAGTACCATTCCACTTAGTCCTCGGAACAGGGAGTACTCGAGCACAGTGCAGAGGGCACATGCAAACCTCCAGAGCCCCACACGGGGGTGGGAACATTTGAAACAGTGTGGCTCTAGAGCCCACTCTTACAGACACTCACCTCCTGCCTCCGGGAAACGCCTTCCGCGAGCCAGGCCTGCGGTGTGTGTGTTTGTAAGTGGCGGTAAACAGCCAGTTTCCTCATCCAAAAGAAACTCTTAAAGTTCAAGTCCTAAACAAGGAAAGAAGAGGGATGGGATGGGACCCACAGGGCCCCGGCACTCTCCGCTGCATGGACCTCAAGCTGCTGGCGGCTGCTAGCACGATCCACCTCTCTGGTCTCAGGGAGGCTGAAAGGAGCAGGTGCCCCCCTTGGACATCCTGGACAATTAGAGTAAGAACCAGGTGCTGGGCGGCCCCGGAAGCCAGCCCGGGAGAGGGACAGATCATCCCTGGGACAGGAAGATGAAATAATCACAGAAATTCTGTGGAGGGCAGCGTGGCTGAAAGAATTCTGAGAGGGCCCCGTGGGTGAAGGATAAGAACCCTGAAGGCCGACTGGGAGACCGGCCGGTGGTTGGTCTAAGCAGCGGCTCAGCTCATGGCCGCAATGAAGCTGCAAATCTGGGCCAGAGCAGAATCGCTCCGACTGCAGAGGCGACCTGGAGACAGACACCCACTGCACCTGCCACCCCTACCACCCCCACCCCACTCCCACCAGCACAGCTGTGAGGTCAACTTGTTTGAAGGGCAGGTTGGCCGCCTGCTCGGATCTCCTAGGGGTTTCCAGTCTCTTTACAGTGGCTTCCCTTTAATATCCTGTAGCACTGTGATTAATGACTCGAAGTTTCTATCAAGATTTTTTTTTCCCCTAAAGGCCAATGGATTCCAAAAAGGAAAGAAATGTGGAGAGCAACTGAAGCATCATCCTGTGGGCTACACCACCCTGGCTGCTGACTCTTACCCAGCACCCTCGCGAGGAAGTATGGCACAGTGAGCACTGTGCAGGCAGCTTGTCCCACCCCCAGGGCTCAGGACACACTGGAAAAAACCCAGTAGAGGTGATGAGCAGGTGAGCCTAGAGGCCATTTCTGCTAAATCCTTCTTGATAAGAGACACTTGCAGACCAGAAAGGCCACACAGCACGTTCCTGGGACTCGCAGTCACCCTCACAATGGTGCAATGAAGCAGGCACTCTGGGTCTTTCTACACGGTAGGCAACTGAGGCTCTGGAGATGAGGGGATTCTGCAGTCCACAAACCTGGTTGCAAAGCTACAGTCTGACTAAGCCTTTTCAGACTGCAGAACCCACGCTGCCTCCCTAGGACAAAAGAAAAACAAATAAATAAGTGTACACAACGTTTTTGGCCTTGCTACCCTGTACCCTTCTCAAGTCACCACTTAATATTCAAATGTGCAGAATTTCCACATTGGAGAATAAAAAGCCCAAAGATTTTCCCTAGAAGGCCTCGGAGCTTAATTTCTCACAAATGGCCCCAAGGATGGAAAAAGTCTCCCAAATTGAGATTGGCAGGAGAGTGGGGCCCATTTTGTCTGAGTTTCTTCTCTCCTTTCTTGGCACCAGTAGGTTCAGCTTGCGCCAATGGAAAATTCCCAAGTGCCAAGCAGTTCTCAGATAATCTGCATGAAAAAAAAAAGCAGGGGGTGTTGGAGGGAGAAGGAAAAACGAAAAGAAATCCTTAAGAGAGGTTAGGGCGGGGCTCCAGCCAAAACATATTTTTTCAGATTCCTGACATCCTTTTCTTGTGAATCAGGATGTTTGCACGCAGTCTCAGCCTTCAATGGCTCCAGTCTGCCACTGAGACCAGCACTGGGCTATACCACAGCCTGAATCTGGGGTCAAGAGGGCCCCTGGCCCAGAGAGTTGGACCTTGGGCAGGCCTGGGCATGAACGAGCCATGGATAAGAGAGAGAGACCTGGTGAAGGGTCCCACAGATGTACTAGAAGATGAAATCTAGCAAACAGTGCTCAATCCATAAGACAGAAATCTTATTGATTCTATCTCACGCAATCTCCTGTTACCAATGAGACCAGTATATTCATTTACCCAGTATTCATTAAGCACCTATGTGTCAGGCACAGCTGGAAACCAAATTCCACGGCAAGTGGAGTGAGGACCTATCCACAGGCAACTTTCACCTGACAACAGAGACAAGCACTAAAAGTGACAGAGGCCGGGGCACTAGTGGAGTGCCGTCCGGGGAGTATGAGAGCGCACCGGATGGGCATTGGGTGTGTGTTTGGTGTTGATGTGTTTATAAGGCATATTCCCACCCGCTGTCATTTTTAGGTGCTGCTGTTGCGTGGTGATTGTAGTTGTCACGTTAGAGATGCCGCCCTGAGGCTCAGAGTCCTTCAGGAGCTGAGGTCCCATGGGGCAGTCCAGAAGCCAGGCACGGCCCTGCCCATGTCAAGATCCTCTGTCTGCACAACGCAGGCCCCCCCAGGCAGAGGGTGGATGGCTGGCTCCGTGTCATGGAGAAGCTACCCTCCTGCCACACACGTGCCCAGAGCCCTTTTGGGGGAGGTGGCCAGGACCAAGAGAGAGATGTGGGGGACTGACCTGAAGACCCTGCAAGCTGACCCCTGGTGCGCAGGGCTGGTGGAGGGGTCCCGCTTGGGTTTGGCTCCGCAACATCTGTACTTTTTCTTCCCCTTCTTCCACTTGTTCCTTCTGTCCTCAGTAGCAAGGGGCATTCTGTCCCTCCAGCCCCAGCACCCAGCATGGGGCCAGACATAGAAGAGGCACGATGAGTTTCTTTAATAAGACGGGTTGCTTTTCTTCTGTCTTATTTTCATCTAGTGACTCTGATGTGGGATTCGGTCACGTTGACTCAGCCCACACATGGACACATGGAGCAACCATGATGCATCCCCAGGTCTCAAAGATACACATTTAAAAAAAAAATGGAAGCAGGAGTTTGGAGTCAGGAGACCCATCTCCTGCTGAGGCTCAAGTTCCAGGTCCCCTGTCATTTACTTCCCAGTGTCGTTTGGGCTGGTCACTGCCTCAGTGCCTGATGGTTGCCCAGATCTTTCCCACAGAGCTCTTGTTCAACTTTCTCACGCCATGATGACCACCAGCCTCCAGAGGAACATCCCTTGACACAAAAGAGGGAGGTGAAAGCCAGAAAGGGAACTCAAAGAAGAGATGCAAGGCAGCAACCATGAAAAAATGAAATCCAGGATCCTGAGCCTCAGAGAGAGGAAACGTCGCCCCCGGGCAGTAAGAGCAGGACTTCCAGGGAACCCGGAGGAGCTCGTCAGATAGAGGGCATCCAGGGAACCTGGAGGAGCTCGGAAGTATTACCAGTGCGGGAACTGACACGCAGGCACCGCGGAAAAGAGAAGAGACAAAATGGGAGGAATCTCCTAGAATAGAACACAGGAGAGAAGAGGGTTAGAAATATTTTTAAAAAAAAAAAAAAAGGATAAATCTAAGCAGCCTAAGATCCAAAAAACAGGACATGATGAGAATTCTGAAAAGATAAATGATCAAATGAGCAAGCCAGGGTAGCCCCAGCTGACGGCTGTGAGTCTCCAGATTGAAAGGATTCCTGCGGGTCCCACAGGAACCGTGAGAAGCACAACAAGGCAATGCGGATGAGATTCCAGAGCTACAGGTCCAGGGGAGAGACCCCAAAATCCTGCAGGAGGAGAATTAAGAATCAGAAGGACATCTGACTACCAATAGCAGGAAGTCAGATTACAGAGAGGTTGGAAGAGCTACAGTTCTACTCATGCTGACGGCCCCTGAGATGTAAGGGCAAAAATGAGGACAGACATGCAGACATTTGAAAGTTTTACCTCCATGGCAGCCTGTTTCAGGAAGCAATCGAAAGATGTGCTCGCCAAGACGGGAACAAACCAAGCAAATGGAAGGGTTAGAACCCGATAAGTTAGGGATTCGGCCCAGGAGAGAAGCATAAGAGACTCTTGTGATGATGAAGAAGGGAAACTCAAGACTCACACCTGTGCAGTGTCTAGAGGACAACCAGCAGTGAGAGTAATGCTCTCTCCAGGAGAAACAGCTCCAAGGAAAATAATGGAACTGGGAGAGGAGACCGCCTGGCATGGTGCAAGCTTGCCGGAATATTTCTCCATGTCTGAGAGAGTCAGGGGATTAATCAATGACAGGCATGTAGGAAATTAAATAAAACATAATGGCAATTGTTAACTCCAGGAAAAACAAAAGGTTATACAAGACAGGAAGTGTAATTAAAGTTAGCATATTGTGTGGCCTGACTGTGGACACTATTTACATGGTCATAACAGTAAACCCTGAATATTGACTTAACAAAAAAAAAGACTTTAATTAGATTGGTGAGAGAATAATTAGGGAAGCAGTATAAGAGTAAATCTTCATCTTTGTAGTAGGAAATCCATCAACAAAATTACCAGAAAAATCAAGGATTTTCTGTTTAAAGATGTTATTAGGAAAAGGTTAAAAAATGCCAGAAGAAATAATTACAAGTTGAAATTTTACATCTGGAGAAAAGAGTTGGGGTGGTCATAGGTGGGGTAGGACCTGCTCTTTTTCACTGTAACGTTTTTAGAACCATTACTTTCAAAACTATGTATGGCTTCCTTAATTTAAAAAAAAATCTAAATTAACTTTACAAACAACTTTTAAAAACTGAAAACCTCTAGGGAGAAGAGTGGAAAATATGTTGTCTCTATTTTTTCTTTCTTTCTTTTTTTTTTTTTTTTTGGTGCTGCAGCTTGAATACAAGGTCTCACACATTCTAAGCACAGGCTTTATCACTGAGCTACAGCCCCAGCCCCATAGGCTGTATCTTGAACACATGTAAATGTGTTTAAGTGTGGTTTGCATCAAAACGAAACTAAATTTTTAATGGTTAAGAAAAGCAGCCTAGGGGCTGGGATTGTGGCTCAGAGGTAGAGCGCTCGCCCGCCCGGGTTCGATCCTCAGCACCACATAAAAAAATAAAGGCATTGTGTTATGTCCATCTACACCTAAAAAATAAATATTAAAAAAAAAGAAAGAAAGCAGCCTAACTTGAACCCAGGACTCTCACCGTCACTGGGGACAGGGCTGGCATCTAAGGACAGTAGAGAAGGAACACGGATCGGCAGGACAGGGAGGACTTAGACCAAAAGAGAGAGGGAGGAGGGAATTCCCAGCTGGGAAAAGACATGGAATATTTGGCCCCAAACAAGAAACCCACACAAAGATTTTGGTTTGAAGCTTCGGAAAACATTTGTTTTCGTTCCTCATAAAAAAAGTGGATGACGAACGGAATTATTTGAAATGAGATTTTAACAAGAAAAAAACTCATAATATTTCATTAGCATTCTCCACCAGCCCATTATGAACAAGTCGAGGGCTGATTTTACGAGTCTCTGCTTCTTTATGTTCTCCAGTGGAAAGCCCAACAAGAGAAGGGCTTCAGTTTGTTTGTTCTTGTTTTATTTATTTATTTTTTTAACATTCTTTCTTCTTCCTTTGAGTATTTTACTTGATTTTCTTTCCGAAGCCACTTTCCAGAGTGCTTTTGAAGTGCATTTATGGGTTTCATGGCTCTTGAAGCACACTTGGGCCCTCGGTGTGAGTGCCTTGGAAGAGCCCGGGCCTGAGAGCTGCACAGAACCTAATCTGAATTCTAGATCTGGTCCTTGAACAGGTGACTGACCCACCCTGAAACCCAGTGTTCTCTGAAAAACAGAAATGGGACCCTGCTTCTCTGGGCTGTTGGCGTAAATGTCAAATTCAGGAACAGGCGCGACAAATCCAGTAGATGCTCAGCAACCAGAAATTGCGCTTTCCTTCCCCTGACTGCATACAGAAAAGCACTCAGGGGCTGATGAGCTAAGTAACTTTTACCACAGTCACCTCCAAGCTGGATTTCCTGCTTTTACCCACATTTTGAGCCACTCTTGGAAATCCTTGTCCATAATTATCAGAGGAGTGCCTGGTGAACCCCTGTGAGGCTTTGGGGCCCTCAATCCTGAGCTGCCACCCAGTCCACTGCCCAGGAAAAGGGTCACAAGGTAGGCACCACTCTGCACACCGGGGCTCAGGGGTGCACCCACCAACCCCCACCCACAGAACCCAAGCACTTTATCGTGCCAGGTAGTCTCTGTGCTCAGCCCCGCCTGCCCAGGCCAGAGCAGGCTGATTTACCACTGGGAGGAGCTTCGGATTTCAACCCAGGGGAGGTGTGGCTTCTCCAAGGAGCCTTTTGTGAGCAGAAGCTCTGGGTGGGGGGTGGGGGCGGCAAGGTGTCTCCCTTGTCCCTGTAAGGGTCACCAAGCAGTGAAATTTCCATCTCAGCCCCACTTTTTGAAGTTCCCCTGGGAGGGCCCCCAGGGCAGTAGGGAAAACTGGGGATCTGGCCTGAGAGTCCAGGCTCTGGAGGTTACTGCTTGGTGACTTTGGGCATGTTACTTGACATCTCTGGGCCACTATTGACCTGCTCCTCAAAGAGAGCAAACTGAGCATTTTCTAATTGGAAATGAGGGTGTGGATTAAATGAGATAATGCCTGTGGGGCACCTGGCCTAGACGTTGGCTCAGGGCGAGCCTCCCTGGGGACCGCAGCGGTGGACTTCCCCACCAGTCATACTGCAAGTCGGCATGAAAACTGTAAAGCTCCACCGGCCCAGGCTGCCCTAGGTGGCTCATGAAAGAGAGGGTGGACAGATGCACCAGGAGCAACAAGTGCAGCTGAATAAAATCTGGGGTTCTGGGAGAGGCAGGGAGCCTGGCAGAGACCAAAGACCAGGAGAATCTCGCATTCCAGATCACCTCTGTGAAATGGGCTCCGTAACTACCCCAAGAAAGCCGAATCGAGACAATATTCAGAGAATCAGGCGAGTGCCTTCCTCCCTGGATGTCCTGCTGCCCTTGAAAAAACCTCCTCTTAATAGGCGCCTTGGGCCTCCCGCTTGCCTTCCTGAGTTGGCCTGTCCAGGAGCAACCCTGAGCCTCTCTCTGAGCCCCAGGTGGCTCCTGGGTTCAGTGGGATGCTCATCATTATCCTTGTGGGGATCAAGGGGAACCGTGGCACCCGCTCTGTCGCGGCATTGTGATCCCTGCTCTGCGCAGGGAAACCAGGCCTCGCCCTTCCCAGTTTGCGACGTGCGCTTGGGGAAGGGCCAAGCACGAGGACTGGAGCTCTCGGAGCGCACGTCTGCCGGCAGCACAGCTGGCGAACAGCTGGGCCAGAGGCGCAGCGCGGGTGTCAGAGGGAGGGGCCAGAGAGCAGAGTCGGGAGCTGCGGTTGACCTGGTGTCCGCGGAGGACTCCGCCCCGCAGCTGAGGCCCAGTGGCCCCCAGCCCCAGCCCGCAAAGCGGATCCCGAGGCTCCCGGGCGTGCGCTGGGGGCTCGGGCACCGGGTCTTGGAAAGGGCAAGCCCAGGTGAGTTCAGCGGGAAAGAGAAACACCCGTGGGTCTTGGGCCTGCTTCGCTCCGAGGGCCGCGAAATTTCTCCCAGAATTCATTTGGACCTTGTTGGGGGACACAGCAAAGGAGGGATTTTCTGAGGGAAAGACACCTCTCCACATCAATACTGGTGTGGTCCAGCCGCCAGCACTTCCCTGTGAGTGGGGTCCAGGACATCTCTGTCCTCCCAGAACCCACAAAACGAAAAGCGGACCCTATGGGCCCCTCCTCCAAGCACCAGAGGTCAGTTCCAGCCTCCCACTGTCTCAGGACCTTGGTGGGTCCCCTCTATGGGAGAATTTTTTTCTCTTGGCCCCTCTTTGAACTCCATTTCCTCTTCATTCTTGGGGTCTCGGCTCACAAGTCCTCTGTAGAGAGGCCCACCTCGACCACTCTGCCCCAAACAAGCCGCTACTGTCCTTGGAATCATCTTACTCCCCCCTGGGAAGCATTCCTCCCACCTGACATTCTTTATGGGGGGGAGCCCTGGATTGAAGTACGGATTCTGACTCTACCCACACTTTCTGTGTGATGGTGACCAGATTGCGTGACCCCTTCCAGCCTCAGTTTCTCATCTGTAAATCAGGATAGAGAATGTCCCATTGGTGACATGTCGCATCTCCCAGATGGCATTCAGAAGGACTTCTCCACCCAAACCTAGACAGGAAGGGGATTCTGCCAAGTGCAGGAACAGACCCAGGCCGGGGCAGCAGCACTTCTGGAATGCCTTGTGGGCACTGGATGCACTTCTGTATCACACCATAAGCAGAGGTGAGGTGGGTGGTACACACAGATGGGTCTTAGACCCCTGTGTGCCCAATGGCAAGTCACCTACCCTCTGCTCCTTCTCCTCACCTGTGTCATTGGGAGATTAAAAGAGGTGTCTTAATTCTGGGTCCACAGTGGCACAGAGACAAGGTCTTCCATCCTTCCTGTCCCAGCTCAAAAACAAGAACACCCCTGTCCTCCCAACCCCCTCAACCCTTCGGCCTGAGACACCCTCCCCTACACCCTCAGCTGACCGCACAGAGTCTTACACATAACTTATGTTATGCCCAACTTGCCAGTGGAGTGCACCCTGCCTGGGGGTGGGAGCCCCAGTCTGGCCTCTCTAGCTGGCGACCTTGCCTGTGCTATTCAACCGCGCTGGGGTTCCTCCTCTATGGAGTGGGGATAACAACGGTGCCAACACACCTGGCCAGAAGAATTCGTTGCTATGATTGACATGGTGACTTTAGCAAGGTCCAGCACCTGCGAGGATTCCACACCTGTGGATCTGTTGCAGACCCATCAGGGAGAAGGCTGACATGACTCTGGGGAACCCTGGGGCTGGTCATTCTGCCCATTTAAGAGATGGAGCCTGAGTCTCAGGAAACCTGAGACATAAGTGAACCCACCTACCTCTCAGCCTGTCCCAAACACTGGCTCCCAGTCTGTGTGGCCTGGACCCGCAGATTCTCCGGGAAAAGCCCCCCTCCCTGCCACCCAGAAGCCAAGGGGACACCATCCAGAGAAAACAGGGTATCTTTTTTTTAAAAAAAGTAGTATCATCAGAGAGGCCGCGGCACAAAAACGCCAGCGTCCCTCCCACCCTCCGGGCAGCCTGAGCGCCGACACAGCAGGGAGCCGCAAGGGAGTCCAGAGAGCTCCGGACCGGAACCGGGAAGTGGCCCGGGAAGGGTCGCCTGGATCTCCCTCCCTTTCGATAGACATGGCAAAGGCCCGCAGCCCTTGCAAGCGAGCGCACACCCGCCGGCACAGATCCGCCTGGGCCCCCGAAAAAACCCATCTGGGTCGAAACCGGGTCTTGAATACCTGAACGGGCAGAGGCGGCCCGGGCGGCGCGGGTCTAGCCAAGCTCTCCTGAACCTGGACGGCAAAGTCCCCCACGCGCAGGGATTAAGATCGCAGGACCTAGGACCCTTCATTTCATCATACCCCGCCCGGCTGCCTCAGACCCCCAGTTGAGGGCAGGCCTTTGGATTCGCATTTAATAGAATATCATCAAAGGCACATCTTTAGAGCACCAGCCCAGGTGCGCTAAGCCCGGAAAGGCGGGCTTTAGGGCCGGATTTCAAAGTCTGGAAGAGGCACAAAGACTTACTAGATAGAGGTGACCATACAGAGGAGGGTAAACCTGGATTTGAGCCCTGTGTCTCCGTCCTCTCTGGACTCTGGGAGTCTCCTGGGGAGGCACGACACTACCTGCCCTGGTTTAAAATCTGCTTTTTTAAGTACTCATAATCAGTGTTTATTGCTGGAAGTGCCAAATATCTCACCAAGCATTTCACAGGAAATAGGAAAACATCGTTATAATTCCACACTTTATATGTGGGGAAAGTGGGGCTCAGAGAAGTTAAGTAACTTGTCCAAAACCACACAGCTAGTAAATGGAGATTCTAACTCCAGGCAGGCAACACTACTGGTGGTCTGCTGGCTGCCGGTGTCGGCACTACTTTCCAGTCTGAGGAGAGGCTAGACAGACATTTCAGATCTTGGACCAGGTTCCCCAGGAGCATAAGTAGGGCATAAGATCTAATCCTGGGACCCTCTGCATAGGTGGGAGGTGTGCAGGAGTCCTGTCTGGCCAGCCACCCAGTTGGAAGAGAGGAGAGCTTTATTTGGAAGAGGGCTCCCAACTTTCCCTTGGGCAATTCTAGAACTGTCCCGGTGAAAGTTCTGCATCCTGTGACTGATCCCACAAATATGTGTGTCTGGGAGCCTGACTGCCCCCCACCCTCCTTTCACACCTGCACCCTTGGGTGGCTTATCTCCCACCCACACCCAGAAGGTGCTGGGCTGCCTGCCTCACTTCCCAAGATGAGCTCTGCAGGGAGCACTCTGACTCTGGGGGAGTCTTTGTGTCTGTTTCTCCAGGCTCTCTCTCTCCATCTGTCTCTATCTCTGAGTGTCCCTCCCCATCGATCCCCAAGATATATGTCTCTCATTGTCACCAGGTCTCAGATCTCAGAACTCACAGTGAGAGGCGACCTTGAGGGGGTAATGTTGGTCTTCGTAGGACTGTGGAAGTTAGAATCTGTATTGGTTGTGGGTGTTGGTGTGTGAGATTGTGTGTAATTTGGGGGTGCGTGTTGGTCTGAGTTGTGTACGTGTGTTGTGTATTTGTTAGCTGTGTATTTGTGTGCATGGGCTGTGTGTGTAGTTGGTGATGAGAGCTGATTTTGTGTGATGTGCTTGGTTGGACATGTGTGTTGGGTGTCTGTGCGGGTTGGGCATGTGCGGTTGCATGTATTTTTGGTGTGTGGGTGTGTGTGTGGTGTGGTGTGTGCTGTTGATGATGTGTGCATGCGCTTGTAGGCTCTGTCTGTCACCAAGAGAGCCGAGTCCAGCGTGGGACACACGGGACTGGGAGGAGCTGGGGCTGAGGAGCGCAGCGCCGCAGGGCGGCGCTGTGGAGGAGGCCGGCAGTGCGCGGCAAGGGTCCCCCAGGCCTGAGCGGGCGCGGCGGGCGCCGCCGAGTGGGAGCTGTCGAGTAGAGACGAAGGCATTCGGGGAGCGTGGGGCGGGAGCTTAGGTTGCCCTGGAGAGTGGGCATTGGTCGTGGAGGCTGGGGATGAGGTGCTTCCCGGGGCGCCAGGGGACTGTCCCGGCTGTGTGGCAGTGCAAGCGGCTGGGAGGGCGGGGACGGAGCCAGGGAGACCGGCGCGGCCCCCGGGNAGGGAGACCGCGCGGCCCCGGGGGCCCTGCCAGGCCGGCGCCAGCCGCCGAGTTGAAAGGCGGCCGCGGCCTCTCCTCGCCGCTTCCCATTGCGCCCCCGAGGGCTCCGGGCGGGGCGCAGGCTAGGGCCGAGCTGGGCTCACCTCGGGGTCTCGGGTCACTAAAGGAGGCACAGCGGTGGGATCACGCTTGCGGCCCCCGCCTCGAGAGCCACGGTTTTCATTAGGCCTCCTGAGCGATCTGCGCGGTCATCCGCAGGGCCAGCGAGCGGAGAAAGGAACCCTAAAACAAGGCGCTCTTCACTCAAGCTCTCCAGCCCCACCCAGCCTCCCGGGCCTCTAGGCCCCGAGCTGGGTCGCCCCAAGTCGCCTGAGGTCGGCTAACCTCTCTCCAGCCCGGCTTCCACGCCTTGGGCTGCTCTAGTCTTGCCATCGCGGTCGGTCAGAAGCTGAGTTTGCAGACTGAGGCTGGGTCTCCTCCCAAACGAAATGCAAACGCCATGCAAACGCTATGCAACGGCGGGAGGGCAGGTGAGAGACGTCCCTCTCACCACTCCGAGGATCGTGCTGGCTTGGTCAGGACGGACTCAAAGGGGTTAAATTCACAACTAAGTCCCAGGTCCCTGGTTGCAGATATTCCCAGGGATTTTAGGCGTCCTCACGGAAGAACCCTTCCAGCACTCGGAGAAGAGACCCTCGAGTAGAGGGACGTGGGGACTAGGGGGAAATCGGAGGTCCCTAGTGGAATCTGTGTTCGAATCCCTGCTCTATCCCGTAATCAATTCTGTGACCTTGAGAAAACGCGCAATCCCTGGGCCGAGGTCCTCACGCTGTAAAAATCTCTAGGTTTAGGTCCATGTATGGCTGCACAAATGGAGCGGCGCTACATCGTGTACAGCCAGAGAAGTGAAAAGTTGTGCTGCAATTGTGTACAGTGAATCAAAATGCATTCTGCTGACATATATACCTAATTATAATAAATAAGTTGATTAATTAAAAAAAATCTCCTAGGTTTGATGGAAGTCGCGGGGCCGGCGCCATGCACCCAAACTCTTAGCACACAGTAGGATAGGGAAGCTCCCGGCTCCTCCTCCAGCACAGCCCCCAGCGTGGTGGGTGGCGACTTCGCCGCCGTGGATCCGAAGTTTCTTGCCAGAGCACCAAATTGATCCGCGAAGGACCTGGTCCCGGAAGCCCCAGGCCACCCTGTCCTCGCTTGATAAACAGAACCGAGTTTGGATGGCCCGCGTAGGTGGGGAGAGCCCTGGGTACTGTCACGAATTCCCGCCGCCCCGGCTGAACATGGATCGGGATCTTCATCCCACACCAAAAGCCGCTTCGATCCAGGAAACATTTATTGAGCACCTTCTGTGTGCACACCCTATCGAGGAAGGGAATTCGGAAACGAAAACGGAGAACAAAGAAAGGGCTAGACGAAAAGAAATAAAAATGGGGAAATGAAGGGGCCCAGAAGGGGAGGGAAACCCCGACCCAAAGCCTGCAGCCGGGGCAGAACAGCGCGCGGGCGGGGGTCCCGGGTGGCGGGCCCCTTCCACCGGCCCCAGCGCAGAGAGCGGGAAGGCGCGCCGCCTCGCCTGCAGCTACCGCCTCTCTGGAGCCGCGGCGCGTCTGCAGAGCGCGAGCCGTTGCTCATTACCGCAATTATGTTGCTCTAAATTTGCCTAGACCCTAAATTGCCAACTCGGGAGAGCCAGAACACCCCGGAGGAGCCCGGGCAGGAGGAGACACCCGATCCAGTCCTCCCATTCCTCCATCCCGGATGAGCGGAAGAAGCCAGGGGAAGACCACGAGCTGAGAAAACTCGGACCCACTGGGTATTCCCTGGGACCTTCCCCGGGATGGAGGAATG
>NW_026000108.1:5590139-5599378 GCF_001458135.2 Marmota marmota marmota
GAAAAACCCTACCTGGAGGTCCCAACTTGGGCCTATTCCGGTCGGGTACCCTTGGCCCTGGGGGGGGGGGGCTCCTTGACACCCCAAATCCTGGGGGTGGGGAATGGGAGGAGTCCCAGGCCATTGGGCAGGTGAGAAAAGGGATGTGCGGAGAGATGGCATGATCTTGCCACGGTCAGACTATCAGTAAGTGGTAGGCAGGCTCCAACCACCTTGGACCCCACCGGCTTGTCTGACTTGAAGCTCAAGGCTTCATGTCCCCAGTGGAGTCCTAGGAAGGAACCCTGAAGAGTTGTTCTGGGGATCAGGGTGTACACACACCATCCCCCCAGCACTGCATAAATCATAGAGAAAAGTAAGAAAGGGGAAAACCTTTTAGTGGGTGCCAGGTACAGCAGGCCTCCAACTTCCACGCTGACTTAAAGGGCCATGTGGGGTGGGAGTAAAAGACCTTGTAGGTGCAACCCCACACTCTTGGGGATGGGGAGGCCCAAGTCCCTGTCCCGCAGTGCTTCTGGAAGATTTGAGGCTGAACGCCAAGGCCCAGGGTCTCCCCCACTGTCTGCTATGGTGGAACTGAGCTCCACAGCAAGCCATCTTCCTCCCCTCGGAGAGGCTGCTGCCACAAGCTCAGACCCAGCAACAAGGGCCCAACGGCAGGGAACCCCTGAACTTGTCCAGAGACAGGGTAGAGCCCACACACGCTGAAGGGCAACACTGGGCACTCCTGAATTCCAGGCCAACCTTGTGCCCCTGGGGCTAGAAAAGCACATTGTGCCCTAGACTCCATTTTTACTCTTTCTCTATTACAGGCATGTGCCACCATACCCAGCTTCTATCTGTAGAAATGATGGCCCCTAGCCGGGCTCCATGGCACATGCCTGTAATCCCAGTGGCTGGGGAGGCTGAGGCAGGAAGATCATGAGTTCAAAGCCAGCCTCAGAAAAAGCAAGGTTGCTAAGCAACTCAGTGAGACCCTGTCTCTAAATAAAATACAAAATAGGGCTGGGGATGTGCTCAGTGGTCAAGTGCCCCAGAATTCAATCCCCAGTGCCAAAAAGAAAAGAAATGATGACCCCTTTCTAAGTCCAGGTACTGGGTTCCTAGTTACCCTTGGCCTACTGGAGGACCCTCTTAGTGGCTGAGGCAGAGGTTGTCCCGGGCTTCCTGCGTGAAGTTTTGGGCATGAGGCCACCACCAAGTAGTTTGCGGAAAAGGGAGTGAACACATTTGGTGAGTATTTATCAGGTGACCTCCAACAGGAAAGAGACTATTAAGTGTGGGGAACTTAATAGACTATTTATTAAAGGGTCATTTTCTGTCTTCAACATCCTTGCCGAATTCTTCCCAGAAGGCTAAACTTGGCACTTATGCATAAATATTCACCTTTGGAAGCCTGAACTTGACTTACTGCAGAGAAGAAAAAACAAATTTGTGACTGTTGGGAAGCCAAGGCTCACAAAGCAGTAACCAAGGTGAGACGTGTGGTGGCCTTGGGTTTTCTTTGAAGTTTGACGCAGTTGTGTTGTGTGTGTGTTTGTGAGTTGTAAGGGGTCGTGACAGGGGTGCAAAGGCACTCACATTCTGGCAGCTCAAAATTGGTTCCACAATCTACACAGTCAGTCATTCAGAGAAGCAAAGCAATTGCTTCCACCCCCCCACACCCGCCCTCCTGTGGGAAAAACAGGTTTGTGGGGGGTGGGAATTGTCTGGATTAGCTGTCTACAGTCATCAAACCATTTGAGCAATTCACTTTGTTTTCACAGACAGGTTAAAAGGGGAGGAAAAAAGAAAGAGTCGGTTATGGGTCGCCTGAGCAAGTGTCGATTTCAGCTTAAAGTGAATTGGAAAATTGAGCCTAATTATCCTAGGTAATTGCTTCAATTCTCCACTTGACTTTGCTAATGCAGATCTGTCCTGTGTGTTCCAGAGATACCCCCCCCCACCCCATCTCTGCAGATCCTGTTGTTGCCTTTGAAAGTTGCTGGTATAAAACTATCATCAAACTGAAAGGCAATTGTTGTGTGTGAAAAGACAAGAAGTAATATTAAAATACAGGACTAAAATAGCAAACAGATAATTTCTTGTAGCTTAAAATTAATTTATTTAACAAATATAGCTATAATATAAATGATAATAAAATTTCAAATATACAGTATATTACATAGTACACAGACTCCCTTCCAAAGAGAGGCTTGAGAGCCACGAGAATGAACTGTTAAATAGAAACAGATTTTTTTTTAAATTTTACAATATTTTTCTGGCACTGGTAAGAGAAGTCCCTTCAACCTACCTTTGCAACGCATCTGTATGCCCTGCCCCCAAAGCAAAGTTTGGCTGCTGAAGCTCTTAAGATTTCCAATGGAAGGAACCGGGGTCCATCTCCCCGGGAGGCTCTTCTCTCTTTCAAACTGTTCTCATTTTGAATCCTCAACACTAATTTCTCTGTGCTTTTCCTGCCTGATGTCAGGGCAGGAAGTAGCTCTGCAGGAGTCACAACCTCTGCTTCTCAGTCTGCTGGGGACACTGGGCACATCTCGCAGCCTCTCCAGCCTTAGTTTCCCCACCTGTAACTCCAAGGTGAAGATCTAGATTCTGGAAGAGAACGAAGGACCCTTCCAGCCACTTTTTCCGAGGGGATCAGACATGAATGAGAGTGAACTCAGGGAGAAACCAGGGGACATGGGAGCAGCGTGGGGAGTAAAGGGAAGGGGCAGGTGGTGCAGAGCAGGGGAGCCCCACCACGGGACTCCTACTGCTGTAGAAGACAGGCTGGAGGGATCAGCTGGTACACAGGTGAGCCACCCTGGGGCCACCTATGTCAGGTGGTACATGCTGTAGCCCACGTGAGCCGTGTAGAGTCCCACAGGTGCCACCGGCAGCGCAGCACGCTGGAAGGGGCCAGAGGCACTGTAGAGTGAGGCACCCGCCGCGGCGGCCACTGCGGCAGGACCGCCCAGAGGGAAAGAGAGGCCGAAGGCGGCGGGCGGCAGCATGGGTTTGGCCGCCATTTTCAGCTTCTCCAGCTCTGCTTCCTGCAGTCTCTTGGCCTTGGCGCGGCGGTTCTGGAACCAGATCTTCACCTGCGTCTCGGTGAGGCTGAGCGAGCTGGAGAACTCGGCGCGCTCGGCGATGGACAGGTACTGCTTCTGGCGGAACTTGCGCTCGAGCGCCAGCAGCTGCGCGGTGGTGAAGGGCGTCCGCGGCTTGCGGTTGGTCTTGTGCTTTCGCAGGGTGCAGGCCGGTGGGCTCAGCCGCCCTAGGGTGCCGTGGGAAAAACAGGCAGGGGGTTAAGAGAGCGGCGCTGGAGCAGGATCAGCCCATAAAGTAATAATAATTGTCAATACCCAGGTTAGCTACTGCTTTTCGCCACGTGCCTTGGTGCTGGGCCCTAGGGGAGGTACTTGAAAATGCTTCCTCAGAAGCCCACTGCAACCCCGCAAGGAAGCTCTTGTCTACTTTGTGCAAATTAGTAAACTAAGATTCTAGATGAAAGAAACTCACATTCATGGCGATGCCCACGACGTTCAAGGCCAAAACAGAGCTGGGCACCTTTATGCTCAAAGGCAGCTTAGGAAGCAGTTCTCAGCAGGGCCTCCTCCCACGCCAAGCACAGAAGGAAGGAGGTATTAATACAGACGGTGGCATGTGCAGAAAGAGGCCCATAAGCAGCCCAAGGTCACATTGAGTTTCATGCTTGGCCAAGCATTTATCTGTGTCTACCAAGCGCTCAGCTTCGGGCTAGGCTGCAGTGTGGCATAGAACCCGTGTCTCCAAATCCCACTGTCCCTGGAACAGCAGGTTCCTACAGGGCTTCACGGACAGAACTCCACAAACCAAAGGTGGAGAATCCTGGCCATCACAGAGGTCACACTTGGCCACCTAAGTATGTAAAGAGCCACTTGGGGCAGTGAAGAAGCCTCTTCATATCAACCGGGTTCCTCCAGACTGTCTCAGTTTTCTCTTGGGCCTCTCCCTCTCACCTGTGGGGCCTTTGCCCTGGGCCTCACTTAAACTATAGGATAGAGGTAGGTGGGGACACAGCTTGTGACTCGGTTTGCAAAGACCAATGGTGCCCAACTCTCCTTTTGGTTTTCAAATACACCTCGAGGATGAGCAGAGAGGCACAGCCAGACCCAGGTCAGGCACTGGGCTGCTGTGTGCACCCGGCCCTGCTACAGCACTCACTACCGCCTTAGAAAACACACAACCAATTACTCCCAGGAAAATGGGAATCGCCTTGACTTTGGGGTTCCAGGATCCAAGGCCCTAAGCCAAGTTCTCAAGTCCTGGGAAGGATGCTTTTCCTCCACAGCAGGATTTCCTCACGGAAAAATGAATCAAAATTGAGGATGTTTTACCATGCGGGTTTTGCCCAACTACGCATTGTTTTCATGCTTTAAAAAATAAAAACACCCAAAACAAAACGATCCTTTGGGTTCTCCAGCCACTAGGATGTGAGTCAAACGAAATCCTGGGTTAACATCCCCCCTCTTCCCCGTTGGAGGCCTCTGAGGGAAGCAGTTGGCCCGGGGCTCCCTTTCCGCTGGGCTGCGGGAGAGGAGGACGCCGAGGGAAACTAAGTCTCTTCAGCAGCGACAGCCCAGCACTAGGCCACCTTCTCTGGCCACTAGGCCCAGGGAGGGGCTGGCTTTTCAAAGACGTTTAATCCCCAGATAAAAATCATTCCTCAGCATCACGCCATTGAATTCGTGCTGCTATTATGCCGCGCAAAATAATCGGAGGAAACGAGGAAAACTTGGGAATTTCCCGTGCTCCTGAAATATCTCCGAGACTGTTCGCTGGGCAACGCCAGGGGCCCGCGAGGCCTTGGAACCACCCGGGAACGCGCCTGGAGCTGCTGGAGTCCGTTTGGATCATCCAGTCCGCGACATTGGCGAGCGCCAGGCAAGATTAGAGAGGGCTCCGTCCCCAACTGCCTTGGGGCCCCGCCCCCTGCTCGGGAAATTTAGTGCCCCCTTCCCCTAAATCGTCCAACCGCCTAAAGCACCAAGTACTGGCTTCAAAATTGATGGGGAGGACGGAGTTTTGTAAGAACTTCGGCACCTCTCCGCTGGAGGTACCTTCAATGAGAGGGGCAGCAGGCTTCCTCCATGAGAAAGTGAAACTCCGCCCAAGGGTCAGGATGTCCGCGCCACACCGACCCATCCCTTGGGGTCAAGACAAGTATCAGAGTTTCGGGTCAGATGGGACCGCAGGGACTCCCGGGGTCGCTGGCAGTGGCAGGAAAAGAGGGTGCCCGGGTACCAGCGTCCTACAAGTGAACTTCTAAGGCAGCGTCACCGCGCCAAGGCATAGAGCCCTGAAAACGGACCGCGAGCTGGGCCACCGCCAGGTCTCTAACTGGGTGGGGTGGGAAGAGGCTAAAACCCGGCATCTCCGCCAACGCCTGGGCAGCTCGGCCTCCAGGTACCCAGCTGCAGGTACGAGAGGCGCCCGAGACAAGCAGGCGCCGGCGCGCGGCCTGGCGCCCTCGGTCCCACACCCTCCCGCGCCCTCCCTGGCTGCCTGAGTTCTGGCTACTCACTGGCTGGGGGCGGG
Source organism: Marmota marmota marmota (assembly GCF_001458135.2). NCBI lineage: Eukaryota > Metazoa > Chordata > Mammalia > Rodentia > Sciuridae > Marmota > Marmota marmota. The sequence goes on from NW_026000108.1 coordinate 5,595,702, forward strand.
GAGAAGCGAGGGCTCTGCATCCACTGGGTCCTCTCGGGCTTCTCGGGGCTCTCGGCTTTGACCAGAGCATCCTCTGGCAGCTTGAGGAGTCCTCCCACGGTGAAATGGCCGAGCGGCCGCGGCGAGGAGGGCGCGTCCGGAGCGCCTAGAGACCCGGGCCGGGCACCCAGCGGCTGTACGGAGCCGCCCGCCGCCTGCGCGCCCTCGGAGGCCGCCAGTGCGCTCTCCTTGGCCCCAGGCTTCCTGTGATCGGCCATGAGTGCCTCCACGCTGAAGGGTAGGAGCGAAGGGGACACTTTGGGCTTGGCCCCCTCCTCATCTGCGCCCATCGCGGCCGCCGTGGCCGCGGCAGCTGTGGGGGCCTGGCCCGCGCCTCCCCCGCCGGCGTGCCGAAGGCAGAGTCCTCCACTTTGACACTGAGTGGCAAAGAAGTCATATCAGCAGCCGGGGCCATGCAGAGCCGGGCCCGCCCTCCTGCCGCAGCACAAGCCAGCCGCCAGGCATGGGCTTCGGGCGGGCTGGGAGCGCTGCGGGCCTCTGGGAGCGCCCGGGGCCCTAGCCCGGCGGGCCCTCCCGCGCGCGCGCCTCTCGCCTCCCCCCCAGAGAGCCAGCTCTGGCGCGCTGGGCCTGGCTCCCTGCTGCTGCCGCCGCCGCGCAGGCCGAGTCCCCGGGCGCACTAGCCGGCTCCGGGTCCGGCCGCTGTTCCCCAGAGAACTTGTTAATAAGGCGAGGCCAGCGCGGCGGCGGCCAATCAGCGCGCGAGGGGGCGGGCCCACAGCGACCCATTGGGCCGCGCTCCTGGGGACAGGCCCCTAGGCGCGCCGGCCTGGGGGCGCGCAGGGCTGGGCTCCGCCGGGACCCGAGGGCAAAGGAGGGGAGGGTGCCAGGGAGACTTTCCTCCGCCCCAAAGCCCTAGTGGCATCCGTCCCTCCGGGTGCCCGGGGTCCTTATCTTACTGTGTTCCTGGGGCTTCTCTCTGCCCCCTCTCTCCTGCCCTCCCTTATCGCCGCTGCCCTCTCCTCCCTTTCTCTACTTCCCTTTTTCTCCCCTCTCCTGCTTCTCCGGAGTTCTCTTCAGTCTGTCGCCGCTCCCGTGTCCCTCTCCGCTATCTGCCCGTCCTTTTCTACCACTACAATCTGAGTTCATTTCTTACAAATTCCTTTTTCATTTGAAAAAAAAAAAAAAACAATCGCAGATATTTGTCCAAGTGGAAAGACATTTTAAAAAAAGAGAGACTTCTTTTTAAAAACGCAGTCACGTTGTTCTTTCAAAACTTCACCTCAGGACCAAAGCCGGCCTTCGACTCTACCTAAAAGCTGGGCTACAGTTTGCCAAAGGAAGCCGGTTCCTGGCGGTTCTTGGCTGTAAGAATACACACCATTACTCCTAATCTAGAATCGGTTTTCGTGCATGACGTGTACTTTCCCTGCTCTGAGCATCTCTCCCGAGGGTCACATCTACACCAGCGACCGGCTGCGGAAAGGAGCCACTGGATCCTTTTGAGAGAAATTTATTGAAATAAACCCAGCAGAAACGCCAACAAAACACAGATCTGGCCTTAACATGACCTCAGACCATGCGCCCGTGGAAACAATAACACGTCCCTATCTCTGGGTCGCTGATCTCTGAGGGGAGAGGCAAATATGGGGAGGGGGCCAGGAGAAAGAGGACGGTGCCTGGAGGTGGGTCCTTGGTGCTGGGCTTGAGAACTTTTGTTTTGCCAATTTCGGAGGAAACGTGATTTTATTTTTGCTGTTAAAAAAAAAAAAAAAAAAAAAACGAGTTGGGATGTGCTCTTAAAAGTGAGATCTAGGCAAACAGGGGTCGAGGTCCGCGGGTTTTTGTACCATCTCTTTTATGGCCTCTTATCCCCGGGCCCAGGCGGGCGGCTCCCGGGGAGCTAGCGGAGGTGATTGGCGGCTCACCGGGACCGGCCATTGATGACTGCAGGGTTCTAATCTCCAGGAAACACAAGGGGCTGCAGTGGCCATTTAGGGGTAATTATCCGAGCGCAGAGGGACAGTGAATTCCCTCGCCTTTTAACTGGGAGCAATAAAAGCTGTAGATTAGGGGCGTCCAGATTAAGGGAAATGAATTACTAGAGCAGGAGCTTTATTACCCCGACGGCGTCCGGGGTCTGGCAGGAGGGGTCGGGCTGCGGACGCCAGTGAGATCCTCGGCCTCACATCTGCCCACAGGCTCCTGAGATATGTGAAGGCCTGAGGCGGGTTCTGGAATACTTCCCTCCTGGTGAAATTTAGGCTGCCTTCTGAGATTCTTAGGATCCAAAATGCAGTTTAGGCACTGGGCTGGGGCCTTTAGGTCGTGCGGTGGACTGGGGGCCCCCTGGGTTTGCCCGAATATACTTGGGTAGAAGTATTTTAAAGATGAGCGAGTGGAAGCTGAGCACAGATGTGGACCGAACACCTTGCCTGCAGCGCAGCAGGGACGAACTTCGGTCCCTAGCAGTTCTAAGTAAACTGTAGCGGGATCAACAACCCACTCTGCGTCTCAATCTGAACTCGGGTTAAAGAGCTTTGGGGGCAACATTTTAAAAGCGATTAGAATATCTTTCAGGTCCGGGGCCTCGTCCCCCAACTCAAAATGTTTGACTCCCAGTTAGTTCACTTTAAGAATGATATACTTAAAAACTTTTCCCGGAATAATGCACATCAGCAAGAACACAGTACACGCAACTGTGCCGACGGCTTCCGGGGCTCTGAACCCACTTGGGCTCCTTTAGGGCCCAGGGGGCTCGAACCTGAGAGTGAGCACAGGGCTCAGAATGACCGGGATCCCGAGGAACTCCCGGCGGTCGCGGGTGACCAGAGCAGCGAGGCAGGCCGCGGCCGGCCAAGGGGGAGGCGAGTGGCCTGAGAAGGGCCGCATCGCTAATTGTGGGGATAAACAATCTGTCACGATCCTTCAGCGCGCCTAATAGGCAGACGAGGATGTTGTTTTTAGGCGCCAGCGGCGGCCGGATCAAAGGCTGCAGCTGGCGCAGGGGCCCTTGAAGTCGCGCCCCCGCCTCCAGGGAGCAAAGAGCCTGTGCCCGCAGCCTGGGGCTCTGCAGCCCGCCGCTCGGGTCCCGAGCTCAGTCCCGAACCCCAGCGCATCTTCTTTTTAGGTTCCCTGTGCATTCGTGTCCGCGGTCGCTGGAGCGGCGGTTAGCCGAGTGCAGGCGTCGCGAGGCCGCGGAGCGCGTCTGCCAAGGGAAGGGGCACACTCCACGGCGAGGCACAATAGCGCAAGACTCTTGCACGTAGCTGCCACTGGACTGCGGAGGAAAGATGCCCGCGCGCCCTCAGACTCGGAGCAGGGAGTTAGAGAAAAGAAAGAAAATCGGCGAGTTGTCGGCTCCCGCCAGAGGAAAGGCTCGAGTTTGGGAGCAGAGAGAGGGAGCATTCTTTGAGTTCATTTTTTGTCTGGGCCTTTACTGATTTCCCGGTTGGTGGGTTCAGCGAGCTGACAGGCCGGGGGGCTGTGCCTGTTATCTCGCCGCCAGCACTAACCCGAGGCGCTTCTACCCCGGCATTTCTTGGGGCGGCCGCTGCAGCCGAGAAAGCCCGGCTGTAATTCATGCCTGGCAAGAGCAGGGCTGGCCCGCAGCAGATAAAGCTCGGGACTGGCGCTCCGTGTGCATCCTCGCACTCCCCTCCCCTCCCCCTCGCTCTGTC
>NW_026000108.1:5599482-5605417 GCF_001458135.2 Marmota marmota marmota
GGGGCAGAATAATGTTGTTCCTAGACATTGTTACCCCATGGGCAAAGATTAACTTTTAGAAGGACCTTCATCTGACGGCTGTCACTCGCTAAGTATTGTCCTACGGACTGGAAGGGCCTGCAGGCTGGCCCATCACTTCTGCGAGGTTGTTGTCGCCTCCGTCGTTTTTTTTTTTTTTTAATGCCCCCTTCCCCCCTTTCCACTGCATTTTGTGGCCTCGGCCCAGGAATCCCGCGTGCATTTTTTAAAATGTGTAGCTCAGTGGGATCCCCCAGCAATTAGCGAGCCCCAAACAGTCCTCTTTAATAGAATGAATGTGCTATGAAAACCGATTACCCGGAACGATTTATTTTGGTGGGAATTCACCAATCGCCAGGAGGGCGGCCGAGGGGGAGAAAGAAAAGGTATTTTGTCCCGGGGTGGGGGTGGGGGTTGACAGCCGGCAGACAGCGTCGTCAGAGGATCTTCTAACCTGCCGAGGGGCCCTCCCGACCTCACCATCTCATCTTTTGGCCTCTGTCGCCTGGGAGTGAGGCGCTGGGAATCGTGTTTTAAAAACTCTGCTCGAGTTGCTCACTCCAGGAGGATTACACTGCTCTTCAGAGAAAAAGCCCCCAAAGAGCAGGCGGAATCTTCAGCAGATCACAGATTCGGCGACCCGGGTGGAACTTGTGCCTTTGAAGAGTTTAGGTACCTTTCCTCAACATGACGGCAAAATAAAACTACTCATAAAAACTGTTTTCTCCTCGAAAATTCCTCCGCTGAGCCGGCCCCACTAGTGCGGAGGGACTAACAGCCCGAGCGCGGTGGGTTTCGACTGCAGGGCTTCGGCCCCTTTCCCCACCCCCCACTGGCCTCCTTCCCCCCTCTCAGGCCGGCCTTCCTGGTGCCTTTAAATTCTGGAGGGGGCGAGGGGGCCAGGATCCGCGGAAGAGAGAACCCCCTTTCAAATGGCCCAAATTAATGTGATCGCGACATGAGGGTGCACTTGGGGAAGATGAAAGTGGAGGCCGGCCGGCTCCTCTTAGAGCTCTATAATTATAGATAATATATCCCATTTCAAAGCAATTAGACCAATCAGGCGTAACGAAGCACTTTGCTGCCGACGAATAACAAAGACGCAGGGTTATTTAAGCCTGGAGATGTCAGGCGGACCCCCAGGCTCCGGCCGGCCAAACGTCTTCCATCCTGGCTCCGCCACCCCCAGCGGAGGAAGGCTCCTCGGCTTCCCCCAGGCTCTGCCCGGCCCGCTGAGGGCCCCATCTCAATTCCAGCCAGGGCCTGGGAGGGCAGGGGGATGGAGGGAATGGGAGAAAGAACTGGCTTAAGGAGTTGAGTGTCAGGCCTGCCCGAGGTTTCACAAATTGTATCTGATTCAATCCTCTCTACTCTGGGAGAAAAAGTATTAATATTGGCCACCCCCAACCCCATGGAAGAACAAAATCGCAGGGGTTAGCATCTTGTTCAGGGTCACACCACTAGTTAGTGGTGGTTGGCAGGGGTGGGTCTGAACCACCAAATCCACTCTTTCAGCACCTAGAAGCAGTCTCAAAAATCCAAGAGCATTAAAGTACAGCGATGCTTGCAGCATTTGGTGGAACAGCTCCCAGCCACACCCCCCAATCCAGGAACTAGATCTTGGGTCCAATTTACTACCCCTTCTCCTGCTCTCCCTCCCCCTCCATCCCCTGGCTGAGATCTCTGAAGGATGTGGAGTTTTTTTTCCCCATGAATTTACCAAATGTCTAGTGTATCAGGTCTGAGAAGAAAACAGGCCAGGACTCTAAGCTGCAGGACCAGGTGAGGGCCTTAGTTTGTGGGCTTTAAAGTGCACAGAGATGGGCAGAAGAGTGATGGAGAAACTCAGGAGGCAGAGAGGCTGGGTAGAGGCCCAGAGCACAGGAGCCCTAGGTACAGCCTACTGAGAACCAAGGCCCCAGGCTCAGAGCTGGTGAGTCCTAAGTGTTGGAAGCCCAGGAGGGGGTGCCCAGAAGGCCAGAGTCAAAGCTGGAAAACGGGGGACTCAAGGGGAGCCCAGCAAGAGTGTCCCCCGGAAGTGGGGATCCACCCCACTGTCAGGGACGGGGGCAGCTGGACTGCAGGGACCCACTGGGCAGAGCAGGGCATGGGGAGGCCCCCTGGACCACGGGGACTTCCTCCCCACTCCCTTATTCCACCCCATGGGTTCAGGCTTTCCACATTCCTCTCCTGTCTGTCCACACCGGATTCTGAGGCCCAGTCTCTAGTGGGTCTCTGTGTCTGAGCTGGCCTCTTGGTCTCTGCGGATGGATCTCCCCACAGCCAGGACACCCCATCTCTCTGCACTCTGTGAGTACTTCTGTCTCCGTGGTTACCATTTCTCTTTCCCTCCCTGCCTTTCAGTCACTTCCCCCAAATCTCCTGCCCCCTGCCCTCAGCTCTCCTGGCCCCGTGATTCAGTCTGAATCACTCCTTCAAGTCACTCAGAAGGTAATGTGACTTCCTCTGGCGCCCCACAGCAGCCAGCAGGCACACCTTCAGGAGCGGCAGGAAGTGCCCCTCCGCGGGTCCTGCCACTCCAGTCCTGCTGGGGCCTCCAGCTAGTAATTTCTCTCTGGAGCCTCCGTTCCCAGGTTACCGACTGGCCTGGGAGCGCACCATGGGCCTTCCCTGGTTCTCTGGTGTTCTCATGGGGGCCCAAAAGGCAAAGGCTGCAGGAGGCCTGGCAGATCTAGGAGGTGACAGCTTAGTCCTTCACCCCCACTGGTCTAGAACTCCAGGGTGGAAATAGCTAGTGAAGATGGAACATTCTGGAGGGGACTAGGGTGTCCAGACTGACTGGGACAGCAAGCAATGCACTTTTCTGGAGAGAAGTCCAAGCTCAAGTCGGGAAGGCGGGCCCCAGTCAGGTCCCCTGTGGCGACTCACTCCCCCTCTCCAGGGCCCCTGCTGCCAGAGTCTCCACCCTCTTGCACTTAACCTCCAGGCCTCAGAGTGTCCAGGAAAGAGGGCAACCAGCCTCCACCCTGCACCCCGCTCCTGTGGGCCTTTGCATTCGCCAAACCGATTTTGCTCACCCTGGATCACAGAGCAGAGGAGCTCAAAGAAGTGAAGAGGGGTGTGCACACCAGGGCTTCCTGATTCCACAGCAGTGCCTCAGGTGGGCACCCACTTTCCGGTGAGAAGAGTGACACTCCAAGAGTTGAAGCAGCACTCCCCTGCACAGCTGGCCTGGGGCAGTCCCCACTGCAGCTGGCTGTGATAGGGCTCCAGCTTCCCGCCTGGCCTCTGTCTGGGGAGGGCGGCAAAGCCTCCAGCTTTGGTTCAGTTCCCTGCCAGGGTGAGCAGGTTTGGCTCTGGAAGGTGGAGGCTGCTGGAACTGCCCCAGTCCTGCAGGACCCAGTGTGAACAGAAGTGGGGCGGGGGGTGGTGATGTGACTCTCTGCAGAGCCCTGCTAGGACTGGGCTCTGCCACGGCCTCAGAGCATGGGCCATGGGCAAATGACTGCCCCTGCAGACTTCAGTGGGTGTGATGGGCAGCTGCTCCTCTGTCCTCCTCCCTGTGAGAGGAGGGACTGAGCCTCAGAGACCAGGAGGAGGAGGAACCCAACACTAGGAGTAAGAATAGCATTTCTTAGAAGTCAATGAGCAACGCCCTTGAACATGCACTTTGGCCAAGGGTGCTTCTGAGTGCTTAATAAGATTTAGCTTAGTCTTCACAGCGACTCTTTATCCCTAGTCAACACCTGGGAGCAGCTTACACTAGCAAAAGCACACAAAGTCAGTGTCCTAGGAAGTCTCCCGGCACCCATGGCTTCTCAGTGTGCACCACTCATGAACAACCCCTACTGAGGACTCCCTGATGCGGCACAGGCACAGGCACAGCCTGGGGGACTGGTGCTTGTGGCTGCCCCAGCTCTGATCTCTGCAAGGTGGGGGCTGCAGCTGCACTGGTCCCTGACAGAGGTGGCTCCCCAGAGCCTGTGTGGGCCCCGAGATGGGAACAGAGCTCGGCCTCGAGAGGGGCCACCAGAGGGATGTGAATGGATGGCCACCAGGCAACACCTAAACTTCGCCCCTGCTAGGCCTGACCCCGAACACCCCCTACCTGGCCAACTGCTCTGGGGTGAGGGTCAATGCCAGAGCTTGAGGTCAAGTGTGAGAATGGTCCACCCAAGTTCTGATCAAACACTCCTTCAGAGCATCTTTAAAAGCAACCTAGAGCCACGGTCCGTGGATCACTCTGCAGTGCTGTTTAGTTCTCTTCTAGACCTGAGGATAGATCCAGCTTCCTGTTCTGCACAGATAAGCCATGGCCCAGAGTGGTCAGACAGATGCCCCAAGTCACTCAGAAAGGTCTGTGTAGCCTCCAGGCCAGTGGCTGTCTCTGCCTCAGGGTCCTGCCTCACCCTGGGGCACTTCTCTGGGCGGCTCAATTCCTGGTGTGGGTGGCATGGAGGCAGGCTGGGGGAGGCCCGGCCTCCAGAGAAGGCAGGGGAGAGGGAGTTGTCCTGGTAGCTCCCTCCCACTGCCCTAGCAGGGAGGAAGGAGCAGATCCCCACAGGGCCCTCCCTGTTCTGGGGTGCTCCCAGCCCCCTTTGGCTTCTCCTGACTTGCCAGGGCTGCAGGAGAGCCCCACCTGAAGGGGACCCATTCCATCTCCAGGGAGACCCCCTATCTGATCAAATGGTAGGCTCCTGGCCACAGTCCAATTAAGTGAAAATAGATCTGGCCTTATCAGGTTCAGGCATAGTCCCTGGGGTGGTCCCCGCAGTGGCCCTGGAGGGTCCCTGTCTGTTTGATTTTCCTGCTCAGACACACTTGTTTAAACAGACCCCCGGGGCCTTCAGTAACCTGAGCCGCCTGCAGCATGATTGCCAGGTAGGGAGGCCAGTTCAGATGCTGGGTGGGGGGGAGTGTGGAAGAGAAGGGAAAGGGTCCTGGGGAGAGCAGGGCCAGCCCCCTTTAGAATGCCTGCCCCAGATTCCCTGGAGTGTTGTGCAGTAGGTTCGAATCCGAGCTCTGCCCCTTCAGCTCTGTGGCCACTGACAAGTTACTGAGCCTCTCTGGGCCTCCATTTCTCATCATGGTGAGGATTAAATGAGAAAGAACACCTTTAAAGTTCCTGGAGTGGTTTGACCCAGCACAAGGGCTCTGTGATGGAGAGTCGGGTGCCCTGAGCTTCTGCAGTCTCAGCAGCCCTGTGAGGTGAGTGTCCTGCTCCCACACCCTGTGGATGGCTCCTAGGAAGGTCAGCAGCTGTGCACAGCCGAACTCCCCTCCCCATCCCTAAGTTCTGGCCAGAGTCTGCAGGCCCTGCGTGCCCTGTGCTCCCTTCCCCACGTCCTGTCCTTGGCTCCCATCCTCCCCTCTCCACCAAGTGAGGCCCCCTAACAGCCAACTGGGCTCCTTGCAGTTGCCCAAACGTGCCAGATGCCCTCTTGCCTCAGGGCACCTGTGCTGTCTGTTCCTGCTGCTTGAAATGCCATTCCCTCTGTGGTCCTCATAACCCCTGCTGTCCATCCGGGGTCTCTGCATGGATGCTACCTTCTCAGAGAAAGCGACTCTGACTTTCTGGAACACCCCCACCCCTCCCTCCATCCCGCTTGACCCTTCCTCAAGGTGTGCATTGTACCCAACATTTCTTCATCTCAGTTTATTCTCTTCCTGCTTTGAACCGCAGCCCTGTGAGCGCAGGTGTTCTGTTGGCTGATGACGGTCCACCCAGTACCCGCAGCACATAACAGATGCTCAGGAAATATTTTTGAACTGGGGCCTGCTCAGTCTGCCCACGGTACCAACGAGGAGCGGGGCATGCTTGGGCAGTGCCCAGCCCAGAGGAAGCCTGCAGGGAGTGTTTTTTTTTCTGACCAAAAGAGGACAGTGGGTTTTCCAGAAAATTCTCCTCTTTGAGAGAAGCAATTCCACGAAAAAAGTCTCGGGCCCAGGTTTGCAG
>NW_026000108.1:5609170-5614319 GCF_001458135.2 Marmota marmota marmota
GAGGAGGAGGAGGAGGAGGAGGAGGAGCAGGAGGAGAGGGAGGAGGAGCAAGAGGAGGAGAAGGGAGAGGAGGAGGAGGAGGAGAGGGTATCCCCCTCTCTGCCGGGGTTGGCTGTGCCTTGCAGGGCGGGGTCCAGGTGGGGGCCTTGGAAGCAGGCCTGTGAGGAACCACCACCTTGCAGGGACACCTGGCCCTGAGGCAGACTCAGGACTTCCCAGTGAGGACTTCAAAGGCCACTCTGTGAAGCACATAGTCCCATCAGCTGGGTGGCCCTGGACTTCGGATCCCCCATTCCTGAGGGGCTAGGTTAAGTGACTTAGGGGAGACCGTTAAGCCAAGGGGCCTCTGGCAGTGCCCCTCCAGCCTCACCACGTGGGGTTTGAAGTCCTGGAGAGCTGCCTCCTCCCCTAGGGCCTGGTAACACAGGGCCACAGACTGGGTGGCTGAGAGCATCAGCTTCCTGTGTCTGCTGCATGTTTCTCTCTCACACGCAGACGTCGGCCCATGGGACGAAGGGCCACCTCATGCAGTGTGACTGCACCTTAGTTACTTCTGCAAAGACCCCATTTCCAAACAAGGCCGCATTCCCTGGACAGGGGTTAGCTCTTGAGCCTGTTTTGGGGGGCGACGCGAGTCAACCCATAACAGGACACACGTGTCTCTTCCACACACGGAGCATGTGGTGCTGCTGGTCACCCAGGCCTAGAGCTCCAGCACAGAGGAAAGCCGTGTGACAAGCTCCTGGGGATGGGCCGCACACACCCATTATCCCCATTTCCACAGGGGACCCCGAGTCTGGAGAGCCTCACCAGCAAAGCCAGCACTGAACCCACCGTCCGCCGGCCCCCTGGGCCTGGCGTGGGCAGGCAGGGGTTAAGGCCCCGCTGGGCCGGGGGCTGGCCCAGGCCCTGCTGACTCATGGGCAGGCAGGCATTAATGCCACTGCCCTGCAGCGTCAGTTGCCTGGGAGCTGATTAAGATGTCATGGAAGATTATGATGTCAGGTGCAGGATCACACTCCAGGGGACTGCTGGGCCCAGAGGGGTTGCCTAGCAACAGAGGCAGGACAGCCGAGGCGAGCTCTGGTGGGAGGAGTAGGGGCTCCAGGGTTACCTGTGCTGGGCACAGAATCCGGCTCCTCTTCTCCACCGCGGGTTGACCTGGGAAAGCGGATTTCTCTCCCGAGCTTCCCGTTCCTCATCTACAGGCTGGGAGGGAATAATCCCACCCCTGTGCGATGGCACGGGACAGGCGGAGAGAATCCCCTGCCTCGAAGCTGCCAGGAGCTGGTTCCCAGAGATCCCCGGGTGTCCTGGAACTGGGGACTGGGCATGGCCGGGCTTGCCCTCAGGGGACAAAGAGAAGCTGCAAGACGCCCTGCTGCCAAGCGCTGAGCCGCCCGCCCTGCGGCCTCCTGTGCCCATCAGCAGGTTGGTGCAGCAGGTCGGCAGTGGCTCTTCCTGCACGGCCCCTGGACTGCCCGCCCCAGAGCGGCAGCTGCGGCTGCTTCCACCGTCCACTCATTTGTCCCTTTCCCTGTCCACAGACCTAGTTTCTTTTGGTCCCTAGAAACTGGAATACTGCAGAGTAAATTTTTGAATAAACAAAGGGTCAAATGGGCCTGATTCAGGAGAGCCTTCCCACTCACAGCCAGTGACCTGGATCCCCAGGCCTCCTGCTCCCCTCCCCTGTCTCCAAGGCTGGACCTCACTCATCCAGCCACTCCCTCACCCGTCCACCCACCCACCAGTCCACAGCCCGTCCACCACCTCTGCAGGTGAGGTCCATCCAGGCCGTGGCCCCTCTCTCCATCACTTCATCCACCCCCACTCACCTCCGTCTCCCACCCACCACCCACCTACACCCGTCCTTCCTTCCGTCCCACTTTGTCCATTCACAACTCCTCCCCAGCTGCCCCTCATTCCTACCCCCCTCTTCCCCACTCATCCGTCCACCCAGGCTGCAGACACTGGCTGAGTAGCCTGTCCTGTGCTTGTCCAGGGCCCTCAAGGGCAAATCGGACCAGCACTTGGCCCTGATCGGTGCCATCCATGGCAGAATACGCAGCTGCCCCAGGGGGAGGCAGGGGCCTAGGCAGGAAGGAGAAGGACACTGTCTGGGGATCCAGGAAAGCCCCCGGGAGAGGGGCAGAGGGGCGTCTTCTGGAGGAGAGAACTGGGGCCCCAGGGCCTTGGATGGGATGGGAGCAGCTCCTGGCCCCCACTGCAGGCTGGAGTCCCCTCTCCTCTGTGGAGCCCTCACGGAGGATCCAGGTCACCGGCTGGTGAGTGGGAGGGCTCTCCTGGACCATCTGCAGGTCTCACTCCACCTACTTCCCGCCCCACCAGGTCCCCTCTGTACCTCACTCCCCTGCCCCACGTGGGCCTTGCCTGGCACCTGCCCTGTCCACAGTGCCCGGAACGATGTTAGGTGCTCAAAGCATCCTTTCTGAATGCGGTGGAGACCTCGTCCTGGGCCTTGGGCCAGGGCGCCTTCCCTGGTACCGGCCTCCTTTCCGTCCTCTGCTGTCCTCTCCCGGGGCCTCTATCCCCCCTGCTCGGTGGACTTTGACACTGCCAGGCGGCTCTGGGTCTTCCAGGTGTATGGGGTCCACGAGGCACCCACTCCCCAGGCCTCCCTGCTGCCCGCTGCTGATCACAGGAGACCCACGCTGCGCAAGCAGATAATTGAAAAGATGGCCCTGAGATAGGTCTCCTGGCGGTTGATTTGCTGCGTGTCATCCCCACTTCAGGGTTTTATTAGAAATTGAAGAATGACTCTCCAGCTAAGGCTGTGCGTCACCTCCAGCAGCCACTGGGACCAGCTCCCGGTGTCTGCAGAGACGCTGTGCACGGGCTCTGGGGATGTGACCTGTGGCAGCCATAGCTGCTGTCACCCTGAGATGGAGCTCCTCCTCTCCTGTGCCCTTCCTCCTCCCACCCTCCCCCTGCGGCCTCTGCTCTTGGGGCGTTGGGGGGCGAGGTCAAGAGCAGGCTCTCAGGGGCTCAGCTCCTGGTCAGCTGGGTGGCACGTTGTGGGAATGATGCTCCCAAAGTCCATGTCCTGGAAATCAACTCCCAGTCCGTGCTTGCTGGTATTTGAAGTGAAGCCTTTGGCAGGTGATTGGGGTTAGATGAGGTCATGCGGGGGGCGGGGCATGGTGGCATTAGTGGCTTTAAGTGGAGGAGGGACGGCAGCTCCGCCTTGCTTGTCTCACCTTGGGATGGCCTGTGCCACCTTAAGCTGCAGCACCAGGCCTCACCAGGTGCCCAGCAGATGCCGGCACAGTGCCCTGGACTTCCAGGCCTCCAGGACCTTGGCCAGATGAGCACCTATTCTTTATAGAAGACCTGGCCTCAGGCATTTTGTTATAGCCACAGAAAATGGGCTAGTACAGATTGGATGGGGCTCGATAGAGACCACGGCCCTCACAGTGGGGCGATGGCACCGCCTATTCTACCCGGCCACTGTAGCCCTCTCCAGAGCCCTCTTGCATGAGGGAGGGCCCCTTACATTCTGCTCCTTCTCATCTGAGGTGGCCCTTCCCTGTGTGTTCCGCAGCTCTTGGTAGGTCCCTCTGTGCGTGGCTCCTGCCCTGCCCATCTGTGTTCACCATCAGTGTCTTTCTGCTCTTCAAAGGCAGAGGACACATTTTCCGTGGTCTTGGGGGCAGGTACATGGGAGGGCAGCAAGGCAGCTGCCAAGGACGGAAGGCATGGGGGGGGGGGAGCAGATAATGTGTTGGGCCGCGCAGGCCACCAGGAAGACCTGCTGGGAACTGGCACCATACTCCAAGGGAGGTCACAACACAGAGTGCACGTTGTTTAGCAGCTGTGTGTCTTTTCAAATCGTGGCACCTCTCTGAACCGGCCATTCCTCCTCCTACCCACCCTCGGCAGCAACAGCAGCGCCCGGCAGCTAAGGAGAAGGGAAGCCGCAGCCCTGCAGGGTCGGGGTCCTCAAGCCCTCCAGGGGATGGGACACAAACTGCCGCAGTTTGGGTGCTGACTGTCCCCCAAAGACCTGTGTGTTCAAGGCTGGGTCCCCAGGTGCCTCCGGGGGAAGCTGGTAGATCTTTAAGAGCCCCCAATGGTGGGGGGTTCCCCTCACACCGCAGTGACCTGTCAGCTGGCTGGAAGGGCAGCCCTCAGAAGCCATCGCTGGGAATAGGACGTCCCCGAGCCCATGTCCCCAGCCCTGGTGCTACTGGGGGTAGTGGAGGGGGGTTGGGTGCTGGTGGGAGGGATTTGGACCACTTGGGGGTGCCCTTGGATGGTGGGACCCCCGCCCCTCCCCTCTGTGTGCCTCCCAGCTGCCAGGAGTGGAGGGACCTCCTCTGCCCTCCGCCACCACGGGCTGAAGCAATGGGGCCAGTCAGCCATGGACTGGAACCAGAAGCCAAAAATCCTTTCCTTTCTCTGTCTCTTTTTTAGTTAAAAAATAAAAAGGAAGAAAACATGTATGGCTGCCTTCCTATGGGGCCCCCAGATACAAGGCCAAGTGCTTTTGACGGTGAGGAAGAGCTTTTTTTTTTAAATTTTTTTTAATTTTTATTTATTTTTTAATTGGTTGTTCAAAACATTGCACAGCTCATGACATATCATCTTCCATACATTTGATTCAAGTGGGTTATGAACTCCCATTTTTTACCCCAAATACAAGTTGCAGATTCACATCGGTTACACATCCACATTTTTACATAATACCATATTAGTGACTGTTGTATTCTGCTACCTTTCCTATCCCCTACTATCCCCCCTCCCCTTCCCTCTCATCTTCCCTCTCTACCCCATCTGCTGTTGTTTAATTCTCTCCCTTGTTTTTTTTTTTCCCCTTTCCCCTCACAAACTCTTATATGTAATTTTGTGTAACAATGAGGGTCTCCTTCCATTTCCATAGTTTCCCTTCTCTCTCCCTTTCTCTCCCCCCACTCGTCTCTGTTTAATGTTAATCTTTTCCTCATGCTCTTCTTCCCTGTTCTGATCTTAGTTGCTCTCTTTATATCAAAGAAGACATTTGGCATTTGTTTTTTAGGGATTGGCTAGCTTCACTTAGCGTAATCTGCTCTAATGCCATCCATTTCCCTGCAAAATCCATGATTTTGTCATTTTTTAGTGCTGCGTAATACTCCATTGTGTATAAATGCCA
>NW_026000108.1:5618244-5650751 GCF_001458135.2 Marmota marmota marmota
GCGCCGGCCGCCGGGGGCCGCTTGTAGAACCCGGTAGGCAGCGGCCTCGTGGCTAAGAGCCGGGCGGGCGGGGTGGCGGATCACAGAGCGAGCGGGGCCGCCAGGAGAGCCAGGATGGCGGGGGCCGTCTGCCGGGCCAGGCGGGGACCCTTCTCGCCGCGCGGGCCGCCGGGGGCCGCTTGCAGAGCCCGTTGGGCGGTGGCTGCGGGATTAGACCTCTGCGCCCGCGTGGCCGGCCAAGATTCACTTGTCTGGGGCCAACTGTCACCTCTAATATAACTTACTAATTCCTGGCAGGTCTCCTTTCAGCGGAATTTTGCTAGAAGTTCCTCAGTAGGTAGAATGTAGCTGTTTTAATGGGTCTTTCTGATCCGGTTAATGTGGAGACACTGAAAGTGCTGCTTCCTTGCCGGCCGCCATGTTGGATCTCGAGAAAGAGCTTTTATAGTTGAGTTTAACCTTTTCTCTTTTTAAGCTGATTATCCCAGGTGTTTGTCACAGTATGGGAAGCTGACCAGCACATTAGACCTGAGTAGCTACGGTCCTCCCGTTGGCTCAAAGCATGGTCCCAGACCATCAGCAACAGCCTCACCTGGCAGGTGCCCCGGAAGGGTTAGCATCCAGGGCTTTCTCAGACCTCCCAAAAAAGAGATCCCCAAGCAACCTGATTGTTCACTGGACTCTGAGGCACTAGCTCAGCACAGTCTACAGAGCCCTCCGATGGCATGGCCTCCTTGCATTGGGAGCCCCTGTGGCTTGGGAAGGGCTGTATGTGACGGATACAGGGGTAAAGATTTGTCTTCCCCAAGCGGAGCCCCCCTTTGACTTGGCCTCTACCACCGTGGGGGGGTGAGTTTCTCAACCTCTCTGAGTCCCATGACCACATTGGTGGGAGACTGAGCCACACTCCCTCACAGTGTGGCTGCAAACACACAGGGACTCCTCAGTGGACAGCTGAGTGCCCGACAGTGGGGCTGCGTGGGACCGAGGCTGGGCTGGGGAGGTTCCAGGACTTGTGCCAAGGTGTCCTCAAGGCCCATCTCCACGGGCACCATGGCCAGCCCCACTCTGCTCCCGCCTTGTGCCCAGTGAGGGCCGGAGGCCTGGTGCAGGCAGGCCAGGGCAGCAGGCCTTGCCTCCCGCCCCCGGCTCTCCCTCCCGGTCTCCCTTGGCTGCCCTCCCTCCAGTGTGTGTGTGTTTCTGCTTTTCACCATGGAAACCGACTTCTCCCCACCTCACCCGAGATCACAAAGGAGGCAGGAAGCACAGCCTGGGGCCTGGAGGCTGCTTAGGAGCTCGCTGAACCCAGGGGGGCTGGCTTTCACCCTGAGCCCTTAGGGGAGGACAGCGGGGAGTCAGGCCCAGGCTGTGGGGTCCGTCAGAGGACCCCTCAATTCACGGAGCTGTCTGAGGACTGGGCCCTGGAGCTGGCCTCCTGGGTGAGCCTCATCTGCTCAGGTGCCCTGTTACCCAGCACCTGTGGGTTCACGGTGACCAGGCCCGGGTGTGAGGAGGGCGGGCGGGGACCGCAGCCCTGACTGGCTCCTGCTGGGGATCACACTGGGTGTGGGCTTGACCTGGCTTCTCTGTCGCCAGGGACCTGTCTCCCTCCATATTCCCGCCACGGACCCCTGATCACTCAGCCCTTAGGGAGAAAGGCCGTCCACCCCGCTGCCCACTCAGGGCCGAGGTTAGGGTCAGGATTAGGATGTGTGGGCAGCGGACAAGCTTCCACTGGTTGGAAGGCTTCACTAAGGGACTGGAGGAAGAGGGTGTCAGGTTCCCTGTTTCTGCTCTGCGCCTTAGAAAGTGACGTTTTGTTCTTGTTCTGAGTCCATCAGCCGTAGGCTGGCCTTGCAGCCACTCACCCTGTTATCAGCAGCTTCCACCTAACATGCACACTCACACGCACACGCACTCGCACTCACATGCACACATGTACAAGCACTCACACTTGCACACACACACCCATCATGCTCCTGAACACACATGCACACACACACCATACACATGCACATGCATGTACACGCACACTTGTGCATTCACATGCACACACATGCACAAACACACTTGCACACACACATACACACCAATCATGCTCCTAAACATACACCTGCACACACATGCACACACATACATGACTGCACACACACAGCTGCACTCACATGCACACACTCACATGCACACACACTCACTCTCCCATGCACACACACACCCATCATGCTCCTGCACATACATCTGCACACACACGCACACACACCCGCACACACACACACATGACTTCACACACACAGCTGCACACACACGCACACACATGCACACACAAGCATACACATGCACATGCAAGACCCAGTGCCCAGCACTCTCACCACCCAGGACTCCCCGAGCTCCAATGGAGCCAGCACAGAGACAGCCCACCCCCGCCTAAGACCACTGACCCTGTCAGGGACCCTCATGGCCCCCGATCCAGGGGGCAAGCTCACTTGCCCCAGGAGCAGGTTATGGGCACTGGGCACACGTCTGCTGACCTGCCCAGGACTGACCGTGTGGGGCCCTGGGCAGGCGGGCCTCTCAAGAGCGGCTGGCTGTCTCCATGAGGAACCCAGTTTGGAAACGCAGGCCATCAGTCCCACTGACACCCAGGGAGAGCCCTTCAGGTGAGCCTTCAGGGAAGCTGATCTAGGACCTCCTGGCAGGGCCTGTGCGCCCGTGTCACAGGAAGGGATCGAAGTTTCCAGGGAGGCCGAGGGGAAGGTCCCCACGCCCAGGACTCGGGCTGAGAGGGTTCGGGCTTCTCACCAATGGGAACCTCTAAGTCTGGATGATTCACCAAAAAGTTAGGAAGCTGACCAAAGTGGGCGCCTCCCTGGATCCAAAACTGACACCTGACAGCTCACGTGTCATCAGACTGCCCTTAGGAAAGGGGCCCCTGCCCTCGCACCCCGCCTCCTAGATGACAGCCCTGTTTTGGCGTCTGCTCCTGCAGCCATCGCCATGGTGGGTGGCCCCACGGCCAGAGGCTCACCCTGCCTGGCTGTCCCAGTGCCGCTGTTCCATCGGAAAGTGGCAGGGCTGGAACTTAATTGTCACTAGCCATAGGAGGAGGAGAAGCCTTGCGGGAGGCGAGTGGCCCTGACAGCCTGCGAGCCCTCAGGAGGGGCTAAGAGCTGTTCTGAGTTGAAGATAAACTGAGGAGTCAGAGCCGGTGCGTGGTGCACACCTCTACCCCCAGCTCCTCAGGAGGCTGGAGAGGAGGATTTCGAGCTCAAGGTCAGCCTGGGCAACATAGGAAGACCCCATTAAAAGAAAACAATGGGCCAGCTCCTGTCCTCTGCCGTGCGATGCTCTCCTGC
This sequence comes from Marmota marmota marmota, assembly GCF_001458135.2. Classification (NCBI taxonomy): domain Eukaryota; kingdom Metazoa; phylum Chordata; class Mammalia; order Rodentia; family Sciuridae; genus Marmota; species Marmota marmota. Next base: position 5,621,598 of record NW_026000108.1, read on the forward strand.
CCTTCTGTCTGTCCCCAGGGGATGACACAGCTCTTGGAATTTCCAGCCTCCAGAACACTGAACCTAACCAATTTCTGTTTGTGTTATTCCGTTTTTCATCACTGTGACAACATATCAGAGAAACTTACTTAAAGGAGGAAGGATTCATTTTGGCTCTTGGTTTCAAAGGGTCCAGTCCATGGTCAGCCGTCTCCATTGCTTTGGGCCTGAGGTGAAGCAGAACTTCATAGGAAAGGGTATGGGGGAGAAGTTCTTCACCCCGTGGCAGCCAGGAGGCAGAGAGAGGGGAAGGAAGGGACCAAGGTCACGTTGTAGCCCTCTGAGTCACACCTCCAGCGACCCACTTCTTCCAACAAGGTCCCACCTCCCACAGTCTCCACCACCTCCCAGTAATGCCACCAGACCACAGACCTATCATCAACTAAGCCACCGATGAGGTCCGATCCTCACGATCCGTCGATCCCCCAGATCCCACCTCTGAACACTGAGGCACTGGGGACCGATCCTTTAGCCCATGAGACTTTGGGGGACATTTCAGATCCGAACCATAATGCTGTCCTTTATAAATTATCCAGTCTCTGTATTCTACTACAGCTGCAGAAAACAGACTCAGAGGTGGACATTCATTCCCCATAGGTGTATGGGGCCATGTGACTGAGCAGCAGTAACCTGTGCTGCTCCCAGGTAAGAGTTAATGGCTATTGTAAGAATTCCCAGAACACTCTTTCCTGAGGGCTGGTGACCCACACTGTTTGCCCCCAGTCTGGTCCTAAGTGATAAGCAGAGGCCTCCTGGTGACCCAGAGTGGGTGTGCAAGATGAACAAGAAATAAACTTCTTTTAAGCTTAGAGCTTTGAGGAGTTGTTTGTTACTGCAGCAGAACCTATCCTATCCTGACTGATATGCTTTAAAAAAATTAAAGTCTCAATATATTTAGAGCAGTTTTTGCTTCATACTAAAATTGAAAGATACAGAGTTCTCCCATCTGCTTCCTGCTCCCACATATCTCAGCCTCCCCTATCATCAATAGCATGCCAACCAGGTGGCCTGGTGACACATGCCTGTACTCCCAGCTACTCAGTAGGTTGAGGTAGGAAAATTGCAAGTTCAAGGCCAGCCTGGGTAGCATGGTGAGACCCTGTCTCAAAACATAAAAAATTAACACTGTCCCCTCATTGAGTGGCACATGTTAGAATTGAGGAATCTTTGTGGACACATTATCACATAAGTTGATGGCTTGCACTGGAGCTCACTCTCGTAATACAGCCCTTGTATAATGTGTAATGACGTGTGGCCAGGCTGCAGCTGCATGAGGCCACTCTCATGCCCTCAGAGTCCCCTGTGCTCCATCCGACCATCCCTCCTGTCCCCCACCCCTGCCAACCACTTACCTATTTTGTCCCCCAGTTTTGCCCTGTCCAGGATGTCACAGAGTTGGGCTCACCCAGTCTGTAGGCTTGGGGGGTCAGCTGCTTTCCCTCCCCATCTTCACGTGACCTGCTGGCTCACTCCCTTCAGAGCCAAATCATGAGCCGCTGTCCGGTTCTACTGCTGTCTATCCATTCCCCTGTGGTAAGACATCTTGGTGCTTCTCAGTTTTGGTGAAAAACTCATTTATTGGCTGTGGACGTTGGTGTGCCGTTTTTGTGTGGACCTAAGTTTCCAACGCCCAATGCCAAGGAGAACGATTGCGTGGCCACGAGGTGAGAGGGTGACAAGTTTTGAGGAGACTGTCAAGTGTTAGGCCGATGGCCCGACCCCAGCACCCCAGCACGGGGAACTGCTGATGCCTGCGTCCTTCCTCCCACACCTGGTGTTAGCCATTCCGACAGGTGTGTGCTGGTATCTCGGGGCTGTTTTTACTTGCTTTTCCCTGATGAAATGGAGAATCCTTTCACATTCTCATTTGTCATCCATATCTCTTTTTTGGCAAGATGTCTATTAAGACCTTTGGCCCATTTTTAATCCAGTTTATTTTAAGATGGGGTCTCACTAAGTTGTCATGGCTGACCTCAAACCTGTGATCTTCCTACCTCTCTCCTGAGTGTCTGGGATTATAGGTGCACCACTGAGCCCAGCTTCACTGTTGAGTTTTAAGAGCTCTTTGTATATATTGGATTAGACTTTTACCAAATATGGCTTCTGATAAGACATCTGCCAGTCTCTAGTTGATATTTTCATTCCCACGACAGCCTCCTCTGCCGAGCAGACATTTTTGGTTTTAATGCAGCCCAACTTAGCAAGTCTTTCATGGATCAGGTCTTTGGTGTTGAACCTAAAAAGTTGTCACCAAAGTCAAGGTCATCTAGGTCTTTTCCTAAGTTGTTTTCTAGGGATTGTATGGTTTGGGGTTTCACACTTATGTCTGTGGGATATTCAGAGTCAATGTTGGGCAGTGTATAAGGTTATGTCTGGATTTCTATTTTGGCACATGGCTGTGCACTTGCTCCTGCACCATCTGTTGAGAGGCCACCTTTTCTTTACTGTATTGCCACTTGTCAATGATCAGTCGACAAACTTAACTGCATCTCTTTCTGGGCTGACCTATTTGTCAGCTCTTCTGCAGTTACGGCGAGGTACCAATGCAAGCCTTGATTGCCAGGGCCATGGCAGGCACTGAAGTTGGCTGGCGATCTTCTCCAGCACCGTGTTGGCATTTTTCCTTGCTTTCTGTCTCTCCATAGAAACTTTGGCATTGGTTTGTCGGTATCTAAAATTCCCTTGCTGGATTTGGGTGGAGATTGCATCGAACCTGTTGGCCTCTCCATTTATCTCGCCCTTGGATTTCTTGCATCAGGGTTTGTACCTTATCTCACTTAGGTCAGAGACATGTTTTATTAGATCTACCTACATATTGCATTTTGGAGCAAGATAATGTAAATGACACTGTTTTCAATTTGAAATTCCACCTGTTTGTTTCTGGTGTGTAGGACAATTGGCTTTTTTAGCCATTCGGCTGTCCCTGCCCTCTGCCCAGGCATTTGTGTGGGTGGGTGTGGACTGATATGGTTTTAAATGCTCATTTCTTATCCTTGCAATGTAGGAGAGAGACCACACCTGTTTTCTTAACTGTTGATTTCAAGCAAACCAGTTGATCTAGACATTTAGTAAATGTCTTACACCTAGTGCATACTTAATAAATATTTGTTAATAATGGATGCTTAAAATAGCACAGCCTTTAAAAGCAGACAGACCCAGACTGGAAACTAGCTCTGAAGTGTCACTTGGAGTAAGTGACAGTTTGTCTGGGCCTCACTTTCATCTCCTGTAAAATGGAGACACTGAGTCCCACCTTGCATGGACATCACACGGCGGTGCTGCTCTGTGATCATCCACGTGTGTTCTCAGCACTGCGCCTTGGCTGGGTCCATGTACCGGGTAAAGCCTCAGAAACAGGAGTGGGGCAGCCTCATCAGTCACCGGATCCCTGCAGCCCAGGAACTGCTTCTCAGCACCCCTCCAGGCTCCTGTTAGAGCGCCCTCTGCAGGGGGCAGTCCTGGGAAGTGGATCCAGAGCATTTCACCTGCCTCCTGGTGATGCGGGTATCAGTGCTGCACTAGGAAGAAGCCGGCCTGGGGTCAGACTGGTGAGTGACTGGCAGGTAGGAGGCGAGGTCTGCTCAGATTTGACCGACATGGCGTCTGCAGGGGCTCCCGATCGCCTCAACGTGACACTCCAGTACTGGAGCTCTTCATGCCCCATTCCCTGAGGCGGGAGCTCTCAGCTCCTAGCTCACCTCATCCCACAGACAGGAAACAGCTCAGAGAGGGACGGCAATGGCCCCAGCACACACAGCCACGGGGTGCAGAGCCTCTGGAAACACAGCTGGAGCAGGGAGGCCTCAGGAGGGACCCAGCTGCAAACGCCATTGGAGAGTCCATGTGGAGTCCCTTGGGATCCCCAGCACTCCCACCAGCAGGAGGGGCTTATCCAGATGCTTATTGGGTGCACTTCAGTCTAAACATTGAGATTTACTTAAAAAAAAAAAAAGCTTTATTAAGATATAACCAAAGTCAATAAAATATATATTTAAAGTGTATGATTTGTTAAATTTTGTCAAATGTGAACTCCCGTGAAGTCTTTATAACCCAAACCCTGCACACAATGTTCATCTTCACCTCCATGGGCTGCCGGAACTAAGCACCCCACACCCAAAGCTCAAGCCACAGAAGGGTGCTTTGGCAGAGTTGTGGAGGCCAGGAGTCCAAGACCAAGGTGCCAGCAGCCTGATCCTCCCTTCTGGTTCACAGATGACCATGGGCTTTCCTTGGGACTCTTCCCCTTTTCTTGAGGACACCAGTCCTATGGATTAGGCCCCATCTGATGAACACCTTCATCCTAAATTACCTCCCCAAAGCCTCCTTTCCAAAGACAGCCACACTGGGGTTAGCCCTTCAGTATAGGAGTTTGGGGGTGCACAACTCAGCTTGTTGCAAAGTTCAATTTTTAAAATCTGTTTATCCAAGTGTGGGCAGAAATTTTTGCCTATAATTTACTGTGGAATTATTATCCCAGGAGAGAGGCTGAATAAATCATGGTACTCTGTAAATTAGGAATGTGAACTCACATTTGGGACAGTCCCTGACATTTAGCAAATGCTTAATAAAAAGAATTAGCCGCTGGGTGCAGTAGCGCACACCTGTAATCCCAGTGGCTCAGGAGGCTGAGGCAAGAGGATCACGAGAGTTCAAGGCCAGCCTCAGTAAAATAGAGGTGCTAAGTAACTCAATGAGACCCTGTCTCTAAATAAAATACAAAATGGGGCTGAGGATGTGGCTCAGTGGTCAAGTACCCCAGAGTTTAATCCCTAGTACCCACCCCCAAAAAAGTTAGCCAGGTACTGTGCTGCACGCCTATAGTTCCAGCGGCTCAGGAGGCAGGAGCATTCCAAGTTCAAAGCCAGCCTCAGCAACTTAGCAAGGATCTAAGCAACTTCTCCTGACCCTATCTCAAAATAAAAAAAAAAAAAATGTAAAGGGCTGTGGATGTGGCTCAGTCATTAAACACCTCTGGGATCAATCTCTGGTACCAAATAAATAAGTAAAATTTAAAAAAATTTAACAACTAAAGAGCTATGCTTGCAAAGGTTTCTACAGATGTGGAGAAATGCTAAAGGTGTAGTAGGAAGTGAAAAGGGAGGGTTTAAATCAGCGTTAACCCGGATGTTAAACCAACCAATATAAGCAGAGACAAGGAAATGGAACAGTTTGAAGGGCGCGTCCGGGGTGATGGGATTCCTAGAAATGACCTGCTGCTTTAAATACATTTCTTTAGTTTCCTAATTCTCTAAAATGAGTCCACACTATTTTCATGATGAAACCTGTCTTTTCATATTAAAAGCAGGATCGTCCAACTTGATTGCCCAGGAAGGACAAGAACCACCTGACTGGGTAGATGTTCAGAGGATGACGGCAAACACTCGGAAGACCAGGATGGTTCAGAGGGGCGCCATTTGCGGTGCTTCTCCTGAACTTCTCTGTGCAGGGAGTGTCACACAGATGTCCTGGGAGCGTGCTCTGAGCCCCACTGAATACAGCTCGTCCCTCTCCTTGCCTGGCTTGCTCTCTCACCTGTCATCTGTTCTTACTTCATTGATTACAACTGTCATTAATTTTCAATTAGCATTTTTTGACACAGTTTGTTCTGGGCTCAGACTGGCCTCTTGTGAAGGTAAATGAGAGGTTTCCCTTTGTCCTTGAGAAAGAGGAAAGGTCATTGGTGAGCCAGGGTCAGGCCCTGGCTCCTGGGGCCAACGGCTTCTCCTGGTCAGGAAAACATGCCGGCTCATTCATCCACCAGGAAGGAACCCTGGACAGCCCTCAGGCGGGGACAAGTGGGGCACTGGAGCTTTGGCCAACCAGACCTTGCTGGGGTGGGGTGTCAGAAAGCCGAGGTATCTGCAGGCCTGTGAGGGCAGGAGGGGGAAGAGGTAGCCACTGGTTGAGGATGGAGTGGGAAGTGGGGCCCCCGGGGTACTTGACCATGCCCAGAGGGCAGGGAGCGGGGATGTCACAGCTAAGGACAGGATGAGCTTCCCAAAGGGCTTTGTAAATCGTGCCCTAAAGGTGACTGGGAGAGTGAAGGGCAGGACAGAGGGAGGCACTGGGTCAGATCCTTAGGCAGAGCCACCTTGGCTCACTGAAGAGGCCGGGTGGGGGAGGGCTGGGGAGGGACAGGAGCCAGAGTGGGGGGCTGTTTTGCAGTACGGGGGGGGGGGCTGTGGGAGGAGGGGACGCCCCAGAAGACTCGGAGAATTGACAAAGCTTCGTGATTGGCTGCGTATGGCAGAGGAGGGAAAGGCTGGGAGGCTGCAGAGGGGTCTTCAAGTCAGGGGAGGAGGGAGGGTGGGGGAGAGGGAGGGAGGACGGGAGGGTGAAGAGAGGGAGAGAGAAAAGAAGGGGGCAAGCATTAGGATGGGAAGGGAGGATGGAGAGGAGGAAGAGGGACGGATGAACAGGAGGGAAAAGAGAGGAGGAGGAAGGGAGTGGGGGAGGGAAGGAGGGAGGGAGAGGGGAGGGGAGGGGGAGGGGCAGGGGCAGGGGGTCCGTTCCTCCTCCAGTGAAGTCAGTCTGTCCCCCTGCCCTTGGGCGAGTGTCCCTGCCCTTCAGAGGTCCTGCCAGGCCTAATGAGGGCCTGCGGTGTGCAGAGACTACCCATTACAGAGAGGAGTTTATTTTGAAGTCCAAGATGGGAATGGCAGTGTCTTGACCGGGTCCGTGTTTACACCTCCAGGCCAGTGAGGCCAGAAATAAACACTTTGCTGAGGCCTTGACACTCAGCCCCGGCCCCAAAAGATGCTGTGCTGAGTCTGCCCTTGAGACCCTGGGTTGTGGGCTTGAAAACAAGCATTTATGAGACTCCATGTGTGTGCCAGGCAGGACTGAGACCCAAGAGGGAGAGCATTAGGAACTTCGTGGGAACGTCTGAAGTCCCACATGCCCCCGAGGTGCACATGCCAGCAATGTCACTGGCTGTCAGCATAGCTGAGACACAGGGAGGAGCTTGGGGCTGGAAACTCAGAGACAGGTGGCATCCCTGCTGAGGATCAGAGGACACCTGTGTCCCCCAGATGACTGGGGCCACTGAGGCCCGTCGTGACCTGTGCACTTGCTTCCTGGGGCTGTTGTAATAAATAAGCACAAACTGGAGGCCTCCCCCAAGAGAAGTGGATTCTCTCGCAGCCTGGTGGCCGGAAGTACAACTCCCAGGTGTTGGCAGGTCTCCACGCCTCTGAGGGGAGGGTCTGTCTCGCCCTTCCCTGCTCCTGGTGGCACCAGTGACCTCCATCCTGGACCCTCTGCTTGGCTCATCACCTGGGCCTCTGCCTGGGCCTCCGTTTGGCCCCTTCTCCTCTGTGTCTATCTCTGCTCTCCTATGAAGGACACCACCTGCCCTTATCCAGGAGGACCTCATGTCAATCTTCAAAGATCCTGTTCCCCACCAGGGTCACATTCTTAGGTCTCCGGTGAACAAGAAATTTGGGGCACACTTCTCAACCCAGCACAGGCTAGAAACTGGGGGTGGCTGAGATTTCCTAAGATGTGGAGGGATGTGCTGTGCTGGCCAGGGATGAGCTGGAAGGGGTGAGCAAGAGCCAGACTTTGGGGGGGCCAGAAGACCACGCAAAGAGTCCTGGACCCTACAGCACAGTCTGTAGACAAACCTCCCTTCCCCGAGTAGCACCGCTGGACGGACGTGTCTCTGAGCTACAGACCCTGCAGAATGAGGCAGAGAGGGAATTTGATTTTGATCTCTGGGGGCTGTCTGATTTGAGGGGCTCTGTAGCACTGACCTCATCCATGACTGCCACCTCTGACACCCTACAGATTTATTCCTCAGCAGCAATTAAGGTGGAGAAACGTGGCCAGAGCGGAGGCAGCTCCTTCCTGGAGTCTGGGGCTGTCCTCCTTCTCCTCCAGGGGCAGACAGAGAGGTCCCTGCTCTGTTTCAGGGAGGACCCCCACCTCCCTCAGCTTTGGCTGATTCTCCCAGTCTCAGATTGTCATGGACTCCCTGATCCCAGGGGGACACGTGGGAATTTATGGTGACCTGGCTCCAGGCTCAGTCCCCTTCAAGGAGGCTGAGGACCTGAGGGCCTCTTTCTTACCTCTGTGCTCTGCATTTCAGATGCACTTGGTTTGAAGTCTGCTGACCACTGCATGCCACAGATTGGAACTGCCCCTTGGACACAGGCTGGTGCTGAAGCCCAGAGAAGCTGAGCAGCCCGCGAGCTCCCGCAGCCAGCGAGCTGGGCGAAGCTTAGCCGCATGTCAGCTTGGCGAGGCTGCAGTGCCATGTATTTGGTTGAAAACTGGTACAGATGTTGCCATGAAGGTGTTTTGTAGATGAGATCAACACTGAGAATCAGAGGACTTGCTTGAAGGCAGTGACCCTCCATAACACAGGTGGCTCTCAGCCAATCATCTGACACTCTGGAGAATACAGACTGAGACTTCTCCATGAGGAGGTGATTCTCCTCACTACGGCATCAACTCTCCTGAATTTCCTGCCTGCTCACCTGTTTCAGATTTCCAACTTGCCAGTCCCACCATTGCATCAGCTGATTCCTTAAAATCTCTTCCAGACAACAGGTTTTGATTGACAGATGGACAGAGAGAGAAGTTGTCTGGATACTTACATGCACACATATGTGGATGGGTGGATAGACAGGTAGCTGGATAGGTAAGTAGGTATGTACAGACCCACATAAGTACATACGTACATGGTGCATGGATACACATATACATATTTGAACATATGTACATTTATATGCTGGGCAGGTGTATGATGAATAGATACACACATACATATAAACATATGTGCACACAATACATGGTGGATGGAAGGATAGATGGATGGATGGATGCACAGTGGGTGGATGGATGGAGAGATACATACATATAAACATATGTACAATACAGGGCGGATGGATGGGTGGATGGATGCACGGTTGGGAGGGTGGATGGATAGATGCATAAATACATATTTACACACAAGGTGGGTGGGTGGATAACGAGCTGGCTCTGTTTCTCTGGAGAGTTCTGATTAATGCCAGCAGTGAAGCAGTGACTCCAACGCAGGACTGCGTGACACCAAGTTTCTGTCCCACCCTCTCCCTCCCACAGCCCCTCTGAACGAGCCCAGCCAGACCCACAGGGTCATCTCTGAGCCATCGCGGAGCTGGGGTCTCTGGGCAGTGCAGTGCTTCAGCACCCCTGGGAGCTGGTGGGCCTTGTGGTGCTCGGGGCCAGCCCAGCCTCCCTGGAGCATCTGCAGGAACAGGTGACAAGGAGAGCAGCTTCTTCCCTCCTGGGTGGAAACCCTCCCCTGTGCTGGCCCCGAGGTTCTGCTTTCTTTCATACACAGTAGGCACTTAATAAATGTCGGTGGGATGCTTACTTGAGCTGTGTCTGGGCTGGAGCTTTAGACTCAGCCTTTCTGTCCACTCTGTCCTCACTTCCTATCCATGCCTGAGTGTGTGGTGCTGGGGACTGGACCGGGCCTCGGGTAAGATGGGCAAGGGCTTGACACGGAGCCACACCCCGCCCAGGTCTTGGCGGGTGTGAGATAAAATACTTAGAAAATTGACCGTTTCAACTGTTCTTCTGGTGCGGTTCAGGGGCACGAGCTACCTTCACACAGCGCTTCTCCCTTCCCCGCTGGTATTTATAGACCACACTCTGCTTGTCTGTCGGTATGGTTTGGAGGTGAGGTGTCCCCCTAAAGCTCATGCGTGAGACATTGCAAGAAGGTCCAGAGGAGAAATGATGGGGTTTTGAGAGCCTTAACCCAACCAGTGGATTGGTCCCCTGATGGGATTAATTGGGTGAGGGCTGGAGGCAGGCGGGGTGTGGCTGGAGGAGGTGAGTCCCCAGGGACGTGCCGTTGGGGTTCATATTTGTATCTGGGGAGCGGAGTCTCTTACTGCTTCTTGATCATGTGACTGCTTCCCTCTGCCACACTCTTCCTCCATGATGTCCTGCCTCACCTTGACCCCTGAGGAATGGAGCCTGTTGTCTATGGAATTAGACCTCTGAAACCGTGAGCCCCCAAATAAATGTTTCCTCCTCTGTGATTGCTCTGGCTGGGTCCTTTAGTCACAGCAGCAAGAAAGGTGACACATCCATCCACCTGTTGGTGCAGCGGGGCCCTGCCCTCCCTTGGCCAATGTGGCTCGTGCTGCTACGAACACGGGTGTGCGGATAGCCACTTGAGCCCTGCTTGGAGTCCTTTGGGCACATCCAGGAGCGGGGGTTCTGCACCGTGTGTTAACTCTGCGTTGAGGCACCAGCAGGGCAGAGGCCTCTGGTCTGTCCACCTCCTGGGCGACACCGGTCATCATTATTTCTCATCGTGGCCATCGTGATGAGGCGATCCTTCTTTGTGATTCTGAGGCAGAGGAAGGAATCCTGTTGTTTCCCTGCACCCCCAGTCCTGACACAATGCCAGACTAAGCGGACACCCCAGGGCGGTGCCGAGTGAAGGGACGAGGCGGCGGGTGACTGCAGGGCCGGGGGACTTCTCGGAGGACTCCGTGGGCCAGCCTGGGCGGAGAGGCTCTGTGTGATCCAATCCATCTGCTTTCCTCCCTTGCTGCCGCGACACAGTGTCAGATGGGGGACACAGTGCTTCTCCCCATCACCTTGAAGGCTGGGGAGGCGACAGGTGAGAGACCGGTAGCTGGCTCCCGCGGTCAGGGCGGCACCAGTGAAAGCCTCCGATTCAGAGGTTTTTTTCCCCTGTTGTGATTTTTCCCCTGTGGACCCAGAATTTCACCAGCCATCATGATGTATGGCGAGGCGTGTGTGCCTACGCACGTGTGTGACGTCCCTTCCTGGCAGCAGCCCCCAGGGCTCCCGTAGGAGCAGCATGGCTGTGGGCCAGCTGTCTCAGGCGGGCACTGAGACAGGCCTGGGGGGCGCCAGCCTGCTGGCCTCAGAGTTGGGAGGATCCTGGGGGTCGTGGACATTCACGGATGTAACGGTGCTCCACATGTGCTGATTTGGGTGGGTAGTGGCGTCTCCGTTTTGCAGAAGAGGAAACAGATGCAGGAATCCAGGTGACCTGCCCAAGGTCGGGCAGCTAGAGGCAGCAGGGCTGGAGTTTGAACCCCCGAGGATGCCACCCTAGGACACTCCCACTTGGTCCCTGTGTGGTGCGCAACAGGAGTGCGCCGAGCTCCCCAGACCTCTTTCTTGTCAGGTGAAAGCTGAGATGCCCGTGGCCAGCTGGAGCGCCAGAGGCCCAGAGACGGTGAGTGAGTTTTCTCAGGGTCACACAGCTGGACCAGGATTCAACCCAGCTGACTTTGAGGCAAAGCCCGAGTTCCTGGCACTGGGCCGGTCCGTGGCTCCTGGTGCCCACTGTGATCTTGCACCAGCTTTAAGAAAACTGAGTTGGACTGCATGGCCTGCTAAGCCTCCTGTCACCAAGGTCCCCTGGCAGGGGCCTTGTGGGGGCGAGCTGAGATGCTCATGTGCAGAGCTCTGGCTAAGTGGCCTGGGCCGGGATTACCTGCTCTCTGGCCGGACGGGCGCCTGGAGCCTGTCCCCACCCTGCAGGCAGCCACCCCCTCCACCCCCACCCCGCCCTTGGCCAGAGTTGTCACAGCAACTGCTTGGGCATCTCAAAGGCGTCTCCTTCAATAATCTGGGCCTCTGATCTCCGCAGCTTGTAATGAAGGGACAGTTTGTTAGCGCTGACATGAACATCGGGGACTCAGCCGCCTATTTCATGTCATCTGAGAAGTCGGCCCGACAGCCGAGCGCACTGGGAAGATATTTATTTGCTCAGCTTCCTACGGTGAAAACCAAAGTCGAGGAGGCCAGCTTTTCTTTTTTTTTTTTTTTTTTTTGTGGTTGTGGATTTTTTTTTTTTTCCAGTAAGGAAGGAGCAAGCTTTCGGAACCTGCAGCTGAGGCAAGTGGCTGCCAGTGTCTGAGGAGGCCCACGGAGTCATCTCGGGCACAGACTCTGGTTTGCTTCAGAGTCACGTCGGTTCTGAGAGAGGAAGCTCCTGTCCTCTTGGGCCCATGTAAAGAAAGCAAGCAGAGTGGTTTAGTGACATTCCCAGGGTCACACAGCCAAAGAAGGAGGGACCCAGGGCTTGCATCCCCCAGAGCTCTGGATGAGACACCCAAGATCTTTCTACCACCCTGGTGCCTGCTCCAGGATACCTGAGGAGCCCGACGGGTTGACCCAATGTCCACAGCAGCAGCAGCGGGGGAAATGTGGGTCCTAGATCTTTCAGGTATTATTATTACTATTATGAATATTACTATTATGAATCGTAGATGGACACAATACTTTTATTTATTTCCTGGGGTGCTGAGGATTACACCCTAGTGCCTCACACGTGCCAGGCAAGTGCTGTACCCCTGAGCCACAACCCCAGCCCTCCAGGTATGATTCTTTAAATTAATCTGATTATTGGGAGGGCACTATAGGAAGGGTCACCACAAAAAATCTTGGAGAGCTGCTGTTGGTTTCACTTCTGCTAAACTTGCCCCTTTACCAGAATCCTGGGGGGAGAGAGCAGGCTCCAGCTGCCAGGGGCCCAGGGTCTGGGTCCGTTTGGTCATCAGTCTCTGGCTTCCGTCTTCAGGCCCCTTTCTACTTGGGTCAAAGGCTCCAGCTCGGGCTCCAACACTGGCAAGTTGCCCAGCCCCTCGGAACCTGAGTTTTCTTATCTATAAAACAGAGCAAGATCCATGCTTGTTTGGCAGTGTGGGACTCGGTTTGGCAAAAGTGCTTGCTGAGCATTGAGCACTGGGTTCGTGGACAGTGCCACGTGGGGAAGGAAGGACCATGCGCCCGGGTCGCAAGCTCTGAGCAGAGCCTCTTTCTGAGGGACTCCTGCTCGGGCCTCTCCTTGTTGCCTTAGGAGACGAGTGTGGCAGTGAAGGTGGCCGCAGTGCACTCACGTGTTTGTGTCTCCGTCGACTCTCTACCTGGAGCTGGGTTCTGCACCCATCTGTCAGTCTGCCTGGGCTTCTGAGGGTTCTCGAGCACATGCACCCATTTTACAGAAGAAGAAGGTGAGGCTTGGCAAGGCTGAGTGCCTTGTCCAAAGTCCCTGGAGGCCTCTGTGGCAGATCTGTGATGGAAGCGAACCTGCTCAGCTTGTCCCACGGGGATTTGCTTCAAGGGGATGGTAATCCGCAAGGCTTGCAAAAAGGGGTTCACCAGTGATCTTAATTTCCCTCTCCTGTTCCCTTCTTCCAACTCAGGAGGCTCCTCTGCCCCCCAAAATAGAGGCCACCGGACCCCGACTTCCCAATTGCAGATAGAAGAGAGCAGGTCCCTGGGGGGAGCCACCCTGGCCATAGGGCAGGGTCTCTCAGCCACAGGCAGCAGGGGGCGGGGCATGCCCACTCCTCTGGCAGCCGCTGTCTGCAGGAGCCCGGTCCCCAACTGTCCCCTGGGGTCAGATCCATCACCCGCGGCTGCACTCCATCAGCGCACTCAGCCAGAGGGTCAAGTGGCCCGCCGCCGCCGGGCGCTGGGAGCCCATCACAGCCATATTTAATTTAATTAAGGCTGTCAGCACTATTGATTCTGGCAGTTTCAATTACTAGCCTGTTATGGTTTCTGGATCAACTGATCTGTGATGGGTCCTATCAGCAAAGACACACATTGAGGAGAGGGCCCTTCATCTCCTTTAAAACCTGACACTCGCTGCCGCGGGCCGTAAGTTATTGCTTTTATCCGGCTCGGCCCTCTTCCCTTCCTCATAATTAATTTCTCATTAGACAGCTCTTTATTGTTTAATTTGTGCAGTTTATAATCAAATTGGGCACATTAATTGTTGTTGAATTTAAGGCTAATGAAAAATAAAGGTTTTCAATAACTTATTCTTCCATTACTCCCGACAAGATAAAATAAAGCCCTCTGAGAAGTGTCAGCTTTTTAAATTATAAATTGGGTTTTTTAAAGAGCACGGGCATTTAAGGAGCAGTTATCACACATTTAGTAATTATCAATCCTATGCTGCAAAACAATTATTAAGATATAATTATGCTGCTCTACGCTCGGGCAGCCTCGAAAGCGGGTTCAAGGCTGGACTCCTCCTGGTCGGGGTCGGGGGGTGGGGGTCCTGTGGGGTGGGGAGGAAGCAGTTCCACAGGAAGCTGCATTGCCAAGCCTGGGCCAGGGTAAGGCCCCGGCTTCTCATGGAGCGATGTGATGCGGGGAGTGTGTCACATGCTCCCGACTGTCTCTCTTTTCCATCTTGGAAAGGCCGTGTGGACCCCGCTGCAGGCCTGTCCTGTGCCGAGGACCCAGGCCCAGACTGAGACACAAGACGGTAGAAGCACAGGCCAGTGGGAGCCAACTAGGAAGGTCAGACCCACCTGTGGGTGGTTGGCCTGATCTACCTACGTGGTGATGGTCTACCTGTGGGGTGACATCGCTTCTATGGGGAGGTGAGTCCTCCTGGGGTCGGGGCCCACTATTGGGGGTGGCTGGATCCACCTGTGGGAGTGGCCACTTCAGCCTTCCTAGAGGAGGTGATGCTTGAGAGTCCAGGGCCTCTAGTAGGTGAAAGGTGAGGGGGCTCTGCAGGCGGGGGTCCCAGCCCCCCCACAGAGGCCTCAATGTGGCAGTTGCTTTGGAGACAAAGAAAGTGACTGGGGTGGAGGGATGATGCTAGGACCTCAGGAGCGTCTTCTACTTTCTAACCATTGCATCCTCCCAAGTAGGCCTAGGTTGGGGGTTTCTGCTCCCCTTTTATCTATAGGGAAACCCAGGTGGGGACAGCAGGGGGAGAAGGCACACCTGCCAGCCCTTTCCTAGGAGACCGTCTGTCTTAGAGCTCAGGAACTCAAAAAGAGGTCCACATGAGAATTTTCAGTTAGACTTTCACGAACGCTCCTCTCTGCCCGGGACAGCTTGTTTCTCAGAGTCACCTTCCAGCACCCCAGGCCCCGGCCCAGGAGCCTCAGAAGGTCGAGAGGTCTGCTCTGCCCTCCCAGGTCCACCCGTGCCATCTGCCCACGCTCCCCGTCCTGGAGTTGGATCTCCTGGATGTATTCCATGAAGTCATCAAACCACAAAATCATTCACTGGGTATGAGTCTTTTGTTTTTAAAGGATAAGAAGCTATTTTCGTGGTCTAAAATGTCTTGAAATGAAGATCTTATTAAAAATCACGTTTCCTGCTGCAGCTTCACCACCACTTGGAGCTCCGTGTATGTGCAGCCTCGGGCTTCTCCACCAAGTGGCCGATTCCCCTCCACTGATGGCAGTTTTCTGGGCGTGTGCGTGAACACAGGGCTTCTTCATGGTAGGAAGACCTGCCTTCGTCATTCCTGAGTTTTTCATCCTGAATCCTTTGCTTACCTCGCCTAGTGCCCATCGGGCTTTCCATGCCCCTCACTGGTCCTGGCAGAAGCTATTATCAAGAAAGCGTCTGCAGATTCTGTTTGTCTGCTCAGGGCATCTGTGAAGAAACAGGTCATATTCTATGGGCCCCAGACCTCATCCTCATCAGCAGATTCTGGAATCCAGTGAACATCAGGGAGATCCTTGGAGCTGGAGGAAGGTCCTCCAGTTCCTGAAGCTGTACGCTCTGGGCTTTGGCCGACAGTACTCTAAGGTGAGACTAGACCTGGGTGCAGTTTTCACTGCCTCTCTCTAAAAGGACCTCCCCAGAACAGAGCCAGCTCTCCAGGGGCAGGAGACAGCCAGACACTGAGTATAAGGAGACTCTCTACTCCTTCCTGCAGGGCACCCTGGTCTGTGAGCCAGGAGGTCTGGCTTCTAGCTAGTCTTAGTTTAATCAGAAACTTCTATGAGCCTGGGCAACCTACTGTTGTCTAGGGCCTTGGGTTCACTAATTTATAACATATAGTTAGATGAAATAAAGATGATTTCTAAGATCCCTTCTGACTCTTAGGAACTATTATGGGTCTCTCTCCCTCAAGAACACCTAGCATAGTAATCTACATTCTTACAAAGACCCTATGCCATAGCCCTGATCTTAGCCCTGACAAGATGCCTCCTCCTCCACCATCCCCAGTAAGAGACATAACAGAACCCATCCAGCCCATGGTGGGATCCTGTGCAGTCCACCCATGTCACACGAGAGCTGATCCTTTCCCTTCCCTGGGAGGAAAACTCTTCTGCTAATCTTAGACCATAGAGGGACCAGGTGGGTTCCAGAATGATTTCCCATTTACTATCTGCTCAGAAAGAGTGGATTTGTGGTAACACATTATGGAGCACCTACTGTGTACCAGGAGCTGGAGAGCAGACAGCCCAGGGCCCACTCCTAGGTTTGGGGCACACCAATGAGATCCATTTGGATGGTGATCAGAGGAGGCAGGTGACACTGTGAGGAGAGCTGGGTTCAGGAAGAGGCCAGAGATGGAGGGGGCCAGGTGGGGAGGTCTCCTGGGAGAGGTACCAAGCCCTTGGAGCCAACCACCTGCACAGACTTAAGCAAATCCCCTAACATCTCTGTGCCTGGGTTTCCTCATTTGCAAAGTGAGGGTGTCAACAGTGCCAGAGCATGATTTGGAGGGCTGAACAAGGAGCAGAGGAAGCACTTGGGACAGTGTCCTGCGCCCAGGATGCATCAGCTGCCTTCTTGATGACTATAGGGTGCCCAGGGAGCTCTTTCTCAGGAGTGACCTTTGAGACCTCTTGGGCCATTGTGTGGGGTATGAGGAGGCAAGAATGGGTGCTCTGAGACAAAGCAGGAGCAGCTACAGTAGTCCAGGTGGAACCCCCCGGGGGCTGGGGTCAGGGAGGACCCCGGGGAGATGGAGCCCCCGGGAAGACCTGCAGGGCTGGGTGGGGATGAGGAAACAGGGGTCCAGGACAGTCCTGAGCTTTGGGCCTGAGCCAATAGATGGAAGGCATGGTGTTGTTGGGGTCAGGAAGGAGGGCCAGAGGGAGAGAGCAGGGGGGAGCCAGTTTGGGGAGGAAGTGCTCAGTAGGACGCTCTACAGATGCAGGGACACCCAAGAGAAGAGAAGGGGGGGGCGGGGAAGGCAGGGGTCCAGGGTGCACTAGCACTGGCAGATCTGGCTAAAGGGACAAGCAAGTTCAAGGGAAGGCCCTGAACACTGACCTCAGAGGACTGAAGGATCAGGAAGCCCCCCACTGGGCCAGGCATTTGCCCTTTTGTTTTAGCATTAAGAGGAGCCCCGGATTCCTGGGCAAGAGTCCCTGGAAAGGGGAGGCTGAGGGAGGCTGGGGAAGCAGTGGCCAGCAAGCAGGAGGCATTCTAACCCTCCACCATCAGTGCCCAGCGCCCACCCAGTGCCCACTGAATATACCCTGACTTCAAGACGCCCTGGCAGGGGTGGCCCAGGCACCCCAAGTTCTCACATCTCCATCCCAGCCGGGACATTGGCTCGGCTACCAACTGGGCACTGCTTCCAGCTCCCGAGTTTTCATTAAAACCTGGGCATTTCCCCAGAGCTCAAAGGCGTCCCGATTAATTACAGGCAAATGTTGGCTCTCCCCCCGGAAATCTGCTACCCCAGCCTGGCTCCGTCCCCTATGATTTTATTAAAATCCACCTTGCCAGCCAGGGCCCCAAGATTTATGGCCACAGCTAATAGGCTGCCTCCCCAGGAGACATAAATCTGGGGCCTGCCCAGGGAGCTGCTTGCTGCTAAGAGGCCGGTTAATTGTTCCACCTAGAGGGTTCCACAGAGGAATGTTCAATTAGGCCTCTCAGAAAATTTGGAGCATTAAATAGGGTGAACAGGGATTTGGGCGCCATTATGTTCTGAGTGAGAAGCAGCGCTGTTTTGCTCCCCTGGCCTATTGCAGGCTCTGGGCCTGCTGCCCTTTGCAGGGCTCTTAGCAGGCCGCTCCATGCAAGGTAGGCCCAGGACTCACCATGCTGCAGAAGCCCTTGGAACTTTCTCACCCAAAGTCAGCTAGCCAGGGTGTCCTGGGGGAGTTGCCTCCATCCTCAGAACCTCTGCTTCCCTTTCTATGAGATGGGGCAATCTGTCCACCCCACGGCATGGACAGAGGGTCAGATCCATCCATTCACTCACTCATTCATTCAATAACTATTTGCTGGGGACGGTCGTGCTGTCTTGGTGCACTCAGACCGCCAGGACAAAATGCCTTAGATTGGGAGGCCTGAGCAAGTCATTCTTACTTCCCGCAGCTCTGAAAGTTGGAGACTTCTAAGTTTCAGTGGTGCCTGTGGGGCAAGCTACCTGGTTCATAGATGGCGCCTTCCACTGTGTTCACGTGGAGGAAAGCAGAGGGAGATCTTCAGGGCCTGTGCTAGAAAGGACTGGACCCTATCCATAAGGGCCCTACCTTCTTGGCCCAACCACCTCCCCCAGGCCCCGCCTCCATATGTCACACTGGGGATTAGAGTTCCGACATATGATTTTGGGGTGAACACAAGCATCCAGCCTAGAGCGCCTCCTAGGTGCCAGGAAACATGCTGGATCTGGTTGGGGACGGAGCCATGAGAGGAAAAGGCAAGGTCTGTGTCCTCAAAGAGCTCACAGGGTCAGGAGAAAAAGACAAAGGGACCCTGAAGACTGGACTCTTAGATGCCGTGAGTGGACATGGGAATGTGGGAGCCCAGCAGAGACACTTGGCTCAGCTGGAGGGTGGCATCCGTCGGGAGGACTTCCTGGAAGCAGTGACAGGAAGTACTTCATCGAGTCTGCAGGGGTGAGCTCTGCGGTGTCACCCAGCACTTACCTTCATGGAGATTCCTTCCCAGAGGGCAACGTCACGAGTGCACTGGGGGTGACCTTACTTTCACAGGTCAACAACTGCTGACCTATCCATGCGATGGATGATCCACCTGGGGCTCAGAGAGGTCAAGTGACAGGCACGTAGCCACACGCTGGCTAGTGGCGGATAGACTGTTGGATCATCGCGGTCTGACGAGCTGGTCAGACCGGGTCATCAGCCTGGCAGTGATGGCCACAAGCTCTAGAACACAGTCCCTGCGGGTCCCCCTGTGAAAGCCCTTTCTCTGAGTCACCGTTTCTGGAGACCCGAATCCTGGGGAGCCCCCTGCCTGAGCCCATCTGCCTACCAGCCTGGGACCTTGGCCTGACCTTCTGGTCACACGATCTTGGTCAGTGGCTAAAGGAACCCAATCTCCCCAGTGGGCCCATGGGTCGGTTCACTTTGCTCCCAACCCCTGCATTCAACCGAGGCCGGGCTCCGGGCTATGAAATCCTCCTCGGATGACAATACCTGAGAGTCCCTGGGTTTCCTATTGGCTCCTGCCTGGTGTCAAAGCCAAGTAAGACGGGTGCTGGCAGACGTCACCTAGGACTAGGCCCCAGTGATGAGCATATGATTCCAGCCTATGGGGTCCGTCAGCTTTGGTCCCTGCTGATCTGATGAGTCATGTCCCTCCCAAGGTCACCTAATAACGTAACGTGACATTACATACTGATGGCCCATTCTTGAACCCAAGGCCTAGAGTCACAATACAGTCCAGCTGCCAAGCTGAAGGAGGCTGCCTTTGGGGCCGAGCAGACGTGGGTGAGGCCTAGCGTCTCGCTTTGCTCTCCTGGCGTGCCTCAGTTTACCTTCCTGTTGTTAGGAATGAAGCCACCAGCCTGCGGCGCTTGCCAGGAGGTCCTCAGTGAACGTGGCTGGGAAAGATACTGTGCAGCTGGGAAGTGCCAGGAGACAGAGGGATTATCATAATACTTTGCATTTTTATTTTTAACCTGCGTGAAATCCTGGAAGCCATTGGCTGCCAAGAAATGCTAAGCTGCGTTTATGCTCCATGGGGAAATCAGGTTTATTTTCGGTGGAGATTTGCACGGTGCACAACTTATTTATTTGGGAAATGTAGATGGTCCAAGGCAGCCCCAGCCACCCAGATCTGTCCTTGGCATCGCCTCCTGGTGCACCACCGGTCTGTTTGTCCCTTGTTAAGGCACTTTCCAGAATCTGGGCCGGCTGGCTTTTACCCATAACCGCGGACCCATCACTTCTGCACCTGTTGAGAGGGTCAGTGCAGCCTTGCGCAGCCTGGCCGGAATGGCTGCGCTAACATTTTGTACCAGGGTTGCCGTGACTGCTGGAAAGAGCATTGGTGAATATTCACAGGCTCATAGCCAAGGAGGAGGCTGAGGAGGGAGGCCCTCAGCCCAGCCTCAGCTGTAGGGAGCTGCGCTGACCAGGACCAGACCTGCTCTCAGGGAAAGCGCCCTCTTGGCCAAGGTGGGAGGGAGGGGCAGGCCCCACAGCCCCGAGGCTCAGGGTCTCCACTCCACAGTGGCGGCCTCCTGGTCCTGGCTGCATCTGTGGCCTCCCTCCCTCCTTCATGTTCTTCGGTCTCAGCACACAAATCCCTGTCTGTTCCCAGGGAACTCAACTGGTGAAGAACCCTACAAGTAGCTGTCCCCACCACAGAGTGGGAAAACCGAGGCCCAGAAGGTCAGTGAGCGGCCGAGCTGGGACCTGAGCGGAGGCTGTCTGGCTCCAGGGAAGGGGTGCGCACCCTGCTCTCCCCAGGAACAGAGCCCGATGTGTGCCGGGCACCTCCTCCCGCCCACACCCCACACCTGGCCACACAGAAAGCACGGAGCATGCAGAAGGCAGCCCAGGCAGCAGCCTGGCCTCAGGGACCCTCCACCGCGGGCCCCACTGTTCCCTCCTCCTCTGCCCAGGCCACACGGCACCTGCCCCTCTCCGCACCAGTGGAAAGTCACAGGAACCCGGGTAACTGCTACAAGGCCTGCCAGTCACAGCTCTGGGACCAGCTTGGAAAGACGGGTGCTCCAAGCACAGAGCTGGATGCTGGGACACAGGGAAGGACAATGTTCTGTCCCTCGTCCCCTGCCCCAACTCGCCACCCTAGAGCCAGGCAGCATTGTGCATGAGACACGACAGGTACCCGCAACCAGGGCTGCCCGTTCTGAGTCAAGGGAGTCGGCTGGTGGCTGGGGTGGGGGTCTGGAGGGAAGCAGGGGGTGTGCCTCTGGCCAAGGGACAGCACCAGGAGCAGCTGCTGGCCTCCCTGCCCTCCAGCACCCCCACAGCAGCTGTCGGTGCCCACTGTCCCGTGCCCAGCCAGGCCATGCAGCTTATCACCACACATCAGCCCATCATCCCCTGCCCCGCAGCCTTCCCGAGGCCACCAGGACCTCCCCCTCACCAACCCCCAGGGCCTCCTCTGCTCTCTCAGCGGGTGGCTTAGTAGAGGGGACGAGGTCACCGGGGAAGACTGGAGAAGGCGCTGGAGGCTGAGTCTCCTGGAATGGCCCCCCAGGGTGGCTGTGTCCCTTCCACAGTCACGTCTGGGGCCAGTCTGCTCTAGGGTACGTGTCCCTGGGGAGGTGGAAGTGTCTTTTAGGACAGGGTGGGTGCGTGGATGTATCTGTACATATAAAAACTCATCCTGCTCCCGTGTTTGTGCCCTTGACCTGGGAGGTTGTATCTCAACTAAAACGAACCACAGCTTCAGCGGCCATCAGCAAGCAGGGAATGGACATCAAGAGGTGACCACCACTGAAACTGCCTCTCCACACCCTTGGAGACAGAAAACGGAGCCTGAAGCGCAGAGTCCAGCCACTGCCCAAGACTGCAGCCTGCAGGAAGCCCCTCCAGGGCAGGCCCTCGGGCGGCAAGAGCACCCCTGGACACCAGCAAGAAGCCACCCAGCTCCGAGCCCAGAGGGCGGCTTGCCCCCACTCTGCAGCTCCCGCTGCGTTACTTGGTGGAACCTAATTTGTGTGGGATCTTGCGCCGCAAGGAAGGCTGGGAAGGCAGGGTCCAGTTTCCAGCCCTGCCGCAGAAGGAAGTGAGCCAGCCAACCGCGTCCACCCACCCACGGCTGCTGCCTCCCCCGGCAGCCCTGCCAGCCTCGTGCTGTCCTGCCCCCGCCCATCAGCCACCTTCTCCCCACCCTACCTCGACCCTATCGCTCATCTCCCAGAGCCCGCCCGGCGCTTGGCTGACAGTGTCACTCAGTGGATGAACAAGGTCTCTCTGAACCAGTGCACCTGGCTTCAGGATCTCTGTCCCAGTCCCCTGCCATGACCACCAATTGCCATAGAGCCCCAGCCTCCTCAGTAAGCCGGGCACATCCTCCCTGCTTGAAGCTCCCGGCCCAGCCAGCGGGAGCTCCCTGTTTATCCCATTTTGTTTCCTTGTTTGCCTCCTTGGAGAGGCAGACCTTTGAGGCCAGTGACCTCAGTCACCTCTGCAATCCCTGAAGCCACAGGTGGCACAAACAGGTATGCAGGAGATGCTGGACGGCTGAAGGTCACACAGGAGATGCAGGACGGCTGAAGGTCACACAGCAGATGCTGGACGATTGAAGGTCATGTAGAAGATGCTGGATGGCTGAAGGTCACGCAGCAGATGCTGGACAGTTGAAGGTCATGTAGAAGATGCTGGATGGCTGAATACACAGGACCAGTTGGAAGCCCAGCGAGTGCCGGGCTCAGGGAGGGCTGGGGATGGGACATCCTTGGGGAATGACTCAAGTGAACCTCCTGACTGGATCTGGGCCTCTGGTGCCGTGGGCTGTCAGCGGGGTTGTCGTCCACTCCCATTTTGTAGGTGAGGAAACAGGCGTGAGCGGGTCAGGAAGGTGAAGGGCAGTGGCAAAGCCCAGACCAGACACAGACCCCGGCCCAGGAGTAGCGCAGCTCGGCAGCCGCTCAGCTCGCCCCAGGGCGGCGCGAAGTGCCGCAATTAAGTCTTCACCCAGAGGGGTCTTTTGATCCAAATTATATGGCCCCGGTGCTCCGGAGCAATTAACGCTGGAGCCACCGGATGGTGTTCACAGCTGGCGCGGCCGCGTGGGCGACAGGAGGCATTATTATCTGGTGCCACGTCGCCTGCCCAGCCCTGCCCCTGACGAGGGTCCTGCAGTGCCCAGCATGACTGGGGGGTGCAGGCAGATGGCATGAGAAACACTCGAAGGCCAATAACAACCCGTGTGCCTCGGAGCAAGTCGCCTCACCCTCTCCGAGCCTTGTGTGCCCTCTGTAGAGTGGGGAGCATCACCCTACGTCCCTGTGGCTGGAAGGCTCTTGGAGGTAACAGAGGTGGGGGTGCTCGGCATGGGGCCTGGCACAGTGTGTTCTGAGACCTTTCTTCTTGCCCTTCTGCTCTGGAGCTGTCCCCTGCCTGCAGTGGCTCTTGCTAGTCACTTAACATGACCTTAAATCTCTGAGCAGGGGGTTCAGGTTACCTGCTGCTGCATGGCAACCCTATAGCTGCAAACGTTTTATTCTGTGTCATGATTTGGGGTTAAGCATTAGGGCTCACCAGGCCGAGTCCATGGTCCAAGTGGTATTGATGGAGGCCACTGGCCGGGCCAGGCCACTGCTGTGCAGGACAGAAAGGCAAGCACAGAGTGGCCCCTTAGTTCTGGAATCGTTGTCCCAGTCCTGGCAGGTACCGGCCTAAGGAAAGCAAATGTCTTAGTGATAGAAAGCTCCCCGTGTGCTGACCGTTCATAGCAGTGGCCCAGCAGCCTCCGCCCAGCTCCCGCACTCACCTTGCGAAAGCCATGAGTCAGCATCTCTCTGCCCATCAGGTCAGGCCCAGGGCCGTCTGGCTTTTAGGCCTGCAAGCAGTGCAATCTAATGTTTGCTTTTTTTCTGTGGCGTTTCCTGAGAAATGGTCTCCGAGAGCTGCTTTGCTTGCAGAAAATCTACTGCAGAGTTTGAGGACTGAGGGCAGCAACCCCGGGAGGGAGGAAGGCCCAGCCCTGGGCAGAGGGAGAAGCTGACTGCGATGTGGAGCCTGGAGCTGGGCGAGACTGGAACTGCTCCCATCAAGCAGGACTGCTCAGGCTGCCCCGGGCCAGGCTGCCGTCTTCCACTGAGGGCGGTTCCTGGGGATGGGGAACAGCCTGGTGGGACAATAGGAGGGGCAGGGGCAGGGCATGGGGCATCCCACTAATACCAAGCCTTCAAAATGAGTTTAAAGTCTGCCGAGTTGCAAGGCTTCCTAGAAGTAGGTAAAAGGGAGTATATACATGAGCCTCCTCCGCTGCCGCAGCAAACTTGCACAAATGTAGCCACTTAAATAAACAACACCAGTTATTATCGTGCCCTCCTGGAGGTCAGAAATCTGAAAGGGTTCACTGGGGCTAAAATCAAGGTCTAGGCAAAGCTATGATCCTTCAAGTGGACCCTTGACTTCCCTGCTGTCCCAGGCTAGCAGGGGCCACCTGCATGTCATGGGTCACAGCTTTCACACAGCTACTGAGTGTGTCCCTCTAACCTCTGGGTCCCTGACCCTCCTGCATCCCTCTCATGAGGACCCTGGCTGACACTGGGTCACCTGTATAGTGCAGGGTCACCTCCCACCCACAGGTCCTTCACCTCATCACACCTGCAAGTCCACAGATGGGGACATGTTTGTAGGTGTCCAAAGGGGACATCTTTGGCATCAGTTTTCTGCCTACTGCTCTGTTCTTCAAGAATTTCTCCTGTCGAGCAAAACAGGACCAGTGCGGGTGTGGTGGAGTGAAATCAGTGAGCCCACGAGGAGGGGCCTAGGAGCTTCCATGGGGTCGACCTGCCGTCCGAGGCCTGAGAGGCTCCGGGAGCACCCAGGGCGCCCTGGACCAGGGCACCCTGGACCAGGGCACCCCAGAGGACCTACTCTCGTCTGTTGACAGGTCCCAGGCATCGGTCCACAGTTTTAATCGACTAAATGCTGCAAGATAGAAGATGAGCTGTGCTTCACAGTTGGAATTTTCAGTTACAAGATGAACCCACCTAGCCTCCCTGGCCCACGTTGCTTACCTTTTGATGCCTCCCCTGCATCCTCCACAGCCGGGCTCTCCAGCAGACGCTCCACAAGGCGCAGGACACAGAGGAGTGGCCATCTGCGTGGCCAGGCGGTCCATGAACCCTCACAGAGGTGACCTCTCAGGTGAGGCACTGGCTCAGCTGCCAATCAAGCAGGACGGTTACAAGAGCACAGAGGGCCCAAACTGCCCAGAAGGTTCTTAAAGGCTCTGGAAGGACTTCCAAAGGTGTGCCGCTGTGTTGGGGGAGGCAGGGAGAGAGAAGGAAGGAAAGTGGACTGGGGCTCACACTGGAAGGGCAAGACCACTGGACCGTCCCCAGAAGCCCTGCCTGTGCCATTGACAGCGGACACCTAGTGGCTGCCACAGCTGCCTGAGTAAGGACAAACAGAGAGCCCAGGGGCAGGGAAGGGTGGCAGCCAGGAGCCCAGGCTGCTGAGCAGGAGCTTGGGTGCTTCTTCAGCTGTGTGACCTTGGGCGAGTGACTTCACGCCTCTGTGCTTGTTTCCTAGTCAATAAAGACAATACAACTGTCACGGTTTAGATACAAGGTGTCCCCAAAGCTCATGTGTGACACAATACAAGAAAACTCAGAGGTGAAATGCTTGGGTTATGAGAGCCTTAACCCAATCGGTGCAGTGATCAGTGCGGTAATCCCTGGTGTGGATTAACGGGGGCGGGAGCCCGGGAGGAGGTGGGTGGGGGAGGGGGCGTGCCTTTGCAGTTTATAATTTGTCCCTGGCAGCACAGCTCGCTCTGTTGCCATGTCCTGAGCTGCCTTCCTCCGCCACACCCTCTGCCACTATGTCCCGAGCTCGGCAGACCTGGACCTGCTCCTCTGGTCTGGGAGCCAAAGTACACTTCCCCCGCTACGTAGTTCTCTCGGATCTTTTGGTCATCGCGGCAGAAAAGCTGCCTAAACAACACCTGAGGACCAGGGACAGTGGGCTCTCGTTGCCCCTGAGTCCAGGGAACGCACTTAGAACTTCTCTTCTTCAGAACTCAGGGTACCTTGGCACCGCAGTCCTGTCCCTTGGACGCCGATCGCGTCTGGAACTCACACTCGCGTTGGAGCAGCCCTCCTCTCCGCGATCCCCGTTTCTCTTTCTGCCTTTCCTTCCTGCCTTGTTGAGAGACTGGACCTTCAGTAAGCTGCATTTTGAGTGTATGATGTGACAAAACACTGACATAAGTGATGACCTCGGTCTGTTGTCACAGGAAGTTAGATGACATCAGGTCATGCCTTCCCAATGCCTTCTTCATGTTCATAAGCCCTTCCTGCTCCCCCCAGCCACACCCCCATGACCACTGGCCTTCTTCATCCCTACAGAATTTCTAGCATGTGGGTAAACGGAGGGCTGTGGTTAGGACCTTTCCCTGCCAGCAGTGCCTGAGAGTGTCACCTCTGTCCTGTGACCCCGCACTTGGCAGGGCCTGTCTTTTTACTCTTGGCCACTCCGGTTAGGTCTCCTTATAGATTTGACTGTCCAGTGATTGATGCCGGACATTTTTCATGTGAACATTTGCCATCGGCATACCTTTGATGAAGTGACCATTCAGATCTTTTACTCATGTAGAAAATTAGTCTGAATTTTAGTGACTCAGGAGGTTGAGGCAGGAGGATCACAGGCTTGAGGCCAGCCTCTGCAACTTACTGAGGCCATAAGCAACATAGCAAGAACTTGTCTCAAAATAAAAACTTTTAAAAAGGGCTGGGGACGTAGCTCAGTGACAAAGCACTCCGGGTTCAAGCCCCAGTAGCCAACCCCCTCACGGTTAGTTGTTTGCCATTTTCATTACTGAGATGTGAATTGTAAGAATATTTATATATTCTAGATATAATTCCTTTTTTGGACTTGTTTCACACACACACACACACACAAACCTTTGTCCAATTTGTGCATCTTCATTTGTGAAGTATTTGTTGAAAAGTAAAAACTTATTTAAATATATATATATTAGTAGTCAATGGACCTTTATTTTACTTATTTATATGTGGTGCTGAGATTCGAACCCAGTGCCTCACATGTGCTTGGCAAGCACTCTGCCACTGAACCACAACCCCAGCCCAAAGAGCAAAGTTTTTAATGTCAAAGAAATATGTTTTGGTTTTCTTTTATAGTGTAAGGCTTCTGTGTCCTATTAAAAAATATTTGAAAAGTCCAGGGTCACTATGGTTTTCTTCTGTGATTGACTTTTGAACTTCTACAGTTTTTGCTTTTATATTTTATATTTATGTTCTATTTTAAATTAAATTTGCAGTGTTTCCAGGTAATGTCAGGGCGTGTTTTCCTGCAGGTCTCTCCAACCCATAGGAGCCCACACTACAGAAATGGAATTTTTTCTCTCATTTCTGTAACATGATCCCAAGCGTGGGGTCCACCTTCCTTGCTCCCACCCCTTCTCTGTTCTTCTGTTGCTTGATTCTAGATGTAGGTGTGGTTTTGTGGAAGGAAAAGGCAGAGAAGATTAATTAAGTTTTCAATTTTCTGACCAAAAGACTAAAAAGGGAAGCCCCTGGGAATTTGAAAGCACTTCGAAAATCACAGAGAGAGAGGGACTTCAAAGTGACCTCATGAATCTCATTTTGAATTCCTAGTCCTACGCTGTGAGTGTGTTGTTCTTATCTCATTAAATGTACCTATGGTTTTGAGAACTGAAATATCAGGCCACCACCCAAGTGATGGCTAATCCATACCAACCATCAATGAAATACGTGGAACAAATCTGAATAGCGTGGCATATGCTCAGGAGAAACTAAGCTCATAGATTAGAGACTGTTTCTAAAAAAAATCTCATTTTATTGCTATGAATTTTCCTTTACATACTGCTTTGACTGCATCTTATCAACTTTGGTTAGTTGTGTCCTAGTTTCTCAATTATTTCAAACCCTTTATTCTAATTTCTCTTCTTTCATCTATTGGTTATTTAGAAAGTATATTTAGTTTCTAAATATCCTTCTGTTATTGATTTCTAATTGAATTTTCTTTTGATCAGAGAACATACTTTCTATGATTTGAATCCTTTTAAATTTATTGATATTTGCTTTATGAAGTGTCATCTATTTTGCTAAATATTTTATGTGCACTTAAAATGTTTGTGCTGCTCCTATTGGATGGAATATTCTAGAAATATCAATTGGGTCAACTTAGATAAAGGGGCTGTTCAAGTCTTCTATGTCCTTAGTAATTTTTACTCTGCTTATTCTATCAATCATTGAGAGAGGTATTAAAATCTGTGACTAATTGTACATTTATCTATTTTTTCTCTCAATTCTTATTTCAAGTATTTTAAAGCTCTGTTCATAGAAGGATAAACACATAGGATTATTTTGTCCTTTTGAATGACACTTTTGGCATTTTAAAATCACCCTTTAATCCCTTGTGATGTTCTTTGCTCTGAAATCTACTTTGGGCACACTGGTTCATGCCTGTAATCCCAGCAACTTGAGGCTGAGGCAGGAGGATCACAAGTTAAAGGTCAACCTGGGAGAATGTTCTGGAATGTAGAAGAGAGTAGTTCCCAAAGTCTCATTGCAGGAGAAGGCAGGCAGGAAAAGGAGGAGGTAGAGGCAAAGGAGGAGGAGGAGGAAGTAGAGGAGGGGGTCATGCCAGCCAGAAATATCTGTGGGAGCAAAGCAGAGATGGGTTTTCCCAGGATGTTAGGAGCCATGTAGAGGTAGGGCTGGTTGGAAAGGGCACCCGGACGCTGGCGTTCTCAGAGCTTGGAGGAGGGCCTTTCAAGAGTTCAGCTTGGACCATTGGCATAGGAGCCCTGTGATAAGGACAGGCAGATCTCAGGAACTCACCTGGCGGTGTGAGCAGGAGGACTGCGTGGAGGGCGCGCTAGGCAGCTGGGGTGCTGCTGGGTGCTGCTGCCGAGGGAGGCAAACCAAAGAAGCAGGTCGGGAAGAAGCGACAGAAGAGGGCAGGGTGTAGGAGGGAGGTCAGAGCCCGCGGGGTGAAAGACTCGGGGGCCCAACAGCCAGTGCTGTCACGTCCCTTTGCATGGCGCACTGGAGAATTTCTTTGGAGCCTACAGATGAGAGCAGCAAGCAGAAGGAACAGGAGGTGTGGTGCCTGAGAGATGGCTGGGAAAGGGACAGTCACGGGCTGGGAGCTGAGTCTGCTGCCACCAGCCAAGTCAGCTTGATCCAGTCTCTGGGGGATTTAATTTCCTCATCTACAAATGAGAAGAAGTGTATATAATATTGTCATCACAGGGGACTAAAGAGTAAGGATGGTGGTTAGCATGACATAAGAGCACACGATGTAAGTGGTGGTCACTGTTATCACAACCACTACCATTTTACCACCATCACCATCACCACCACCATGACCACCATCACCACCACCATCACCATCACCATCACCATCACCATCACCACCACCATCACCATCACCACCACCATCACCATCACCA
>NW_026000108.1:5650980-5657461 GCF_001458135.2 Marmota marmota marmota
GACCACCACCATCACCATCAGCATCACCACATCAGCATCACCACCATCACCATCAGCATCACCACCATTACCACCATCACTGCCACCATCACCACCATCACCATCACCACCATCAACACCATCACCATCACCACTATCACCATCATCACCATCATTACCATTAGTATTATCATCATCATTACCACCATCACCACCATCAGCCTCACCATCATCACCACCATCACCACCACTATCATCAGCATCACCACCATCAGCATCACCACCATCACCATCAGCATCACCACCATTACCACCATCACTGCCACCATCACCACCATCACCATCACCACCATCAACACCATCACCATCACCACTATCACCATCATCACCATCATTACCATTAGTATTATCATCATCATTACCACCATCACCACCATCAGCCTCACCATCATCACCACCATCACCACCACTATCATCAGCATCACCACCATCAGCATCACCACCATCACCATCAGCATCACCACCATTACCACCATCACCACCACCACCACCACCATCACCATCACCATCTCCACCATCATTATCATTAGCATTATCATCATCACCACCACCATCACCATCATCACCACCATCAGCCTCACCACCATCACCACCTTCACCAACACCACCATCACCACCATCACCATCATCACCATCACCACCATCATCATCACCATCAGCATCACCATCAGCAACACCAGCATCATCACAACCATCACTGTCATCACCATCACCACCATCATCCCCTTCACCATCACCACCGTCATCACCACCATCACCACCATCACCAATGCATGATAGAACCAAAGACTGTCTGGGTAGGAAGAGCCTGAGGAGGTTTCCTAGTCAAAAGTTCATTTTATAAAAGGGGAAATAGAGACTCAGAACCAAGCCCACGCTTACCCAGGGAGTTGATGCCAGATCTGGAACTAGAACTGGGGACCCCTGGCCTCTGCACACAAAACCACACGAGAGCACCACAAGCAGCAGGCCCCCCTCACAGGCTGGGGGCAGTGGAGGGAGCCCCAGCAGACTCTCCTCCTCCAACAGACCGGCTCCCCCTGTGCTGGGGCCGTGGTCAGTCATCTGGCGTTCAGGTCCTCAGCGTGAGGATGGCTCTGACAAGCTGATCTTTTTTTGTTTTCTTTTCTTTCTTTTTTTTTTTTAAGTGGAAAGAAAATTTAAATGAAACAAAGAAAAAACCAGGAGGCTGTTCTTCCTGTAGCCTCGTGAGTGGTGCTTAGAAGCCAGCGTTCCGACGTGTGGGAGCGTGCAGGGAAAGCAGGACGGTTCCCCTGGAAGACGCTGCCGTGGGTGCTGCTAGCGGTGTCACACGCCCCAGGAACTCCCAGGGGCTCCTCGGCAGTGTGCCTGGGATCCTGCAGAGGGTCCTCTGGGGCCTGTTCTGAGCCCTCCCAGAGCCCCGCCAAGCCTTCCTGGGCCGCTCCCAGGATTTTCCTATCAGCTGTGCTTTCCTATCACGGAGTGCTTCTCAGGTTTTCCAGAACGTTCCTAGAAGACCTGTGGGAGTCTCAATGGACTGTCATGAAAACCTCCAGAGTGGCCACGGGACCCTCCATGGAGTCTCCCAGAAAGACCATGTCCCCTGGAAGACGTGCAGGCTTCTCCCAGGGAACACCCCCGACGTCCACGGAGCTCTTGACTCACCCTCGTGGCACGCAAAGAAAATTCCCATGGAATGTTCACAGAACCTTCATTACACTGCCTTCGTCACCACAGAAAGGACTCCAGGAAATCAGCGGATCCCTGGGAACGTGCACCGAAGAGCCTCACAACCACGGGACGAGACAGGCCCCGTCCTGGGGTCACGCTGTCGAGGGGTGCTTAGGACACTGTCTTTCTTCAGGCAGATGAGTCCCCACTCTGCCCTGCCCTGTCCCCTGCCCGGCAGCTCCATGCAGGTCAGCCCCGTTAAGTCTTTATGCTACGGACCCACTCACCCCCTGCCCTGGAGCCTCAGGCTCACCACGGGGCCCTGGGTGGTGGCACTGAAGGGTGCCATCTGTCAAGGTGACAATTCTCTTCAGGCTAGAACACGGGGCGTGCGGGGCTTGGTTCTCACTGAGCCCCCCGGAGCCTGCTGTTTTGGGACAGTGCTCTGGGTTTGGTGACTCAGCCTCTGCAGAGGTTGGACCCCAAGGTCTCGACATGAGGGCAGTGCTGTCACACAACAGAGGTGCCCGGGATGGCAGGGGGCAGCGGGCAGCCCACCCGGCCGTCTGCACTCAGGTCTGCCTGGCCCTGTCCCAAGCTCCGGGCCTGGGAGCCGAGGCCTGGCGAGCGGTTCCCGCGGCTGCCCCAGTGTCCTTGGCCATCCTCCCACCTGTTTGCTGAGCAGCCCTGGGGACATTCTGGGGGCCTCGGAGTCCTTGCCCCCTCAGCTGGTGGGTGGACTCCAGCTTGTTCCTGAGGACTCATTGCATGACCGCTGCTCCCCAGGGACACCCAGGCTGTGCTCAGTGCCCTGCGGGACGCCCCTCACACCTGGCCTGTATCACAGCCTACTCGGGGTCACTTCACGTCTGGGTTCCCAGCGGGCAGACCCTCTGCCAACAGCACAGTGCCAAGGCAGTGCCTGGCACACTCGAGGGTGCAGTCAGTGCCTGCTGGACAGACGGAGGGTGGCAATCTCACCAGGCCTCCATGATCATGGTGACGGCAGTTCACGCTCAGGGAGCCCGTATGGCGTGCAGGCAGCTGTGGGAGACTCACACCCAAAACACATGTAGTGAACAGTAAATTCAAGGGAACACACTCAGGTGGGACTGGTATAATAGCAAACAGATACTAAGGGCCCACTATGTGCCCTTGGCACTTTTCTCTTTGACTATTCAAGGTCAATGCTGCTGCGTGAGTTTCTTTTCAGGCTGGTGGGGCAGCCTGTGGCCAGTTGCTCAGGTGTGTGTGACCCTGAAACCAACAGAACCTGAGAGGTGGCATCGATATCACTGATAGGAACACAGTGAACATCCGGGGCTTTATGGTTTTAGTGATTATACCTCATTGACCAGAACTGGGGTGCTGGGTCACCCCCAGCTATAAAGGGAGGCTGGAAAGGGAGTGTCTGGGTCTGTGTGTTGCTATAACACAATACCTGAGACCAGGGAATTTATAAACAGTAGAAGTTTATGTGGTTCTGGAGACTGGGTAGTCCACGGGCACGAGCACCACAGGCGTCTTCATGCTGCATCGTGCACAGAGGTTCTGCATGAGACAGAACCACCTGGCAGGTTCGACCTTTTAGCCATTGAACCCATTCCCGAGAGATCACAGGAGCCCATTTGAGAGGGCAGCACCCTCAGGACGCATCTCCTCTTACAGGCCCCACCTCAGTGCTGTTGGAGCTGCAGTTGGACTTAACCTGAGTCCCAGCTCTCAATCCAGAGCAGGCAAGGCTGGGCGGGGGGCGAGAAGCAGAGCTACTGGGGCTGTCCATCCAGGGCTGCCTGACCCTGTGGCAGGGCCCAGGGGAATCGGGGAGCCCTGGCCTGGCCCTCTTGCACAGAGGAAGGAAGTGGCGCCCGACCTCAGCGACCTGAGGTCCTGAGAAGCCGAGGCTCAGGCTGCTCCAGGGTCGCCATGGTGGTAGGTAGCACAGGCATCTGCCCGCTGGACGGAGGTCCTAGTGATTCTCTTGCACTGACTCACGTGGTAAACACTTCGATCTCATCCTGAGCCATTGTATCAGTGAAATCACACTCCGGGCATGTGTGGCTGTGTCTTCCTAAGGTAGCCATGCTCTCCTTCTTCACCGTGGAAGAGACCCCCGTTGGAATAAAGACTTCCTGACTGACTTCTCTTGAGGCTGGAAGTGGGTTAACAACTTATGATGTGTGAATTAAAGAAAAGGGATCTGTCTTTCTCCCTTCCTGTTCTCCCTCCTGCTATTGGGGAGGTGGGCATGATGGCTGGAGCTACAGCCTCTAGATTAGACCCTGACGTGACCTTTAGAATGAAAGCCCTGTGCAGTAGGACCCAGACCGAAGGAGGTGGGCCTGGCCTTGTGGTGTACGACATGAGGCCTTGAGTTCCAGCAAAGAGGAAGTGAGCAGTCTTGCTGATGCCGCTGGCTTTCAGGCTGCTGTTCCCTTTGGTGTTGTGATCTGTTTTGCCATTTGCAATGAAAACCGCTCCCAACAGAATGCACTAGAAAAAAATCTGAACACATATTGAAACAAAAACATAAGCATTAACATTTTGAAAGGCTGATTCATGTACCACTGAGGTCATCCTGGCTGCCCACAGAGGAATGCTACCTTAGGGGACACTGACACCCATGTCTTATTAATCTGTTCCAGCTGCTATAACAAAGTGACGCAGGCCGGTGGCTTCCATGACAAACACGTATTGCTCCCAGTTCTGGAGGTGGGAAGCCCAGGGCCACGGGTCTGCTGCCTGGCGAGGCCTGGCTGGGCTTTCCAACTGTCCTCTCCCAGAGACAGTGTTCATGCCACTTCTCTTTATCAGGGCAAACTCCACCGTGGGGCGGCCTCCGTGATCCACTGCCTTCCGCTGGCCCCTTCTGCAAACACCCGTCCCACTAGGATCTAGGGCTTCAGCGAACAGAACTCGGGGGACTCGAACCTTCAGTCCAGAGCATCAAGCAAGTGACAAAACACTGAGATTAGAAAAACAGTCCCCAAATCTCAGGGCCTCATGCTTGGTGCCCTGGGTCCTCTCCAGCCTCCACACAGAAGCTGCAGGGCACGGCTTCTCTGGAGGGTGGGAGCAGAACAGAGGCAGAGCTGCTCTGAACATGTGAGGCGCACACGGGGGCCCTCGGCTCCTGCCCAGGAGGACCGAGCTCTCCACCTCCATGTTCTGCTGCAACAGCCACCTCAGAACTGACCCTGCAAGTAGGAGCTCAGGTCTCGCACCCCAGCTAGCAGCCTGAGTTCCAGTCCTGGGCTCTGCTGCTGGCTCCCCAAGTGACCGTGATCCCTCGGCCACTCTGGGCGAACCTCCTGCTTCCTGCTTCCTGCTTCCTGCTCTGGCCCTTGCCGGGCTTGTAGCCTCGCATGTGTGGACTTGTCCCTGAGAAAACCAGGAGAGGAGTCGAACACAGGCCTGAGCTGCCCCTGGGCTCCCTGAGAGAAGAAGGCAGGGGGCTGCTGTCTGATGGGTGATCTGGAAGCACCGACGTGAGCTTTGGTGCCCCAGGTCCCTGGTCCAGGAAGGGGACCTACCGGCAGCGCCTTTTCCCAGCTGGGCTGTGAGCTGCCGGTTATTGGTGTGATGGAGCCGTCCTGAGAGCCAGCTGTGCCCCTGCCTTCCTGATGCCCATCGTGACCTTGGCCTTGGTATCGGCCACGCTGGGCAGTGGGGGAGTTGCCAGTGGAAACCTGAACATTCTGCAGACTGGTCTCCTCCCAAGAGCTGGCTGCTGGACAGAGGCCTGCATGGCCCTGGCTACTGTCTGGTGCACACAGTTGGCACCCAGCACAGGGATCTCCCGTGCAGCCGGAGATGGCACTCGTGGCTAGCCCAGGGCAGCGAGGGCCACTGGAGCCTGGGCCTGGGGACCTGAGAACTCTCTTAGCTCCAAAGGCACATCCTGCTCTCCAGGCCTTGGACAGACCCCCGTCTGCTCGGA
Organism: Marmota marmota marmota; assembly: GCF_001458135.2. Taxonomy (NCBI): domain Eukaryota; kingdom Metazoa; phylum Chordata; class Mammalia; order Rodentia; family Sciuridae; genus Marmota; species Marmota marmota. Next base: position 5,656,613 of record NW_026000108.1, read on the forward strand.
GCCTCCGCTGGCCTAGAAGGGCAGGACCGAGGCCTGCACAGGGCGGACGGAGTCTTTGCTATCAGCAGTCAGCACAGCGTGAGCTGGGAACAGCCCTGGGTCCAAGCAACGGGTGGCTTGGCGCGGCTGCTCTGGCCAGTCCCATGACCTGAACAAGCCCCCGGGCCTCTCTGGGCCTCAGTTTCCTTGTCTGTAAATAGGAATGTGGGGAAGTGCCAGTCCTGAGGCACACACTCAGGAAGGCACGTGGCTGACACCGACCCTGTCCTCACACACGCATGTGCCACACACACACTCCACTCCCCACACGGCCACTAAAGGGGCACAGCTGACGAGGCCTCCGCAGCCTGGGAAACCACACGCTGCAGTCTCCCCCACCTGGGCCTGGCCGAGCAGGGAAGATGGGAGCTGGGCAGCTGGCCCTTTGCCGGCCCCCACCCGACCCAGCACCCAGTAGGTCCCACCCACGGCTGTCCGGCCCTGTCCAGCTGCAGATGACTTCTGTGTCCCCTCCTCCCAGCGGGAGCCTCAGAAGTCAGTGCCGGACAATGGTGCTCTCTTTTCTCTTCCAAAGAGGGTCGAGCTGCGGGGCCTTTAACAGGGTGGGCTACGTCTTCATTTGTGGGTAACAGGATTAGCACGCCTGGACAGAGCTGGGGGGCAGAGCTGGCGAGGACCGGCAGGCCTGCCCCAAGGAGGGAGAGGGGCTGCCAGGCGTGGACTCTGGCCATGGCAGGGTACCTGGCCCTTGGACAGACACAGGGTCCAGACAGTGGAACTAGCCCCATCCCAAGCAGGGAGGCCCGGCAGCCCAACTTGGGGTGTGTGTGCGTGTGTGTGTGTGAGGAC
>NW_026000108.1:5657478-5729756 GCF_001458135.2 Marmota marmota marmota
GGGGGGGGGGGGGGGTTTGGGCCTTCAGTCCCTGGACATCCCACTCAGGAGGGACTCGGCTAAGGTCCCAGGTTGGAGTCTGTGGCCGCCCGTGCAGCTCCCAGCAGCCCACCCTGGACGGGCCAGGGGCACTTATGAGGTGCCCTCCCCAGTAGCCCTCCAGGTGGCCCGTCCCCTGTGCAGACTTTGTGCCCAGCAGTCTGGGTGAGTCACCTCGGAGAATTCCCACCACGTTCCTGTGAGAATGTCACCGGCATTGTCCCCAGAGTGCCTGGGAAGCTCAGCCTGGGACGCCAGGACATGCCCTGTGTCCTCGAGGCTCCTACATCGGGCCGGGGTCACCGGACAGATGGACCTGTCGGTGGACACTGTTAACACTTTGCATATTTGCTTGACTTTTTAAACTTTCCTCTCTTGTAAAAATTCTATTGTATCCTTTTTCCAACTTTTTATTTTTAAAAATGTCAGAGTAAAAAATCACAAGCCTGGTGCCTGGAGTCTGGATCCCCCGGGTGGACACTGCCACGCTCTCCCTGTCTCCACCAACAGTGCACCTGTGCATCTGCTAGCCATGTGTATTGACACTAGTGTACGTGTGTGTGTATGTGTGTGTGCACAGGCGTGCGCCCCTTTCTGAGAACCATTTGCCAACATCATGATGAGGGATGGACTGCGGCAGCTTGCATCTCCCGTACCCACAGTAGTGAGTATCCCCCTCAGGAAATTCAGCAGGGATCAGTTCCACTCTCTAATCTTGATCCACACTCAATCCCCCTTTAACGCAGTCCTGCCTCCCAGAGCTTTCTTCCTTTGCAAACCAGGATACAATCAAGGGTCACTCGTCGCATTCGGTGATGGACTCTCCAAGATGGAAACGAAAAAGCGGGAAGCAGATGGACCCAGGGGGTGCTCTGGCAGTGTGACTGCGGGGCACCGTGGCAGGGCACGAGAGAGTCACTCCTCTGTGCACTGGATTTCTGGACACGCTGGCCTCTGATATTGCCTCAAAAAGTCAGTACCAAGGGGTTGCTGTCTCTTCACTGGGTCTGGACTTCACAGAGAAATGGGGGGCACCTTCTGTAAATGTTCCCCTCCTTCCCTTCACCCAGACTTCGTCCCGCAGCCGTGAAGCCCTCCTCATCCTACAACCACGAATGGCCTGGGTGAACGCCTATTTCCCAGCTTCCCTTGCAGCCAGGGTTGGCCACGCAGCCAGTCAGTCCAGCCAATGAGGCGTAAGGGGAAGCTTGTTGGGACATCTGCCTCTGGGGGCCGTTTCACTTTGCTGATATAAGAACACACTCCAGAAAACACCCCTCCCTCCTTCCTTCCTGCTTCCTGCCTTTGAACTTGGTTGTGATGCCTGGAGCTATAGCAGCCATTTGTGACCATAAAGCAACAGGCTTTAGGACAAAAAACCAACTGGCTGAGGGTGACAGAGCAGAAAGGTGGAAACAGCCAAGGCTCCATTGCTGCTCCGGATCTGAGCTGCCACCTCCCACTTCTGTCCTTATTACTTAAGCTGCTGTGGAGAGCATTCCTGATAAGGCTTCTAAGAACCTTCCAGACACCACGGAGGTACAAGGCACCTGGGACTCAACACAGGGGCGGCCTCCAGGTGCATGAGCCAAACGTCTCTGCCATGGAAAAACTCCTAGAAACCAAAAAACCCAGAACTGCTGGGAGGCTGGGGGGACATGGGTACAGAGCCACATTTGTTCTATTATTCATTCCACAGATATTTGATGAACAGCTTCTCTGTGCAGGTCACCCAATGGACATTTAATGAGCACCTATTATGCTCCATGTGCTGGTTCAAGCTCCTCAGGCCTCTGAAGAACACCGGTCCTTCCTGTGGCAAACTCGCATCCCAGGGCTTCCCTCCAGCTCCAGTCACCTGCCCGCCATTGTTGCTCAGCAGTCAAGGTCGTTTCCACCGTCACAGATGAGGAAACCAAGGCTCACAAGCGTTGCACTGCCCCCGGCCACGCAGCCTAGAGTGGGGGCACCAGAGTCCGCACGGGCACAGGTACCCGCACGGAGGGGCTACTGCTGCTGTTTGGGGCTCGGTCACGAGAAACATCAGTGAGCCCCAGCCATTTCTCAGCTGTACAAGGCTCTGGAGGACAAGGTCATCCCAGCTGCTCTTGGGAATGTGCTCCCGATCTCCATCACTTTATCAGATGCATAAACTGGATTGTCTGGAGAATGGACGGCTCAGCGGTGCATGATCAGCCAATAACCTTGGCTTTTAACTTCTCAGGCCTAATGGAATTAGCCCGCTGAGAGCCCTGGCCGGCCCGGCACACCCCTATTTATTTTTATGAGCCCCTCTTCTTTAGCTACGCAGGAGACTGGGGACCCATGTGCAGTTCCCATCTCCAGTTGGGGCAGAGCCGGGGAGAGCGTCTGGGCCAGGACGTGTGGGCTCCTGGAGGCTCCGCTCCTCGCCTCGGCTCCTGGGCTCCACGGATGAGGAAAGAGGCCTGGGCAGCGGCTCCCAAGGCCACGCGGCCTTCAGTGCGGGCAGGCGGCAAGGCCTGTGGGGGACTGCGTGCTGGGCGTCGCCGTCCCGTGACTCCCAGTGTAGAAGCCACATCCTCTCCCTTTGCGGCTGGACCCTCGTAGTTCAGGGGCTGGAATGTAATAAACGCATATGGAGTCCAGGTGGCTGTCCAGGTGGCTGTCCAGGTGGCTGTCCAGGTCCCCCGGCTGCTGCTGACCGTGTGGCCTCCATCGGAGAGGGACGTGCGGGGCAGAGGGCAGAAGGAAGGGCAGAGGGTCTCCTGCTCGAGAATAAGCTCAGATCATGACAGGTGCACCTGGCAGGGGCCCAGGGGCATCACACTACCCTGCTTAGCAGAGGAGGAAACTGAGGCACGGGGACCAACCAGCCCGGGAAGCCACGGCTTCTCAGTGGCATGGCCTGACTCCGGGAGTCCTTGCCCCTGACCAGTACACAGCCACTCCTTCCAACGTGGTCTCTGACGAGTGCCAGATCAGGAGCCAAACCCCCGTGCAGACCATTGTCACTGACCCATCCAGCTGGGTCACCCATTTCAGAGAAGGCACCTGGTGCTCACGCAGGGGACAAGGTGACTGAGCTTGAGCTCAGGTCTCCCCTGTGAGCTTTACTCTTGGGACCCTGAAGGCGTCAGTGAGCAGGCCCACGGGGTTTGGAATTCCGGCCCTCCACCCAGCTCTGTGACTGCAGGGAAGCTGCTAACCCTCTCTGATCCTCAGTTTTTCTGTCCTGAAGTGAGCAGAGCCTGGGCTGGTTCTTTGTTCCAGCCACTTGACTGGAGGGCAGGGAGTCTCCTCCACCCTGGCCAAATGTTCCTCCTGTCACCAGGCAGGTGACAGAATGGCCATATGGTGGTGCCACATCTCCAGACCCAATGCAGGGAGGGAGGACATTGGAGACGCAGCCATACTGGTGAACCACTGCTCTGTTTGGAGAGTTTCGTGGGCTGAGCTGTGCCTGGAGCCTGGCATGTTACCTTCCAGGTGAGTACGTCCCTTTCCCAGGTGAGGAGACCCACGGTTTCCATGTGAAGGTGCTCTGGTGCAGGCCACCTGGCCCCCACCTGAGGCCACTCTGCCACTGCCACACTGCATGGCCATAGCTTCCCGATGGGTCCAGACTGAGCCCTGATCTAGGCTCCCAGGGAGCAGGACTGGAGGCTGGCAGAGGCCAGGTCCCCGGGGGGCCTCTCACTCCTGGTTCACACACGTGCTGAGCGCCTTCTACCTGCCAGAAACTCTGCATCCAGGCCGCCCACCCTCACCCTGACCCCGGGCAGATGGTCACCTTTGCCATTTCCTGTGGGCGCAGAGATCCAGTTCTCCCCAGCTCCGTCCCTGGCCAAGACCTCGTGGGGAAAATCTCCATAATACACACATCTCCAGACCACCTCCGTGTGGCCTTGACATTCTCTGTCACTTCCATCCTTCCAACCATGCTTTATGCTCCTTGTACAGCTACAGAGCTGAGACCGCAGGGTGACGTGTCTTGAGGATCATAACTAGAAAGGTCCAAGTCCCGCTGAGCCCACGAGTCCTAGTTTCTGCCGCTGAGTGACACGGAGTCTTTATAAAGAACAAAGGTCAGCTCAGCTCTTGGCTCTGGAGGCCCAAGGTCAAGGGCTGCACCTGGTGAGGAGCTTCTTGGAGGTGGGGGCCCTGCAGAGTCCCACAGCAGCACAGGGCATCACAAAGTGAGACAGGCCACCTGGCCCAGGTCTCTTCCTGAAAAGCCACAGCTCTGCTGGATCCCATTGTGCCTTGGCTAACCTTAGTGACCTCCCAGGTCCCTCCTCCAAATGGATCAAGTTCCTACCCTCTTCTCACCCCTCAAGGAAGGTCAAAATTCCCGATGGGTTCAAGTGGGGATCCTCAGCCAGAGCGGACGGCACGGCCCACTGCCCCGCCCTGCAGAGCAGACCCAGGAAGCAGAGACCCCCTGGCCTGCAGACCCAGCTCACAGCTGGTCCTCTTGCTCGGCCAGGCCACCTCCGGGAGGCTGTGACTCCTCCCAGGGCCACTGAGAGCCTGGCTGCCCCCGGTTTCTCTGCTGTCCAGACCAGTTAAGGGGACAGGGAGTCTGGCAGGGCGGTCTCTGGGCAGACCTCTGCTGGTGGCAAAGTGGCCCACATCTGTCCCTAATGGTCTGGGCTGCTTGCCCGTCTGGGAGGGCAGGAGTTCTCCAAGGGCCTCCTGAATCTCCGGGACCATGCCCACTCCATGCCAGGGGGCCCTGGCACAAGCTGATGCTTTCTCCCCACTCAAGCCCAAGAGGGAGACCACACTGAGCCCACTTTCCAGATGAGCACACAAACTGGGGACGTGCAGGCACCCGAACACACAGCCTGGGAGCGGAGCTTGTTCACACTCAGACCCGGGCTTAAGTCCTATGTCCATCCTGTGCCATGTGTCCCTGGTCTCCTGGATGGGTACATGGTGTCGCCCCCCTGCCCTCACACTGCTGGGCCCCTCGCCAGGCCGGCTGCACAGCAGTGAAGGTTGGCCCCAGCTGCCCAAGACGGCCACAAGGGGAGGCTCAGGAGGGCGAGTGAGCGGGTCAGAGGTCGTGTCCTGAGGGACACAAGAAGGGAGGAGGAGGGAATGGCAGAAGGGATGCAGAGAAAGTCCCAGAAGGAATCGGGTTGCACAGAGCCCAAGAAAGCCAAGAGTACGTCCCTCAGCCAGAGAAGGGTCTCCACCAGGACCAGGCAGAGACAGCAAGCCAGAGAGAGGAGCCACCTGGGCAGGTGGTAAGGCCACACCCTGGAGGTGTGCAGGCCGGGCATGGACCTGTGTCGGGCCAAGGCGGGGACTGTCGGGCCTGCAGGGTGGCTGTCCGGGTCTCTCCGGCCCTGAGCCCTGGGGTTCTGGTCTCCTTCCTGGACAGGGGTGTTGGGGGCTCAGCACCTTCCTTTTGCACTTCGGGGGACAGAGAAAGGCCCCGCAGTATGGGCCTGGGCTGCTCTTCGGAGTCGCTGCTGCTCAGCTCTTGACCCTGAACCCAGCCAGAGCGGGGCTGGTCTTGGTGAAGTGCCCTCAGAGGGTTGGGTCTAGGTTCCTCGCCCTGCATTCAGGGTGCCAGTGGCTGGCCCTGGCCCCTCTGCAGCCTCATCTCTGTCTCCGTCCCCTGAGGATCCTGAGCTCAGCCACCAGGCCTCCTCTCCCCTCTCCAGGTAGCAGCAGGAGATTGCGGTGATGCAGGAGCTTTGCTTAATGTCACCTTCGGCACACCTCACGGAGGTCTATGAGCAGGGCCACATCTCTCTCCCCAGGGACTTTCTATGGCTGGCCCCACCCCAGGACGCCCTCCCGAGTATAGTAGAGCCCAGCCGAGGCCCCTCGTCCACACAGGCGGGGCCTTGAGCTGGAGAGAGGAGTTTAATAACAGGGACACCATCAGCGGTGTCACTGGGTGCCCCTGTTCCCTAGAGGGACTTCACGAGGAAAGAGCATCCTTATCCCAACCTCACAGTCGGGAAACTGAGGCAGAGAGCTGAGTGGATCAGGGGTCATGAGCCCAGAGAGGACTTCTGGAGCCACACCCCAAACTCTAGGCTGAGGTTCTGGGAGCAGAACAGAGGTGGGGGGCTCCCCGCCGACTCCCCCCAAGGAAGGGTCAGAGTGCTTGGGGTTTGCCTGGAGCCCCTTCTTCTGGGTCCTGGTGAAACACCTGTCCTGGGGCGTGCGTGCAGAGGAAGGCTTGGAGGTGACTCTATTCCCTCTGGACAAGTGTCCCAGGATCTATTTCCCCAGACCACCCAGCTGCAGGAAGCCTGCCGGACTTTGTGTGGCTCCGTGTGGCTGTCAATCAGCCAGCCACTGGGCAGACTTTGGGCACTTGATTGTGAATCTGAAATAGTGCCACTCAGACCCTCTGCCAGGGCTGTGACACCTCCCGAGTATGAAGGAGGGTGAACTGGTGTCATGGAGGAGGCCAGGGTTGGGGTCTGAGGTCCCCAGTTTGCATGCTCACAGGCATGACGGAGACTCCCCCGGAAGCCGACTGTGAGACTTATCAGCACCGGAGAGGTTTCTCAGGGAGCTCCGGGGGCACCGCACCTGTGGGATGGCCAGGGAAGATGCAGGTGGGGCAAGGAAGGTGCGGAGTCTCAACACCAGGCCCAAGGACTCTGGAGCTGGCATGACCCTTCTTTGGGTAAGAAGGCCAGGCCTTGCCTCCCCTCGCTCAGGCACTGGATGGGGCTCACTGCACACGTCCAGGTCTAGTTTTCTCCAGCCAGAAGTCCCCAAAGAGCACGGGTGGCTGAGGTCCCTCTTCCAGGAGCTGGAGGAGCTGGACAGCACATCAGCAGTGATCAGTACCATCATGGGCAGTTTTCTGGCACTGTGACCGTGGCCAAACTGCCTGACCTCTTGAGCTTCTGTTTCTGCAGCTGCAAAACAGAGAAGCAGCTTCTCCCGCACTTTTTTGTCTCAGGACACCCTTGCTCTCTGAAAAACTATGGAGGGCCTCGGAGAGCTCTGGTTTCTTTTCTAAATGACTGATGTTTAGAAATTTAAATAAAAATATTTAAAAATGCTCATTAATTCATTAAAAATAATAACAAGCCTCTTGCATAAATAGCATTTTTATCTTTTAAAAAAATATCCCCAAAACCTTTGTGAGAGGAGGGACATTGCCTTCTATTTCTGCAAAGCCCTTTCCACCTGGTTTACCGACTCGTATCTCTTCGACACCTCTGCAGCCCGTTGTGAAAGGCTGCTCGCGGGAACACGAGGAGAGCCCGGCCCCACGGCTGGTTGGGCAAGGGGGCAGTATTGGAGCAGCCTGTTCAGGTAATTTGTTGACATTATCTAAATTTGACATGTCCTGGTAGTTTAGCAGGTAGTTACAATGTAGAGTACGAAAAGGTACCAGTGAACATTTTGCTCTTTGTTATATTAAAATCCATCCGTCTGTCCGGCACTTTGAATGGACCTTTTGCCCAACTGCGATTCTGAAATACCACACCTTAGTGAAGAACACTAGCAATCAGACTTTTGAGACCTGCCAGATGGGGGCCCATTGAATTTTACAACATGAAAAAGAAGTCATGTTCATCAGCATCACCACCAACATAGTCTTTAAATCTCTGGGAGCAAACTCACCTCGGTGGATATAAATTTTCTAAAATTCTAAATCTTGTTAAAGGCTTAAATCTCACAGGCAACAAGTACTCACAGTTGATCAAAGTGAGCTGACTTTGCTCACTTTCAAAAAATGTGCAGAACATGCCTGAACAGCCAGCATCAACCTGTCAGTCATTCTTTCAACTAGAAACGATACTCCATGAAAAAGCAGTTAGTTCGGCTTCCAGCTCACAGTAATCTGCTTTTTATTGCTATAACAAGAAAGCAAAGACTGGGTGCTTTCTGAAGAAAAGAGGTTTATTTAGCTCTCGGTTTTAGAGGCTGAAAATCTAAAATCATGTAGCCTCCTCTGGTTGGCCTCTGGTGAGGGCTGAAGGCGGATGACATCACAGTGGCAGGAGCGTGTGCAGAGCCATCTCAGGGCCAGACAGGAAGCCGGAGGGATTCAGGGACCAGCTGACTCTTCCAAAACAACAGTTCTCCTGGGAACTAACCTGGGTGTCTTGAGAACTGCATCAGTCCCTTCCCAGGGCCCCAGCTCCACTCTTAAAGGTCCCACCACCTCTCAACATCGCCACGCTGGGGAACGTAGCTTACAGCAGTGAACCTTTAGGGGACACACTCACACCACAAAAGCACAATTAAAAAAAAAGTTTTTATTTGTTCTATTTAGTTATACGTGACAGTAGAGTGTATTTTGACACATCACACCCAAATGGAATATGACTTCCCATTCTTGTGGTTGTACGTGGTGTGGAGTCACACTGGTCGTGTGTTCATATATGAACACAGGAGAGTGAGGTCCGACTCATTCTACTGCCTTTCCCATTCCCCCCTCCTCTCCCTTCCCTCCATTCCCCTTTGTCTAACCCAGTGAACTTCGTTCTCCCTCACCTCCTGCTTATCGTGAGTCATCATCTGCCTATCAGAGAGAACATTCGAGCTCTGATTTTTTGGGATTGGTTATTTCACTTAGCATGATAGTCTCCAGTTCCATCTATTTACTGGCAAATGCCATCATTTCATTCTGTTTTATGACTTAGTAATATTCCATTATGTATATCTACCACATTTTCTTTATCCATTTATCTGTTGAAGGGCACCTAGCTTGGTTCCATAGCTTAGCTATTGTGAATTGAGCTGCTATGAACATTGACGTGGCTATGTCACTATAGTATGCTGATTTTAGGTCTTTTGGGTATAGACTGAGGAATGGGATAGCTGGGTCAAATGGTGGTTCCATTCCAAGTTTTCTGAGGAATCTCCATACTGCTTTCCAGAGTGGTTACACCAATTTGCAGTCCCACCAGCAATGTACGAGTGTCCCTTTTCCCCCACATCCTCACCAATATTTACTGCTACTTGTTTTCTTAATAATTGCCATTCTGACTAGAGTGAGATGAATTTCAGTGTAGTTTAATTTGCATTTCTTTAATTGCTAGGGATGCTGAACATTTTTTCATATATTTGTTGACTGATCATATTTCTTCTTCTGTGAAGTGTCTGTTCAGTTCCTTAGCCCATTTATTGATTGGGTTATTTGGTGACTGGGTTATTAGGCTATTTTTTTGGTGCTAAGATTTTTGAGTTCTTTATATATCCTGGAGATTAATGCTCGACCTGAGGTGAATAATAACATAATCTAAACAGTCGCACAGTTATTTTCCTAGGTGACCATAATACTCCAGTCAGTAGCAGAGTGCTTTACACAGACTTCCCTTTTTGCCATTAAGAAAGAACATTAAGGGGCTGTGGCTGGGGCTGGGGCTCACTGGTATCGCACTTGCCTGGTCTGTGTGAGGCACTGGGTTCGCTTCTCAGCACAGCATATAAATAAAAATAAAATAAAGATCTATCAACAACTAAAAAAAAACATTAAAAAAGACATAGACTCCCCAGTGACCCATGAGGCTGGGTAGGAGGGTCACAGGTTTGAGGCCAGCCTCGCAATGGAGTGAGACCCTGTCTCAGAAAAACAAAACAAAACCAAAGAGTAGGGATGTAACTCAGAGGCAAAGGGCCCAGAGTTTAATCCCCAGTGCCCAAAACAAAATAAAACAAAGCATGTACTCAGGGTAAAGATCTAATAAACACTAATGGCTTTCATCACTGTCCAGGACAAGGTCCGTGTCCCTGTCTGCGCATCCGCGGGCCACACAGCGATGTGCAGAGTCGGGGATCGGCACCTCCAGTCTTGCCGCTCACTGGTTTGCAGTGAGATGTCAACCAAGAGCTGCGACCCATGGTCCTGGTGTTCCTACCAACCCTGGGCACTATTATGATTAGCACACCCGGACACTGATGTTAGTGCTAGTCTGAGCCTCGATCATACCTGACGGATCTCAGAGACTCCCCGGGGTCCAGGGGCCATTCTTTGAAAAACACTGACATTTTTCATAAAGTGAATTTGGAATCAGATGTGAGCTGGAATATCCAGGTGATATTGAGCCACCGGCTTAATTCCTCTGAGCCCCGTTTCCCCATCCCCAAAGTGGGGATCATGCACCTGCGCAGAGTCATCGTGGGACTCTAATGGACGATGTCTATGGAAGTGCTTGGTGTGACACCTGACACGTGTGGGTGCCTCATAAATGTGACTCTTCCCAGTTGAGGACTGAATTATGTCCCCGCAAACCCATACATGGAAGCCCAACCCCCCAGGGACTGTATGTAAAGATGGCGAGGTCGTGGGTGGGGCCTCCCCGTAGCCAGCAGGTGGCATCTTCGCGTGGAGTCCTCACCGGGTGCCTGTTGGTGGCTTCGGCTCCCAGAGCTGGGGAAGCAGACGTGTGTGCTCCGGCCGCTCGGCTTGGGGTTTGCGGTGGCGACCTGAGGCGGACACAGCCTCCTGCGTCCCTCTCGGCCGAGCGCTGTGTCGCTGGCTTGGTGTTTGCAGGCCGCCGTCAGCCAGCCGCAGCTGGGTAAGGACAGACAGTGTGTGCCAGTGCCGCGCTGCCAGATGCCCTGGGCACAGCGCCCAGCCGCGAGAGTCTGCTTCGGGACTCCTGGGGCGCATCCCCAGATGCCAGTGGAAAATCCTGAAGCCGAGGTTCGAGAGCCATACTGGGAAGAAGGCAATTTTCTAGTTGATTTTCTAAAACAATAAACAGTGGAAAGAATGCCAGGGCGGGGCCCAACCACCACGAGCCGGGAGGCCTCGAGCCCAAATCCATGCAGCACACTTCCCGGGGGCCCTGTCCGGAGGGCACGGCAGCCCATCTGGTGGCAATGAGGTGATGACGATGATGGCCATGGTGGTGACAGTGCGGAGGGTGGTGATGAAGATGATGGCGAGACCGACTGTGATGATAGGGAGCCATGGCAACCGTGACGGTGGTCGTCATAGAGACAGTGGCGGCAGCTAGAGTGGCAATGGTGCTGGGATTCACAGAGATGAGGGTGACTATCGTGAAGATGGTGGTGACTACGGTGAAGATGATGAGCACCACCCACAGTGACGAGGATGACGGTAACTCTAGCTGCAGTGGCGGTTCCTGAGGGAGGGTGACGGCAGCTATAGTGAACATGTGGGTAGTCACATTGGTGACGGTACCTACAGTGATGTAGACGGTGGCACTGTGACAATGGTGGTAGGTACAGTGATGATGATGACGGTAATTGTCACTACAGTGAGGATGCGATGACAGTGAGGGCAATAAAATAGCAACTGTCCAGGGAGCACTGAGGAGCTCTGCTCAGTGCTTCCATGAGCACGTCGACACAGGGTCATCCCTCAAGGTGTGCCCAGTTACCATAAGGAACAGCCCAGCAGGCTAAGACACCACCGCCCAGGGCACACAGCCGGGCACACACAGGGGGTGGCTGAGATGCAGCCTTTTCCTAGGTTCACAGGAGGAAAGGAGGGAACCAGAGCCCACGCCCTTAGGTGGGGCTGTGCCGAGGCGGCCCCAGGCAGGGAGCCCTGAAGGCTGCAGACCCTTGCCCTGGGGAGGTCCCCCACTGTGGGTCTGGGAGCTCTCGGAGGGAGGCGGGCTCAGAGGGCTCCTCTGGGGCAAGGGGTGGCTCTGTCTTCTGTGCTCTAAGCCTTGATGACGGAGGCCACACAGAGCCTGGTGGAAGCAGAGCCTGGCTCAGGCTCTGGGCTCAGAGCACCCAGCTCAGATCCTGGCGCTGCCTCCGTGAGCTGTATCCACTGGGAAGCGCCCCCATCGCCTGCTTTGGCTCCCAGTCTTTGAAATGGGCTAAGAGAGCCCACTCTGAATTGTGTGGGGACAACCTGGTGTGACACATGTAGAGCTGCAGAGCAGAGTAAGTGCTCAGGAAACAGGAGACTAAGAAGCGCCCAAGCCCACAGGCCAGTCTTCCCCGACAGCGAACAGGGCAGAAGGCAGTGCAGCTTGCTTTTCTTTTATTTTAAAATAACGTCAAGCTTTTGGAAAATCTTGGGACTGGTATAAAACACCATTTGCACACCTTCCGCTGGCCATGGTCACTAGTTCCTCACGGGCTCGTAGTTTGGTGGAATACTTTGGGAATGAGTGACAGACAGCGCGTCCTTTACGCCTGGACTCCACGGCAGGTTGTCTGACCAGAGACCTCCACCACTCCTCCCACCCTGTCCACATGTGCCACGAAGATGTGACATCCACTCCCCAGCCAGAAGATGGGGGAACAAGGACTTGTGGTGACAAATAAATCATGTTAGAGTGGCACTGTACCGGTCCTCTGCTCAGGTTTTTAGGGTGCTGGCAGCTTCTGCTTGTCTCCCCAGGATCCAGGCACTGTGTAAAGAAGCTCTGAGTGGACTAGGGGGAGGTTGGAGACGGTGGGGCCCGGGCTGGTCAGTCACTCCTGCCGTGTGAGCGAGGCCACTGGAAAGTGCTGGCTGCCACTGAGTGTGGCCATGTGAGCGGCCACAGGAGCAGAAGAGCCGCCCGGCTGAGCCTCGCCAGCCCAGGGAGGGACAATGAGGTGCTGCTGTTGTAAGCTACAGTCCTTGGGGGCCAAGACACAGAGGCCATCCCAAGCACTGCTGCATGCGTTTCTCAGAACCACTGTAGGGTTTGGAAAGTCAGGACGCTCAACATTGGTGTAGTGTTGTAGTCTAGTGCACAGTCCTTATTCAGAGCTCACCATGTGCCCCAGTGATGCCCTAAAAGCCATTTCCCCTCCAGCACAGGAAAGATCTTTGTGGGTGGGGAGGCCACTCAGGAACCACTGCTCATCCATCCAAGCAGTTGGCCATGCTCAGAGGGGACAGGGAGTAGCCACCTGGGCCCGTGCAGCACCCAGAGCCAGGCAGCCCTGGTTGGGACGCCGGGTGGAACAGAAGGGACTCACTGTTAGGCTCACAGAGGGGTCTGTTTTCAGATCTCACCCCAAGCTGCCCTGTGACCCTGCACATGGTACCCCACCTCCCAGGGCCTCTGATGCCCACCTGCAAAATAACCACTTTCCAGATTCCTGTGATAGTCTGCGTGGCCTCCCTGGGCTGGGCGCGGCAGGAGGCGAACGCGCCGTCAATGGGTTTTTTCATGGTTCCTTCCCTAATGGGTTCAAGTTTATGGCTGAGCTGCATACAGTTTGGCTCAAGAAAGGCTCAGCACCCACAGGATGGAAAACAAACATTCCGTGTTGAAGAAACCTGCCTGTTCCAGTGACCGCACGGCCTTCCCCGGGGAAAAGCACCCCCACACACCCCCGGCCCCAGGAACATGTTGGAGCAGTGCACAGCTTCATGAGTGGCTTAGAGACAGACTCTGGTCACAGCGGCCGATGCAGAGTCTTCTAGATCCAGCCTCACCCATAGCCCTTCTTGGAACCCGAGAGTTAGCAGGGAGTGCAGTCAGCTCTCCAACCCCTCACCTCGGATTCCCGCTTATAAATCCACTCTGCCCTGTCTGTCCACCTCCTGCACAGAGCCTGATAGAACTCCAAAAGGAATCCCCGGCCCCCAGCAGAGGGCATGGCCTTGTCCTTTCACGAATAGGGAACTCTCAGGGCTGGGATAGGAGGCTTCAGGGCACGTCAAGGGCAAAAATGGTGGTGCCTCTGTGGCCCAGGTTACCCTCCCGGAGCACCCACACTCCCACTCCTCCAATAATGCACCCAGAGCTTCAGGAAGCCAGAGTCTCTCTGTGGGTCTTGGCTCCCAGGCTCTGGAGCAGGACCGTCTGAACCAAACTCCCAGCTCCCGCCCTCTGTGTATGACCCTGGGCTATCACTGCACCATCGGGCCTCAGTTTTGTGAAATGGCCATGTCAAGGACAGCTCAGTGACAGGGTGGCTCTGAGCACTGCAGGAGATGTCCAGTGCTCAGCAGGGTCCTCCCTAAAGCAGCTGCTACGTGACTGAGCACTTGGTCCTCAGTCAACACAAGGTCCCAGTGCTATTCAAAAGTCCTCAGACACAACCCGGGAGGTTGTATGTTGATGGAGGCCGCTTGCAATGAACCACTGTGAGGCACACCGTTCAGTGGCCCCTAGTTCCGTCAGGGGCTGTGCGCCCACCCCCTCCACCTGGGGATTGTCCTACCTCCTGGCACCGAGTGTGCTGCTGTCGGCATCTGTGGGTGAGCATTGTGTGGACGCCTCTCCTTGGGCTTGGTGCCCCCCAGGAGGGAGGTCTCCGTCCTGTGGGTAACTAGTGGACAATCACCAAGTTCTTCTCCCAGCATCGTGAGCCTTTACCAGGAGAGAGCGCCGGGTTCCCACCTCTAAGCCAACACTCATTCTCCTGTGCTTGTGGCCACCCTGGGTGTGGCTCGGGAGTGGCGTGGCTTTAAAATGAAGCCCAAAGTCTGACTTTTCCACAAGCCTGGGCTCCACAGCCTTGATCCTCTGTGAGCTCAACAAGGATGGACGGGGCCGGGTTTCCCTCTCTTGGCCTCAGTTTGCCCCCCGTAACATGAGGCCTGGGGAAATGTCAGAGAGAGGAGACCTTTGTCACTCCAGGGGAGCCGTGCCCATGTCCTCAGTCCCAGGGGCAGAACAGCTGAGCCTTGAGGGAGGAGATGGCCAATCAGCGGGAAAAGGCACCTCCAGTTGATGCCCGACGTGGACAGCACCCGGCCATCAGCCTGCTGCCGGGGCTGGAGCGGAGGTGGGTGTGGGGCGTCGCACTGCAGAACCCGCAGGGACCAACGAGGCACATGGCTGACACTGCCTCCACGTGGGCCACTGACGCCCCCGTCCTTGGTGGTCAGAGGCTGCCCGGGTGTCTGGAGGAAGCCATCCCTGGAACACGCATCGCCTGCGGCTCTTCCCCTCACCTCCGTCTCCTTTCCCTTGTTCACTGTGATTTAATCCCAGAGAGACGCCAAGCAGCAGCTCACGGTCGTGGAAGTAAGGAGGGAAGAGAGTGGGAAACACTTCAAAGGGTGCCCCTTCCCAAGGGCTGGGGGAGACGGGGGTGCGGGGAGGACTCCAGAACCCGTCAAGGTCCCTGCTGAGGGAAAGGTCCACTCCAGCCAGCAACTTCGGCGTCAGAGGGCGCTACCCAGCAACTTCGGCGTCAGAGGGCGCTACCCCCTCAGTGATGGTGGACCCTCTCTCTCTCCTGAAGCCTTCCAAAGTGGGCCCCAGGTGGATCCATGGCTTAGACGTGAGAGTTGAAAGCATGAAGCTAATCAAGCCGACATCCAAAGGTGTCTTTGTACCCGAGGAAGGAAAGATGTTACTCCAAAAGACCCTAACTGCCCAGCACAGAAGGGAAAAAGGAATGGCTTTGACTGCATCCCAAAACAGGGACTCCTAGCAGGCACGGTGCCACACGCCTGTACTCTGGGCAGCTCAGGAGGCTGAGGCAGGAGGATCGCAAGTTCAAGTCCAGCCTCCGCAACTTAGCAAGGCCCTGTCTCAAGAAGTAGCTCAGTGCCTGGGTGCTTGTTCAGCCTCCACGAGGCCCTGGGTTCCATCCCAGGACCAAAAAAAGAAGTCGAAGATGTGATGGGAAACCCACAGGGAGTGAAGGGCAGAGAGAGGGCGAGAGTGGGCGAGAGTGACAGAGACGTCCCGGTTCACCCGAGCAAGGAATCTCCACCAGCAGAAGAGCTCACTCCGGCTGGCACGTCCCCCGAGCTGGGCATGCTGGAGCCCTGTGCCGCTGACCAGCACAGAGAAGGGGGTAGGCCTGGCGCACCCCACGACCCTGAGTCTCCACCCAGGGCGGAGATATAAATGCCAGTGCAGGGCACAGGGGCAGGACACAGATGCCCAAGTGGCATTGGTGTGAGCAGGGACTGGGGACACCTGGCTAGGAAACACTATGGGTCAAAGGAGGGAGCTCCAGGCACACCCCACCGTGGGGTGGGGCAGGAAGCTCAGGGAAGGAAGAGGGCCTGTCTGCAGGAGGTGCTCAGGGAACACGGATCCCTGCAAACGTGACCGCCACAGAATGTCAAAGCTCGTGCATAGTGAGGCACTTGCTGGCTTCTCTGGGATGGCGTCATCCCCCAGGCCGTGTCCGCGCCCCGTTCTTTATCCATTCACCTCTTTCTGGTTGCCTTCAGTATCCCTCTGGAGTGTGCTGGGAGCTGCACGGACCCCACCCCGCCCCCAACCCCAACCCACAAGTCCTGCCACAGGAAATGCAGCAGAGCTGATCCTGAGGTCAGAGTGGCCCTCTGCAGCGGCTGTTCCTTCCGGGCCCCCTCCCCGGAGCCCCCCACTCCAGTTGTTGGGGGCTGTGATTAGCCTGGGTATTGAATGACCCCTGCTCTTCTTCCCCGCCTCACCTAGCAAGGGTTAATCAGCCTTCCTGCGGAGCGGCTGGGCAGCTCGGAAGGAGGCTGCCGGGCAGCCTGGCGGCAGGCGGCTTTCATTACTTTGATGGGATACATGTGCTCGGCTTTATCTCCGGCCCTTTCTCCGTAATTCAGCGCTTGAACGTCTCAGCTGTCGGCCGATCTGCAGACAATTGCTCGGGGTAATACTATCCGGAAAAAGCTGATAAAACGCAGATGTGCGGAGGCCTCTGAAACCTGCGGTTTGCTAAGTGGCTTGCTGCGATCTTGCCCGTGGCCAGGGCGGCTTCCCCGGGCTGGGAACCCGGGGCTGGGATGGGAATTTTTTAAGTGAAAGGTTGAGCAGAGGAAGTGACTGTAGAATTTTTTTTCTTTAATTAGGAAGATCGGCAAATAGAAAGTGGAGGAGGGGGATGGGACTGTACCCAAGGACCCGGCGGGCGCACCCCCCACCTCGGGTCCCCTCCTTCCCAGCCTCATTGGGGCATCTCCAGAAACAGGGCATCTGGGCTTCTTCTGGAGTGGTAAGGGGCACAGGACCCCTGGAGAGGGCCACCATAGGCGGTGTGACCTTGGGGAAGCCACTTAACCCCCCCTTGCTCAGCTAGGATCACCCACAGCCCCACTGCTGACATGCATGAGGCAGAGCAGGGTGCCTGGCATGCAGTAGGTGCTCGGAGAGTGACAGAGCGTCCTTTTCCTTCCTTGTACTCACTCAAGGTCCCAGGTGGCCTTGGGAAGCGACAGAAAGCTGATGTGGCGAGGGACGACTGTGAGTGTAGACTGGAACTGCCCAGGTCAAAGTCCCCAAGCTGGCCCTTGGGGAAGCAAGTCACTGGGTCTTCCTGGGCCAGGAGCGCAGCAGAGCTCCCCAGCCTCGGCCCTGTGCCTGAGTCACCAGGCCTTGGGAACATGCAGATACTTGTTTGGAGGGCAGGGCGGCCTGAGACTGCATTTTCCACAGCATCCCAGTGACGCTGGTGCCACAAGAGCAGAGAGGACCCCCGGCACCAGGCTGGAGAGGGGACTTTGGGTACATCCAGCCCTCTTCTCTCAGGCTCAGGAGGATTCTGCTGACCAGAGAGGGCAGGCAGTGTGGCTGGCATTGCCCAGCAGGTCAGAGTGACCCGAGAGGGCCTCACACTTTTCTCAGGCTCTGGTGACAGATTTCCTTAACAGGCCAAGAACTTGTCAGCTCAGGGGGAGGCCTGCGTGGAAGTTCCCAAAGACAGGCACTTCCTGACACTCTTCCCAAGTTCCTTCTGTGACCAAGGGGCCAGTCCACTGACAGACGCCACCAGGTGCTGCCCAGAGCCTCCCTGGCAGGTTCTCAGAACATCCTGGCCTGTCACACAGCAGCAAGTGCGCTCCTCGGGGGCTCCGAGCCCCGTCTGGGTGCAGACATGTTCCAAGGGTTCCCCTATCTCAGAAGAGAGTGTGAGGAGAGGGCTGCAGACGCAGGCGGAGGCTTACCTTCATGCCAAGGTCAGAAGGCCGTGGCCACCCCTCTCCCGGCACCTCAGCGACCACACACATTTTCAGGTGAGGGAAACTGAGGCTCAGACAGGTTATGTCACCTGCTGCTCAAAGTCTCCCTGCAGGTAGGATGGGAACTGGGATTCGCACCCAGGTACGTGAGGAGGGTGTGGCTCCAGAGTCACCAGCTTCTGTCTGTCCTCTGGACAGACACCAAGCCAGAGGTCCGCAGCCGAGCCGAGTGCTCAGGCTTAACGTTTGGGGCATCTCCTGGCCTAGGATTTTGCCTTGAAAAGACCAATCTGCCATCAGAGGGTCAGTTTGCAGTTCCCGCCTTTCCAAGAGAGAGGGCGTCAGTGCCCCCGCTGGGGTGTGGGCAGACCTGGTAGCAATTTTCCCACAATGTGTAAATTAGTCAATCTCCGAGTCTGTAAACGGGGCCTTTGAAGCGACCTTAATGAAGCACTCCATTAGGGCGTAATGGTTGTGCCTCCAGCGTTACTGCGCCAAGTGCCTTTTGATGTCTTGAGGCCACGGGTTGGAGCTCAACTTATCTAAATGTCCCGGCAGGCTTAAAAAAAAAAAAAAAAGGCAAAAAGCCCCCTTAGAGAAGTTGAAAAATTTTTAATGAAAAAAGTTAGCCCTGGCCTGACTGATGTTGGCACTTCAAAGCCAGTGAGGACTAAATTGCTGCAGACTGCTTAATTCAAAAGTGCTCCCTCGCGGGTGACAGCCCAATGGTGACAAAATACAATTGGCAACAGGAGCCGGCAGGATCAAAGACTGGCTATTGTAACAGTTTTGTTCCATGAAGAATTGCCCATTGTCAGGAGTCGGGAGCCGTTTTCTTTCTTGCTTTTCTCTCCTCCTCTCCTCTCTCTCTTCTCTCTGGGCCCCAGCGCCATCCGGGATTCTCCACAGGTTTCCGAGTCTCTGGTTCAGAATCAGTGCACGTCAATCCCTGCCCTTGGCTCCTTCCCACAGCACATTTCAGTCTGCAGGGGCCGGGCTGCCTGGCCACCCCTCTCGAGGCCCACTCATTGGATCGTAAGAACCATCTCTGTGTTTTTGTTAGAAAAGTCCAGCATGACCATCGCAGGGCAAATTAGAGCTGGGATCCGCTCATCATGGCGAAGACCATTTTAGGATTTGCTTCAGATGAAACTGCTTCTGGCCTAGACCCTAGGGGTGCCCGGGTGGAGTGGACGTGGCGTCAGGGCCACTGCTGTGGGGTCCTGGGTCCCCTTGGCAATACCTGCTTCTCCCAGCCTCGGTTTCCCCAGCCCAGCCCAGGACTCGTGGACGCACTCCTCAGTATCTACTGGGCTGTGACGTAGGGCAACGGTTCCCAAGGAGCACGGCGACTGGGAAGAGCAGGGAGAGGAGGGCACCTTGGCGGCTAGAGCTGCCTCCTCTCCCACGGCTCCCCCTGTCGGAGGGTCTGCTCTCAGAGTCTGTGGTTCGCTTGCCTCGGAGGCCCTGATCCCCCTAGGGACACGGACCTTCCCTAGGAACACTCTGGGGGCTCAGGCACTTCTCTTGGAGGGGGCGAGTGGTGGAAGGCCAAGGGGTCCCCGGCCTGGGATCCAGTCCTCCCTTCTCCCCTGCAGGCGGTCTCCACCCGGCCTCCCAGGACCTCAGTGTCCTGTCTTGTGGATGGGACGGATGCCCCCTTCCTGCCAAATCTGTGCCTTTTTCTGACTTGACACAGGCAAAGGCCAGGGAAAGGACGAAGAGCGCTTCACAAATGCCCAGAATGGCTGACCTGTCACAAAGTCAGTCCTGGCCACTTTCTGAAGCAAGCAGGAGAGGCGGGTGGTTTGAGCTGGGTCAAGGGCGGGGACGACTGGGGACCTTTAAGAAATGAGAAGGCACCGGCTCCTTATATGGCCTCCACTATTAGTCTCCAGGAAGCTGCCCCACAAAGCACACAGGGCCCTGTATCATTGACTTGTCTTGAATTAATTAAGAAGACGCGTATGGGGACAATTAGAGACCCTTGGGCTGATGACATCTCGTCTCCATGTGACGGAATTTGCTTCTGCTTCCCTCGGCCTGCCCTGCGCCCCCCCAGGTATTGGCAGGTTCGTTTCTCCCCCAGTGTCTCTCCTATCCCAGGCTGGCTCGGTGACTCCACGACCCTCCTGCTAACCAGGAGGGGACACACCATCACCACAGCCCCTCCTGCTCACCATAATCACGCACAAGTATGCATGGACCCAGCTGAGCAATTATGAATAATTAAATCAATTAGAGACAGTCTGGCACCGGGATCACGGTCGCCGGTGTGGCCCCTGTAATATTTTAACAGTAAATGCAGGAGCCGCGGCGAGGCCTGTGGGGAGAAAAGAACAAAAGCGTGTTCAAATGCCGAGCCGTGTTGCTGGGTGACCTCCTCCGCGGTACCGGCGGCCTTCCCAAGGACAACAATGGCAACGAAATGCCAATGAAATATTCCGAGGGCAAGTACGAAAGCTTCAGAATGAGTTAATTAAAAGCGGATAAAACACGACTCCCTGAAAGTATGTGGGGTGACTTTTGTGCTTGAAATTTGACAGAAGGAAAAGTTTCTGCAGCAAGAAGCAGAACTTTAAAGTGGCAGAGCTGGGCCACCAGGTCCCTTTCCTCCACGTGCATCTCGCTCCAGCTGTCCCCACCAGGAGCGAGGCTCAGGGATGGCGTCGGGAAGTGTTATCTACAGCCTTCCGTGGTGGCCCAGATGGGCCAGGGCAGCTCTCAAGGGCCTTCCAAAGAGCCATGCTGTGGACGTGGGCCGTGGGCACGCAGGACGGTTCTGGAGGGAGCAGCTACCCGTCTAAGGCATTGGCAGGCAGGATCTTGACTTCATTTACACCTGCTTAGCTCAGCGTGGGCACACGGGAACACCCAAGGGACAGACTGCAGAATTAGCACGAAAGAGATGAGACCCCTTTGCCCTCTTCCACAAGGATGGGCTGTCTTCCAGCAGCCAGGTGAGAGCAGCAAGGAGGCTGGCCTCTCAGGCTCCACCTCCCTGCCCCTGGGGAGGGCCGCGACCAGCCCTGCTAACCGTGTGGCATGACGGGCTACCAGGACTGACATGCACTTGGTGAAACCAACCAACGGGGTGGATTTTCCATTTTCTCAATGAGAGAGCCAAAAGCATTACATACAGCCTGCTTTGTCCCAGGAAAGAGATTTGAATGGAGCACTTACAGTCACAAAGGATAACAATGTCTTTGACTGACGGTTCATCCAGATTCATTGCTGGGATGTAAAGGTTACATACTGCAAAAATTCCATGCAGTCCCAGGGGGAATCCAGCCCTGTCTGCAGGGTGCAAGGACAAGCCCTGTCTTCCCACCACGCTCTGAGACTGAGATATTAAATGCAGCCCCACTGTGCTAGGGATGAGGCTGCTGATGCCCAGAGAGGGAGACGAACGTGTTCGAGGCTGCACAGTAACAAGTGGCAGCTCAAACTCAATCGTATGTTTTTCTGGCTTGAAAGTCCCCATCCGTGACTGCTGCCTCGGTGGCTTCTCAGTGCACACATGAGGATCATTGTTAATAGTCAGGTATAAAGACGTCTCCAGTGAAGGGCTTCATCAAACGCCCAAATTGAGAGTCATTGTCTGTAATGTTCTCGGGTGGTTTGAGGATTAGCAATCATGCCCCTATGCACACCTGCTTCTCCAGGTCTCGGTGACACGGGGCATGGCTTCCTCCAGTTTCCATACTCTGGGGGTCCAGGGCTCACACCATCATTCCCCCTCAATGTCATATCCCACCTCTCCGGCCCAAGCAGGCCCCTGAGAGTCTCGTCCCCTGGCCTCTAAAGGGATGGCCAGAGAGCATTTGGGGGACCTCAGAGTCAAGCCCCTTCCCAGGCGCTGAGAAGGCTCCTTTCCCACATCTGCTCATGCGGGGTCTCCTGGGGTGCCCCTGCCTTGTGGGGCGGCCCTGGGCCCCTCCAGGCTGCTGCTCCAGGGCAGCAAGGCAGTGGGCTGTCCTTCTCCTGACGCTGTCCTCCCCTGACCTGCAGGTGGGTCCCGTCTTGGGGACGGATCTGAACGAGGCTGTCCTCTGAGCCCACTCACTCTGGTGGCTGGCTTGGTTACTAGATCGTAGTTTCTTCCAAGTCAGAAGGTCACAAGCAAATCACATGTCGCAGCCTGTTCCCTGCGGATGTGCTGGGGTTCAGCAAGCCCCGAGCTGCCCAGGCACGGAACTCGGCGTGTTCACACACGACTGGGCAAACACGCCCAGAGAGGCCTGCTTCCAGCGTGGATGCCCCCGGCCGTGCCGGGACCCCCGCTGCGTGCGTAGAGGGCCTGGCCTACCAAACTCGGGATCAGGAGTAGACAGCCCGCCTGGCACGTAGGGGCCCCGGGATCCTCCCTCAGCACCACCATGCGAGTTAAAAGAAGGCTTTACTACTACAGAGAGCGCTGAACGCCAGGTTGAGGGGTGGCCATGGGCTGAGCAAGACTGGCCTACGTCCAATGACCCAGCTGACCCTCTAATGACAATCAGTGAGATCAAAGCACCCCTTGGTGTCTGAGGGTGGGAGGAGGTCGCTGCCCCGTTTAGTTGGGCAAGTCCCTGTTAAACCCTGGCAGGAGGGGGCGTGGCAGCCCCGCTCAGAGTGGCTCAGGGGCCAGCACCTCTGAAGGACCCTGGAGCTGCTGGCCAACACGTTGTAATGGCAACGAGGAGGCAGAAAGGGCTGGAAGATAACATGGCTGGACAATTTTCCCAAGTGGACCTGCCCCAGTGGGCAGAACTTTCTCCTGCTGTGGACAGGCATCGCTGCCCTCCCCAGGCCGAGAGTCCTACCTCCAGTCTGGCCACAGCCTTCTCGCCACCAGCCCCGGGGGCAAACTGGGTAGGAACTGGTCTTAGATGAAGGAAGGACACAGAAACCCGCATCTTCTCCGGATGCATTTTTGTCTAGGGCCCACCCTATCCTCACCCCGGACGCCCTCGCCCGTCCAGTGAGCACGGATGACAACATAACCAGGGGGGATGTCAAGCTCGTTGGCCAATGGGCTTGCAGTTCCAAGTTTCGGCTTCCTCATCCATGAAATGGGGGTGACCCTGGTGCCAGCCTGAGTATCTCATGGGAAAGGGAAAGGGGATGGTGAGAGGGCAGGCGGAAACGGAGTCCAGGCCGCCACGTGGGTGCAGGTCCGAGGCTGCCTGCTTCATCAGAACACTGCGGACTCGGTGGGAGCCAGCAAGCCCCAGTTAGTACTCCCCACACCCGGCTGAGCACCCAGGAGCGGGAGGGGCCAGGGAACCTGGGAGCCACCGTGAGGGGGGGTGGGAAGAGAGGACCAGGAGGGCAGAGCCAGGGTCCACCCGCTCAGCTCTGCTCTCTCTGCCTTCTAAGAGGTGAGACTTTGGCATAGAAGGTTCTAGTTCTTGACACAGATGTCAAATCACAGCGGGGCCTCTGCAGACTTACTGGGAAGACGGACCCCCTGGATGGCCCCAGGCAGGACAGACAGGGCTGCCCTGCAGGGGTCAGCAGAGGGAGAGGCCGAGCTCCTTGCTGAATGAAAAAGAAAAAGCAGATCCCATTTCCCAGGATGTCGAAGCCCTTTGAACCCCTGAGGCTCCAACCTGCTAGATTCCTCCAGATTCCCAGGTCCCCTGCCGCAGCAGTCCCTTTGGCTGGTGCCACATCCCTGGGGGACCCTGATGGAGCCACGTCCCCTCTCTGGCCTCAGTTTCTCCATCTGTGTCACGAGGGTGGCCTGGTGACGGAAGCACCCTGTGAGCTCTGGCAGGCGGGACCTCGTTCCAGTGCCCCTTCCTGAGCCCCTGCCTTGTTTCCAGGGCCTTCCAGCAGCGCCCCTTGGGCCAAAGCCCCTACAAATCCAGACTTCCCCTCTCCAGCCCCCCCAGGTTCCCTATGAGGCCACCGCAGAAAGCGCCATGTGGACACAGAGCAAGGATGTTTTCATTTACTCGATTAAATTGCCATGTGGACAGAGGCTCGCGAAGGAATCTGCTCTACAGAACTTTTCGTTTAATAGAATTAGTTGAAACCAGATCGGCGAGCCCCCGTTCCTGCAGGCCATCTGCCCAGACAGGGAAACAGCTTCCCTAAGTGGGACCCCATGCCGCTGGAGCCTCGCCTCGGCAAAGGGCCGGCAGGGAGCTGCCCCTGCGCCACCGCCTGTTCCCGTGGGTTCAAAGTCCTTCCCTTTGGGGCCATGGGGCCAGCAAAGCTCACATCCACTTTGAGCTATGGGCTGGGGACTTTAATCAAATTCACATTCAGCTCCACCTGTGGAAGTCTCATGCCAAAATCAGGACCGCAGAAGGCCATGCCAGCTTAGAGCTGTTTAATTCAGAAAAGACATCTGTCCCATCGTTTGCCTGGACTCTTTAGGAAAATTAGATAAACTAACATTTACTCAGCGTTTTAAAGTCTCCCAAGAAGCCTCCGCACGTTTATTTAATCCTGCGACAGTCCTTTAGGAAGGCTCTTCAGTGTCCTGCACATGAGCGTAGAGAGGTTTAGTAACTTGCCCAAGGCCACACAGCCAGGGACCAGGACCAGCAACTCTAACAGAGCAAGCCTGTCGCCATAGTGCCCTGTCCTTCTCCTGGGCACTTGAACTTAGATCTGCTGGCTTGAATCCTGCCTCTGTCCACAGTAGTTATTAGGTTTTGGGAAGTTGCTGAGTCCCTCTGGGACTGGGACAGGAATAGCGCCTTTCTGCCAGGGTCCAGGAGATGGTGCGGGGGATGCACTGTTAGAATGTAAGAGCCCTCACGGGAGATCCCAGGTGTCAACCCAAGCCCTGCAGACCCACTGCCTGCCACTCAGGCAAGATGCCTGTGCAGATACACTTGGGGACAGGGAGCACCATTTAGAATGGGAGCTGGTGAACTCTGGCCTGCAGGTCAAATCCAGCCCACCCATTTTTATAAATAAAGTTTTATTAGTTAATATATCGCCTGTGCCATTCTTGTTCTATAAGAGCAAAGTTGGTAGTTGGGACAAAACCCCGGGGCCTGAGAAGTCCTTCACAGAAGTTTGCAAAACCTAATTTAGAGTAAGAGGACAGTAGGACCCTCAAGCCCCAAAGAGGCTGAAGAAAGGCAGGAGGGAGGGGGAAGTCACCCAGGGATCATTTTATTCTGGTTTTTAATGAGCTCAGGTAACCCCTCAGGATCCTACTCCCTGATCCCAGAAACCAGGTTGGGTCTTGGGTGTTTCCATGCGGCATTCCTGTTTTAAAAAGAAATTATTAAGGGGCCCCAGCTGTTTGTCACGGGGAGCTTTAGAGAAGGGAGGTGCGTGGGGAGCGTCGGGTATCATGGCTCTTTACAAGGCTGCGACTTCCAGTGTAGGGAGCACTGCTGTGTGGAATTGATGCACTTGGAGATTTATAAGGTCAAGTTTTACGGGCCTACAGCTCCTCGTGGTGTATTACCACATCCTTATTACAAGCTCATGCTGCTGTCCAGTTAAACCCACGGAGCTGATATATTGCTCCTCGCCTGCCTGGGCTGCAGACTGGAAGGAAACGGTGCGGATAAAATATGGCCTCTGGGAGCTGAGGGGGTCCTGGCTTCTCCCACGAGTGACTTGGCTTGCTTTCTCCTCTCCCTCACCCAAGGGGGTGAGGGCTGCTGGATACACCCCGAAGGAGCCCTCCGGAGTGGCTGGAGGAGTCCAGGGTGCCCTGGGGCAGGAACAGGCGCAGGGAGAGGTCCGGGCAGCCGCCCTGCCGTCCACTCACAGGGCCATACATTCCGGCCAGTTGTGTGTCGTGGCCAGGGCTGTCTTAATGGAACAGACGAACCAGCCTGATCCAGGATGTGCCAAGCCGGTGTGGGCGTCTGTGGGTGTCTGACCCTCTGTTCTGGGCTTCTCAGTCCTTGCACAGGGATGGTCTGGCAGGAAGGGACTCCAGGACAGCTCAGGCAGCCGAGGCCAAAGGGCAGCAGGGCCACTCCAGGAGGGGCCCAGGGACCTTGTGGCTGGAGGAAAAGCCTCATCGAACCGAGTGCTAAGGAGCGGGCCGTGTGGCTTCCCATGGTGCAGGAGGGACGAGGACCTTCCCTGGCCAGTGGAGCCCTGACCAGTCTGGACCTGGCTGCATCGGTCAGTGAAGAGTGTGGCTGACCCCACAAGCTCGCCTTCATCTCCACGGCCCCCAGGAAGGGGCTTGCATCGCACCCACCGGAGTCGGCCAGGAAGGCCCAGCGGCCAGGAGTCTCGGGGGAGTAGGAGGCCCTGGTTCCACCAGGAATGAGCCAGCTCTTCAACGGGGGCCATGTGGGGTGGGGGGGGGTCTAGAAGAGCAGCCAGAGGATCCAAGCAGTGTCACTGAGCAACTTGACATCGCAGCCAGCACTGGCAGGGCTGGGGCCTCAGCTGGCAGGAAAATCTCAGAAACTGGGGCATCAGGCGGACCCCAAGGGTGAAGAGGCTGGGGATCGTCCCCAGGACCACCTGGGGGCAGCTCTGGGAACTGCACTCCTCGGCAAGTGCTCACTGTTGTCTTTCAGACCCTGTGACTCTTTCCCGTGAGCATGTTTACCCTTTCACTTTGGCCACAAGGGAGCCCAGAGTCATCTTTGCAGCTGGCTGTGGCAAATCCACAGCACCCCTGCCTGCCTCCCCAGTACTAGCCTTGACCTCGTTTATGTTCCTACCCCTGTTCTCATGTTGTGCCCAAATGCTCTGTGGCCCCCTTTCCTCGTGGCACTACATGTATTCAGCACAATGTCTCAAATCCTTCTTAATGTGAGGCAGGAGGCTGAAAATGAATAGAATATAAATAAGTTGACTGGACCCTCCTGCCCCAAGATTCTTCTCCTCTCCTCCTCTCCCCATCCCCCCTTCTAAAGATTCCTAAGAGCCACGTTGCAGCGTGGTGATCAGGAGCAACAGAGCCTTCAAATGCCACTAAGAGCTCCGGAAAAGCCCCAGTCTCACCCGGTTCTCCTCCTGTCCTCCCTTTATTAAGGATGAAGATGGCCTCGGATACCAAAACGACTCCATGCCCGTGTTTCCCACGGCTCCTTCCAGCCCTGCCCTTCCCGGGCCCAGGCATCAGCAGAGACTGGAGGGGCAGTGGCTTTCGTGACCAGAGTGAGGCCAGGAAGGAGGAAACAGGGCTCAGTGGTCACCCAGAGGCCCCTGGGAAGTCTGCCCTGGACTTTTCCAGGGGTTTCCTTCTCAATGGAAGTCCCAGAATTGTCACAAATTTGAGCAGGCTGTCAGCCAGCCTTCTGGTCTACCAGCTAGGACCTCCGTGAAGAACTGAGTCGACTCTTGCCCAAGGTGCAGGCTCCGTGACCCCGGCTCAAGCCCTGGTGACCGAGGTGGGAAGATAGTTGCCTTTACCTGAGGCCTAATGGCTGCACTTCCTCCAGGGACTCTGGCTTTGTCCTTGCAGTCACAGGCTGGGAAGCTGAGGGACCTCACTCCAGGACTGGGTGAGAGGCCCACGGAGGCGTCTCCCCCCACTCCCCCCCGGGGCAGGGAGTGTTTGAGGAATCCACTCCACCAAGGCCAGGCACTGGGGAGGTGGGGCCCCCCTTCGTATGAGGAGGAAAATCCCCAGCCAGGAGGGTAAGGGGTGCTGAGCTCCTGTGAGACTTCCCGTTTAGAGAGGCGCTCACCTCCAAGGAGGAGAAAGGAGACTTATAGAGTCTCTTCCCCACTGCTCTGGACTAGTTGGGTCCACTCTGAAGTCCGTCCATTGAAGTCCTAAGCCCCGGCTCCTCAAAATACTACTGTACTGGAAGACAGGTCTTCAAAGAGGTACTAACTTAACAAGGGGTCATAAGGTAGGCTCTGATCCAATGTGCCCAGTGCCCTCAAGAAAAGGATATTAGGACCCAGACACGCAGAGGGGTGACCACATGAGGAGACAGGGTGCAGGTGGCCACTGGTAAGCCTGGGAGAATGGCCCCCGCAGAACCAGCCCTGAGGAAACCTTGACCTTGGACTTCCGATCTCCAGGACTGTAAGGACTTAGCTTCTGTGATTGAAGCCACCGAGTCTGTGGTATTTGTTTTGGAGGCCCCAGCAAACCACCACCCTCACCCCAGGAGGAGTGCTCCAATTTCCCTCTCCTGATGGGCCAGGCAGGGACTTGGGGAGGGAAACCATGTCCTTGGCCATGTGGCCTCCGGTTCCTCTCCCTGAAGCAGCTGAGCCCGTCTCCCAGCCCCAAGGTGCAGATTCACCCAGGTGCAGGCCTGTGACCAGGGGAAAGCCAGCAGGACCCACAGAGGGCCAGAGCAGGCAGAGAAAGCCCTTCCCTCCTCCTCACCTTGCTCCTTCTTCACTCCCCAGAGGTCCCTGGACTAGCCTCATCCACCATGCGGACTCTAGCCATGACCCTAACATGGCCCACCCACAGCCACAACTGTGAGCTCCCATTTCCCACACACAGCCCTGTCCTCCAGGACCTCAGGGGAAACCCAGGCTCCAAACACCAGGGATAGGCTGTGGGGTGTCCAGAGACCACAGGGCAGGTTCCAGAAGCATCATCTTGGAGGACAGGAACCCTGGGGCAGTAAGGTAGGACTGTGTGGAGAGGGCCAAGCAGGGAAGTGCAGACCAAGGGCCCCCAGGGTCCAGACAGGAAGCGGAAGCTGAGCAGGGGGCAGGCATGAGGCAAGATGGTGGAGACTCCAGTCCTGGCTGAGTGTGGCCAGGCAGAAATCAAACGCAGCGTGGCCAGAGCTCCTATTTGTCCAGAGAAGCTCAGAAAGAGGTTGCCTGGTGAAACTGTTTGAGTTTTGGTAAGTAACAAAGATTTTTTTGAAAAAGAAAACACATCTAGGCAATCTCTCAATCAATCGTGCTCTGGATTGAACCCAGGGTCACCTTACCACTGAGCTACATCCTCATTCCTTCTTGGTCTCAGTAAGCTACTGAGGGCCTCACCAAGATTTTGAGGCTGGCATCAACCAGGCAATCCTCCTGCCTCAGCCTCAGTGGCTGGCATTACAGGTGTGTGTCACCATGCCCAGCTTGCTGGGCTATTTTATAGCCCATGGCCACCACCTTGGTCTGAGGCAGCATGGTTCCATGGCTTCTCACTGCCCTTGGACAGACCATGCCGCACCCACCCGCTGGTCTCACCATACCCGAGCACTTCCCTTTCATTCCATCCATGGCTTTAAACCCAGGATGCTCCCCAGACTTGGCTCAGGCCTGCTCTCCCACTGAGGCTCAATGGAGCAACCTCTCGTTGGACACCTGGCCTGGGTGTCTAGCGGCTCTCTAAGCCCTTGAGTCAGCCTCGGAAGCGCCCATGCCCAGCCTGTCATCCGGTATCTTCTCCATCTTAGCAGACACTAGCTCTGTCAGCAACCTCCAGTCTCCCCTGTTATTTGAAGTCACTGGATTGGGGTGATTTGTCACACAGCAATAGCTGACTGATGAACTCGTTATGCAGCAAGGTCCTTCCTGCCACCACAATCACTTCTCTTGTTGTGGTTTTCCACAGGCAGCACCAGGCAGGAGCGAGGGCTCGCTCAGAACGGGCCAGCAGATGCCCAGCAGCACCAGGATGGAGCACAGGAGAAGAAGGGGAAGGCCTCCTTGGGACCAGCGGCTCCCGAGAGGCACGCTCCCTCTGCTGACATGTGGCCGTGACAGCAGGTGGCTTTCATTGGAAATGTAATCGGAGAATTTTTCTACTCGTCATTTTATTGAGGGAAAATGTTATATATACTTGAACATAATTATAATGTCTTCTGAAATGAAAACTGGCTAAAAAATGGATTGGCATGACAAACAAGTGGCCTTTCAAATGTGGTATTAAAACCAAGAGGCAGCCTCCCGGGAGGACGTTCACTGGCCTAGGGTCCTGGGGGCAGAAACCCGTGTTTCCTCAAGGCTAAGGCACCCCTGGGGACGAGAGGCTCCTTGAGTTCAGCAGCAGCAGCTTTCCCTGGGAGGAAAGAAGCCAGTGCTTCAGGGTCAGGGGGCAGGAAGGAAGGTGGACTGAGATGGACATCACCACCCTAGGTCCATGTGTGACTGCACATAGGCTGCGACACTACATCGAGTACAGCCAGAGAACTGAACAGTTGTGCTGCAGTTGTGTGCAGTGAATCAGAATGCATTCTGCTGTCATATAGACCGAAACAGAATTAATTAATTAATTAAAAAAGAAGCGAATGCTCATGTGTGTCCAGATGTGGGCACCCAGGATTCCCAGCCTTGAGGACACACACACCTGTTCACAGACACACCTGTGCCAAGACACAGCAGTGGACCCACTTGAAATCCCCACACATGCTGGATGGCAGAGTCTGGGGGGACCCAGTGGGTCCTTCCAAGCACCCTGGCTCACTTGGAACAGAGCATGGACCCACCCTGCTTCCATCCATGTTGGGCCCAGATGGAGACCCAAGTGAGCTCCACCAACTGCTTCCCTGAGCTCTAGATGGGAGTGTGCCCTGTCCTCAGGACCGCGTGTCATGTGCACCACAGTCTACGTGTCAACGGGTATCTGCTTCCTGGCCTCCCACCATACTTGAGAGTCAAAAAATTGATTTTTTTTTTTTATTTTGGAAGGGAATTTGGAAGTGATTTGTGTAGGAATGGCCAGGGTGGTGAACTGTGAAATCACTTTCTGCCTCTGGGCCTCAGATGGCACACCAGTGTGGTTCCAACGTCTCCAGCCTGGTTTTCTCTCCCCTCCGCCAACTCAAGCAACCATGGATCTGTTTTATGTTGCCATAGATTAGTCTAAAATTTTACATCAATGAGACCACACACACATGCTACTTTTAATCTGGCTTCTTCCACATGGCACAATGCTTTTGAGATTCATCCATGTGTTAAATGTATCATTCATTCATTCCTTTTTGTTACTGAGCAGCATTCTACTTATGGATGTACTACAGTTTGAGCATTCACCTGCTGATGCACATGTGGGTTGTATTCAATTCCAGCAATTACAAAGAAAGCTGCTATGAGTGTTTCTATACTAATCTTGGTGTAGACATGTGCCCTAATCCTCTTGGATATAACCAGCAGTAGAATGAGTGGGTAATATGACAGGTATATTAGTTAGCTTTATATCACTATAACAAAATACCTGATGCAGGCTACTCATAAGGAAAAAAAAAAGGTTATTTTGGCTAACAGTTCTGGAGGATCAAGTCCAAGACCAGCTAGATCCATTTGACCTTTAGTGAGGGCAGGATATCTTGTAGTAAATGCTCACATAGCTCTTGAGAAAGGAAACAGAGAGATAGAGAGGACAGGCTGGGGTTTAATGGGCCCCTTCAAGGGCAGCACTCCCAGTGACCTATGGACCTCCCACTAGACCCACAGTACCTCCCAGGAACCCCACCTTGGGGACCAAGCTTTATACATGGGCCCCTGGGGAATACTCATCCCCAAAACAGCAGCAGACATTTGCCTAACTTTTTAAACAAGAGTCTTCAGATCAACTGTGCCCATCCATCTTCCTATCAGAAGTGTGAGAGCCCAGCTACTCCGTATCCTCACCAGAGCATGATACTGTCTCTCTCCTTGATTCCAGCCATTCTAGGCAGGGTGCAGTAGCCTCTTCTTGTGGTTTAATTTGTGTTTCTTTAATGATTCAATAATGGGGGAACATCTTTTAATATCCTTGTTTTTCATCTGAATATTTTCTTGGTGAAGTGTCTCTTCAAATATTTTGCCCAATTTGTAAGCTATTTTCTTATCACTGAATTTGAAGCATTCTTTATATATTCTGGATTCACGACCCTTGCCAATATGTGGTTTACAAATATCCTCTCTCACTCACTTCCTGATCTTTTCAATCTCTCACCAGTGTCTTGGTGTTCATGAAGAACAGAGGTGGTTCATTTTAATAAAGTGCAATGGATCCATTCATTCTTTGTGACTTGTGCTTTCAAAGTTGTAACTAAGAATCTTGGCCATAAAAGGACCAATAAAAAAGAAATATGTTAAAAAAAAAAAGAATCTTGGCCTACATTGAGGCCACAAAGATTTTCCATGATGTTTTCTTCTAGATGTTTTATCATTTTCCATTTTACATTGAAATCTGTGACCCATTTTGAATCAAGTCTTCTACATGGTGGAGGGAAGAAATCGAGGTTGAATTTTTGCATCTGGAAATTCAATTTTCCGGTCCTATTTGGTAATGCTGGGTTGCCTTCACACCTGTGTTGAAAATCAGTTGGCCACACACAGGCAGCATGGGTAGCTCTGTGTCTTAGTTGGTTCAGGCCATTATAACCCAACACCATGGACTGGGTGGATCAACAATAGACATTTCTTTCTCATGTTTCTGGAGGCTTAAAGGTAAAAGCAAGGTGCCAGCAGGTTCAGGTACTCGTCAGAAGCCTTTCCCTATCTGCATTCATGCAACCTTCCCTTGGTGGACACATGTGACTAGAAAAAGGAGATCTGTGTGTCTCCCTCTTCCTAGAAGGGCACTAATCTCAGCAGGAGGAGCCCATCCTCAGGCTCAAGTTCAATTCATTACCTCCCAAGTGTCCCACCTCCAAATATCCAAATTGGGGTTTTGAGCTTCAATATGTGAAATCTGGGGACATAAACATTCAGTCCATAATGGTCTATTTCTAGACTCTATATTCTATTACTTTGGGCATGTTTCATCTGTTAGTCTATTTCATGCTGATTACACATGCTATTTTATTGCAGTATCTTCATAATAATTATCAAAACCTCACAACCTTTTAAAAAAGTTGTTTTAGCAAGTCAAGAGCCTTTGCAGTTCTGTGTGGATTTTAGAATCGACTTGGGAATGCCTCCTGGGATTTTTGACTGGGCGTGCACTGAATCTGTAGAGCAACTTGGGAAACACTGACACCCCAGCAGTACAGAGTCTTTCAATGCATGAACAGATCCTCTCTCTCCATTCATTTCTCTCTTCTTTCATTTCCCTTAACAATGTGTGGTGGTGCTTAATGGATAAGTCTTGCACATATTTCGCCAAATATATCTCCAGAAATGTCATATTAAGGGGAGGAGCAGGGTTGCTAATTCAGGATGAGACAGATGGCCATGAACGCTCACTCCCAGCACTCAAATTCTAGGAGTTTTGCCGCAGCCCGGCTGGCTGGGCAAAATAGCCGGGGGGGGGGTGGGGGTGACGAAGAACTTGTGTAGATTGATACAGCAGGAGTAGGAGCCGTTTATTGTAGGACAACAGAGGTATTTATACATTTTACACAGCTTATCTTAATTAGCATAAACTAGATACATCAGTCAACCAATAAGGAATCTCCACACTTAATGGCTCACTGGCGTTACTTCACAAACCACTCCCTCTGGCATTTTGCCAGGCGCCATCCAGACTTGTTTACAGACTCTAACATTTCTCTGGCAAAATGCCAGGTGCCATCCTGACTTGTTTATAGACTCTAACAGAGTTTGGATCAGATATAAATGTACTGGGCTGCAAGTAACAGAAAACCCAATATTGGTTTAAGCAGTATGGCCCCTGAGTTGTCTCCCATAAGAGGAAGCCTGCAAAGAGCAGCTCTGGGTTAATATAGCAACTCAAAAGTGATCTCCTCTGCTATTCCCAGCCTGCTGACTTTGCATTCTCCTGCTTATTGCCTAAGTCAGAAGATGGCTGCTTGAGGTCCAGACATCAAAACTGTAGTTGAAGACTAGAAGCAGAGTGTATGTGCACATATGTGTTGGAGTATTGGGAGGGAGATTTTACTCATACCATTATTGCTGTTTTTGTTGTTGTTGTTGTTGTTTTGTTTTGTTTTTGGTACTAGGGATTGAACTCAGGGGCACTTAACCACTGAGCCACACCCCCAGCCCTATTTTGTATTATATTTCGAGACAGGGTCTCACTGAGTTCCTTAGCACCTTGCTGTTGCTGAGGCTGACTTTGAACTTGTGATCCTCCTGCCTCAGCCGCCTGAGCTGCTGGCATTACAGGTGTGTGCCACCACGCCTGGCACTATTGCTGTCTTTTAAAGAGCAAACCTTTTTACTATTTCTCTCAGCAAATCTCCACTCTGTCTCCTGAGCCAGCCCTGTCGGATGGAGTACACAAGTGACTAAAAGATAAGCTTGAATCACTCTGTGTGGGAGTGATTCACAACAGTCTGACTCAGTTCCCTTATCTGTAAAATGGAGAGGGTAACATTTGGCGCACAAGTCTCTGGTGAGGGCCAGATTGAGGAAACGACTGTGAAAGTGAGTTTTGAACTTCCAAGTGCCCAAAGAATGTGTGTTACAATGGTGCATCCTCTGTGTTAGTGTCAATTCCCTCAGGACTGGCAATTGTGAAGCTTATCACCACTGTTCCCTGACCCCAGGACAGCATCCGGGGCATAAAACAATGAGTGGATGAATGTGTCTGTGATCGCAGGAGGATGCTCCAAGTGTTTAAGTCATCAACTGGCTCCTGGGCTGGCTGGCGCTCCTGGGCCAGCCTGTGCACTTTTCCAGGGCAGGCACAGGGTTCTCACTAACTGAGGACCCACACAATATTTCAGCCCTGAGGATCTCCTGTCATGACAAAATGGAAGAAAGAATGGGAAGAGCACACCACTAGTTGTACCCAACCCTGCCTGAAGTAATATTTTAATAATCAGTCCCTGCCTCTCTCCCTGGAGCCCTAGAGGGCTCAGCCAAAAGCTGATGCCTGGGGCAGCTCTTGTGGAGAGTCCTCCTGAGTGAACCTGAGGAGCACCCCATGCCTCATTCTGAATCCAAGCCTTTGGACAGGTCAACAGGCTCCACAGCCACCAAGCCATGCCGCCAGCCCACCAATCCCCATGGGAAGCAGGGGTGCAGCAGCCAGTGGGAGCAGACAGCCATCCCAGCATGGGTGTGGCTGAACAAAGCCTGTCACACCAGCACAGGCCTGAGGCACCATGATCCAGAGTCCAGGCAAGCCAGGGCACACCGACCTGTCACCTGTAGTGGCCCGGCCTGGGCCTGATGACCAGGAAGATAACAGAAGTGGGGCAGATCCAACGGAGATTGCATGAGAGTTGCTGGAGGGCTAACCGATAGCACTGGAGCCTTTCCAAACTGAGTCGCCTTGACCAAAGAGCTACATAAACCCCTGAGCGTTCTCTTTTGTTTCCCACTAGAATAAGTCCTACTCTTCTATGCTCACTCTTCCTTGTATGTGGGTTTCACTCTTCAAATGAGCAAGACAAGAACCCTGAAAGAAGACACTGGCCGTGAGCTGCTAAGGTCTGCTGTGACGCTGGAGGGCATAGCCCGCCATGAAGAGGGACAACAGTCCCCTCCACGGTCATGGAGAAGAAGCGGCTTTGCTGGCTGAGACCCTCAGAGCTGAGGCCAGCAGGCACCTCCCGCTGCGATCAGCACTAAGGCCCGCAGCTTCTGCAGACCCCACCCACTGGCAAAAGTGGAAAGTCCAGTTCTGACCCAGGTCACACCGTCCCTCGTCCCTTCCAGGAGGGGGAAGCTGCCCGACACTTCTGCTCGTGGGAAAGGGGGCATTTTATTGGGTGGATTTGGCACACTCTGCCCCTGTTGGAGGAACAGGGCTGCGCTGTCCCCACATGGTGGCTTGTTGTCTNGGGGGGGGGGGGGAGGAGGGAGCTCTGGGCCCCGCACAGGCAGGGCGGGCGGGCTAAGCAGGGCCGGGGGCTGTGAAGGGGGCAGGAGCTCCCTTTCTGCCTCGTGTCTAAGCTTCTCACACCATCCCACTGAGAAAAGCTCCATCCCACTGAGAAAAGCTCCGATTGAGACCGGGGGCTCAGCTTCTGACGCCTCCCCAGCTTTGCCTCCTGAATTGCAGACCACAAGGAAAAACAAAATGTCCAAGCTGCAATTTAAGAAAACCTGGAGGTCACTGATTGGCCAGGCTTGGTCATGGGACACTCTTGTGCCAATCAGCAGTGGCGGGAGAGGAGGAGTCACACGGGCAAAGACTGCCTCTGGAAACCACGTGTTTGGCGGAGGAGCCTTTCTGGAAGGCGGGGCCAGATGGAGGTGGCGGGTAGAACCGAGGGTGGCCTACGCCCACTGTGCACCTTAGCGACCATTTTGAGCCAGAGCAGACACTTATTCACTTTTTGGCCATCTGCAGTGCTAAGCCTGGCCGGAGCATCGTTTTCCCCATCTTCTAGGTGAAGAAATTGAGCTCAGCTAAGACAACATGCTCCCAAGCCCAGCGCCCTCCCCTGTCGCGTGCCCGCAGTCACATAGCAAGGTTAGCATTGTCGTGGAGTTTTCCATGAAGACGTCAAAGTGCCCAGAGATTAAATGACAGACCCAGGGCCACCACGATGAGCTGGCCGAGGCAGGGTTCCAGCTCCACTTCCGCTCCCTTCATTGTAGCAGGGGAGAGAGGCCCGCGTAGGGCCAGCACTCGACGAGGAATGACTCAAAACTGAACAGCTGCTGAAGCCACCGAAGAGATGCTGCACAAGCGGGACAGGGACAGACGTGCCCTCAAGGGCACTGAACCAAAAGCCTTCCCCTCGCCGCTCCGTGCTGACGTTCGCGATTTCATGATGTGCTGAGTTTTAAAATCGGCCTGGATTGCTGTTCCCGTCTCAGTGCGTGGTGCCCATGGTCAACGCACCTGTAAGAGAACTGAACTCGGGAAATTGCAGGAGCTGCGCGCTGGCATCTGGTCCGTGCACACCCTTGCCCTTCCTGCGACAAGGGTGGGAGCGGCCCAGCGGACCAGCTGTTGCGGTCCCTCCTGGACGTGTGTGCCCTCGCCCCCTTCCCCAGCCTCCTGAGCCCGAAGCAGGGACTGAGGAAAAGAAACTCTCCCCGGGCTGCCTCATCCCTCCTCTGCCGCCTTTGCCACCGCCTTGGGCCCACCCTGGGAAGCCACATTAGAAAGCAAGGTGACAGCTGTGGTGGCACCTCCTGGAATGCCACATCTTCTTTGGGCATTGGGGGCAAGCTCCAGTTGGACCTGAAAGTGCAGCTTTGGGGCTGTAGGAGCCCCCTGGACCCCTGGCTCCCCATCGAGTCAGAGACGCAGCTTGCGTTCCTTGGACTTGAGTCTCACTGAAACCTCATCAGAGTTCTCCTCTGTATTCTGGTCCCGGGAGCCTCCCAGATGCTCTGTGCACTGCAGGGGCGGCCAGGAAGGGACAGCACTTTGTGTGTATCTCCCCTGCTCTTGCCTTGCCCCATTGTCCCTTGCAAGGGGAAACTGGGAGTTCGCTCCTCCAGGCTGGGCGGCAGGCAGGGGTGCCGCAGGTTCTCCTCTCGCTCCACCCCACGGGAATCTTCCTGGCTTCTATCTCACATGGGGTAGAGGTGGGCCCAGCTTTGCGGGGCCCTTCCTTCTCCTTGGATCACCCAGCACACACTCTGCCCCTGTTGGAGGAACAGGGCTGCGCTGTCCCCACATGGTGGCTTGTTGTCTTCTCCGTCACCTACCTTTACCAGGGGGCAGCTCTGGGCGATGGTGGGAGGGTTCTGGCACCTCAGGTTGGGCTTGAATTCCAGCCTCCCAGTTCCAGGGAACTCAACGGGCTTGTCTCTGACTGTACTGCAGGTGACAGGGGATGGCCAGGGCCTGCTCTGGAGCACACTGAGTGCGTTTGTCCCGTCATTCCCACCGCAGCTCCAGAGCACAGGCTTCTGGGAAGATCAGCCATCTGTCTTTGCGGTCCCTGGACTTGGCTTGGCTCCTCTCCCCACCGTGCGCTCCGTCTCTGTCCCTGCTCCTGCGAGCCCTGTGCAAGCAGGAGGCCGGAGGACCCCCCGGACTCTGGATTTTCCCTCCCTCCTGAGGCCCCTCCAGGCACAGGACTGGAAGGACTCAGAGTCGATGCCAGCTTCCTCCCCCAGTTTCCGCCCCCCCCTCCCAGATAGCGTTCCCTTCCTGCCCGTCCTCACGTCTGTCCTGGGCCAACTTTCTGCTTATGTTTCTCTGTTGACATTCGCCTCTCTCCCAGACCCCAGACCCCTCCCCGCCCCCCTCCGCCCAGCCCCTTAGGGCAAGCGCCAGTTTACTTTCACAGACTTTAAAAAAAAAAAAAAAGGCGGCCACAAATGCCAAAAGCTTCCACGGAGCCCAGACACCATAATCATCTGGGGATCCGCTACGTAATCACAGGCCTTGCCAAGTTTCTGGTTTAAAGGAGGGAAAATACTATGTAAATATACAATATATCAGGCTAATAGGAATTTTCAGGGTAGGTTCCAAACTATTTGCAGCCCTGAGAAGAGGTAGGAACCCTGGCCTGGTATCCCTCCTCTGCTGCTGCTGGGCTGAGGCAAGTGGTGGCCACGGACAGCCTCCATGTTCTCATCTGTGAAATGGGCTCATCTGACAATCCTGCAGGGACTGAATGATTTTAGACAAACGAAAGGTAGAGCCCCTCACCAGGGCCTGGGAAGACACCGAGTGCACATTCAATTTCTCCACCAATTGAACAAAACTGAAAAGAAAAGAAATGAGCAAGAGTTTACAAGCAGCCACTGGGGCGCCAATAAAACCCAAAGGGCAATTATTTCAAGCAGGAGCAGAGATGCTACTGGAAGGTCCATGGGGTTAGATAGAGCCAGCTCCTGAGAGGCTGAGCCACTCTGAAGGAAAAAAATAAATAAATGGTTTCTCTAATACGGGGCCATCTGGCGATTTGATAAAAGTATTGGGTTTCTCAAGGCGATCCGCGAGTGCTCCCTGGGCGCCACCGTTTATGGCTTAAATATGACTTGCATGTGGAACCAGCATTACAAATGGGAAACAGCAGCTCCCGAGCTTGTTCCCTAATGGGGGCCTTTCATCACCCAGTTACCCTTAAGCGTCTCCCTTCCTATTGTAATTGGCCCTAAATGAAAAGCATTAGTCCCGTCAATAAAAACTAATGGTTCTACTTACTAAAGAAGAAGGGGGTGGGGACAAGAAGAGCGGTCTCTTTAAAAGGCAGGAAGGGACTGGCATGGCCTCCCTTCAGGACTTCAAGGTTTGATGGTGGGGTGCAGCAGGCTGTGCTGGGGAAAGTGCCCCCACATAGATTCAGCAGGCAGGGTGCCTGTTCTGGTCTTGCTGTGTGACACTTGATGAGTGGCTGTCCTTCTCTGTGCCTCCCTTGATTGCTGTTAAAGTGGATACAATGAGGCCTGTTCACAGTAAGGATGGTTTCAAGGATCAAAGGAGAAGCTGGATGTGAAATGGCTTTGAGGACGATGAAGGGCTGAGCCCTGAGTGAGTCATGGTGATTTTTATCCTCCTTGGCTATGGAGAGGTCCCCAGGTGTTCTAAACCGTCTTCTGCTGGGACCCAACGGTTAGCCGAGCCGGGGTCACTGTGCGTCGGGCCTGTGGCTGCCAGGCGCACGATAGGGGCTGTTTGAAATTAAACTGGAAAGGCCTTCTCCAGGCTCACTTGGGGGAGCGGCTACTCACCCCTCTGCTCAGGGCTTCTGGAGCCAGGGGGTCCTTCCTCTCTTGCCGGCAGCCACCCCCGCGGTGCACATAGCGGTGCACACAGGGGGAAGGACGTCCTCAGGAGGCACGGCTCTGCTGTGGTGCTGCATGGAACCCAGGCCAGCGCTCTACCCCCGCTAGACCCCGGGCCCAGGGAGCAGTGTCAGAGCCAGGAGGTGACGTGGTCTGGGGTGAACCGTGTTTTCGACGTCCACTTCAGACTGTGCACCAGGCTATTTCGCACCCCAGGCGGCCTCCTAGCCCCCGCCCCAGGTGGGGAGGTGACCCCCGTCCTCTCCACTCGCAGCAGCAAAGGAGGCTGCGCATTCAGCCTCTGTCCTTCAAGGTGGCTCCCTCCGGACCCAGGGAGTGGGAAGGACCCAGCCTGGGGCCGCCACTGTGCAGGTCACATCCACAGCCCCCTCATGCTCACCATTTTGGAGCGCGCCGTCCCATTGCCCAGCACCACCCTGTGTGTTCCCGCCTGATGGCTTTCTCTGGCCACCACAGGGAGGCGGGGAAGGCCCTTGGTCGGAGAAAGCCCAGTCCCTCTCCCTTGAGTGGCCTGTCTATGGCTTTCCCAGAGTTCCTGGCAGACAGGCCAAAACCTGCCTCGTGACACTCTTCATGACCACCTTCCTGTCCCCACTCACTCTTCCCTTTTTCTCGCCAGAGTCTCAGATTCTGCCTCTGGGAGAAAGTGACGTGTGAGGTGGGACTGATACTGTGTCCTCCATGCCAGCTCAGCGGTGCCCAGACCAAGGTTAGGATGCGTTCACTTATTCACTCAACAATATTGATTGTGTGCCTTTGATGGACCCAGGTTTCTGCTGGATACGGGTTGAGTCAGAGTTTACCCCTGACCTCCTGGAAATCCGGGACAGACAGGGGAGTCCATCAAGAAGCAATAAGCAGAATAAGCTGAGAGAATGGTACAAGAGAATGGTGTGGCTGCCTAAGAAGAGGCCTGCAGGAATGGAATGATCCAGCCACACAGACAAAGGCTGCCCCCAGGGGAGGGTGTGGCTGTCTTAAACACACAGGGGGAAGTGCCCCTAGTAGGACACTGGCTTGTGTCCCTCACTGAATCCAGACACCAGCCAGACACAGCTGCCATCAGAGTCCAGTCAGGGTCTTCAGAGCTGGGTTTGTCTGTTGTCTTCTTGGTTCACTCCTCCATGCTGACATCTGCGGCTCCCAATTCCAGCAAAGCGCTGCAGGTTCACTGTCGCTGGACCTGCTCAGCCTCCACCTGAGCAGCTCCCGAGAGCCAAGGCAGAGGGATGCACTGATTGACTACAGCCTGGTCCAGGTGACCCTCCGGCAGCTTGTGAAGGTGGGTTCCAGGGGAAATCAGTGCCTTGTTCCAAAGCAAGGAGCTGACTTCTGCGGAGGGACGTCCTGGGGAACACCACGCTCTGCCGGAACGGCTAGGTAAAGGCTGACAGCGCCAGAAGGTGACGAGGATGTGAGCCACAGGAACTGTCCCATGCCGCTGGTGGGCATTCTACAGGGTGCCAGAATGAGGGGGAAGGCAGCCACTTGTACTAACCCTGAACACACACGCACACCTGACCCAGCGGTGCAGCCCTGGGCACGTACCAGCTGCCATGAGTGCTTATGTCCCCCAGGACAGACGTCCAAGAATGTTCATGGCAGCGTTTTTCACAACAGCCATAAAGGAGAAATGGCCCACATACCCAGCACCCGTGGTTGTGGTTTGGATCTGCAATTTCCCCGAGTCTCGCTGTGGTTAGCATGGTCCCCAGACAGCGAGGATCAAGTGGGGCTTTTAGGTAGTGAACGGATCACGAGGACTTTGACCTCGTCAGTGGCTCAATCCCTTGGAAGCTGAATGGTTGGCTGGGGGTGGCTCCTAGTGGGGGTGGCTCCTCGTGGGGGGTCCCCTGGAGGGGATCTCTGGTCCATGGCCTTTCTTCCCCTCTGTGTCTGTGTCGCTCTCTTGCTCCCTCCACCCTCTCCCCTGACTGAGCAGCTTTCTCTGCCACTCCCTTCCGCCATGATGTCTGCTTCCACCCAGGCCCAGGGCAGTGGGACCAGCCCCCCCAGAGACGGCGACCACGAGCCCAGAGGGACTCTTCCCTGCTCTGCGTGGCCCTTGTCATGTGTGTTGGTCACATCAACGCAAAGCTAACTGGCCCACGGGTATCACGGATGCGTCCTTCGTGGCCTGGGGGGATCCATAGAAGAGAGCATCACACAGCGGGGACAGGAACAGAGCGTGGCCCCTGGTGCCGTGGTGGACGGGTCTCCAGGATTCAGCGAGGGACACAAGCCGGGCATGAAAGGGCATTTTCTGCACAATCCCATTTTTTTGAAGCTTCACGGACAGCAAATGAGTGAACGGTGGGAAGAGTCCAAGTCGTGTGAGCCCTCTGCCTGGTCCTGACGGAGGAGGACGGTGACCACGTCCGAAGGGTCCTGTATCTTCACCGGTGCTCGTTACCTGGCGAAATTCCAGCTGAGCTGTGCCCTTAGGACCCCCCTTAATGTATCTGTATGCTGCACCTCATTTTTATTCTTTCTAAAACTAACAATGTCAATGTCCTCTAGAGCATCCCACGTGTCCCCTGGGGTCTCTGTATATTTCCACAGATCGTCTTTTCTCTGGCTTTGCTCGATTATCCTACCCTATTTCCCCTTCTCTCTGGTTTCTTCACCTATTTATTTCTATCCTATCGTATTACGTCTCTGTATATCACCCCAAACTCTTTCGTAATGAGAGAAGAATTTCAGAAGGAAAAAAAAAAAGAGAGCAGAGTAGGCGCCTGCTTTTTCGACTTGATGAAAGTGATTCTCTTTATTGCCTGACTTCGTTGTTTTTAGTCCCAAATCAA
This sequence comes from Marmota marmota marmota, assembly GCF_001458135.2. NCBI lineage: Eukaryota > Metazoa > Chordata > Mammalia > Rodentia > Sciuridae > Marmota > Marmota marmota. Next base: position 5,699,497 of record NW_026000108.1, read on the forward strand.
GATGCTCCTTTGTGTGCCAATTTGCAAATGGACCACTTTCTAGCAATTGGCCTTAACATACACAAATCAGTCTCATCAATAAAAACAAGTTTTCCAGCCCTCGCAGCCTGGTTCTCTGTCTCCAGACCCCTACCCCACGGTGTCCTTCTGGCAATGGAACAAGAAAGCCATCACTCCGGGCGCAGCCTGAATCGTCATCTTTCCCTGGTTAGGGCTCCCACGCCAAGCAGGCCCCGCCTCATTCCATGAGATTCCACAGGGAGCTGCCTCGGGCTGCAACCAGAGATGCCTTCAGCAGACCCCGTCCTAAATGCACATTTAATCCCGGCCCAGGGAAGCGGAGCTGGAGCCACCCATGGGGACAGCCGAGCCCACTCCAGGGAGGCAGGGAAGAGCTGCCCCTCCCTCGGAGCCCCGGACCTACCACAGGCCAGGGACAGGCAAGATTTCAAGCGCCGCTGGCCACGGGCTGAGGAATGACACCTGAGGCTTCTTCTTTTTTTTCAAGGTGCTGGGGAGGGAGCCCCAGGCCTTGAGCCTCCTCCAGGCCCTCCCCTCCACCATCTTCCCCTCACAATGGCTCCGGATTGGAGCCCCAAGCACAGGGTTCATGCTCTCAGGGCCCAGCACAGTGCTGGACTCGGACCGTGTAGTTAGGTGACTGAATGAGGACAGACACAGGGGTCTCCCGACTGCAGGAGGTAAGGTGCCAGGGGGGAGGGGACTCAATATGGCAGGGGCGATAATGGCTTGAAAATGGGTTGGATGGTGGTGCCGTGTCCCCAGAGGAAGGGCAGAGGAAGAGGAGCAAGCCTTGGAGTGAGAGCAGGACTTGGGGGATTACCAGCTTCCCCCCCACCCCAGACCAGAGGAAGACTCCAGAATCGCTCACTAAAACCCTCCTTGTCCTTGCTCACTAAAACAATGAGGCTCTTGTCCCTAAGGACTGGCCCAGCCTTCCTCATAGAAGAAATCACCGCTTCTCAGATGGAAATTGTCCTCGGACTCACCCTAAACAAATGGCACCCATCTCTAAAAGATGGGTCACAGAAACGGGTGGCAAGCCTGTGGCTCACACAGAGGGGAAATGGAAGTGGAAGCTCAAGTCATTCATGTTTAGCCTGAGAAGAGGGCACCCTGGGGGCCAAGCAGGGAAGAGCTCAGGTGGCCCAGCCCGAGGCTGAGACTCATCTTCTCCTGCAGGGCCGAGGACCAAGGAGGAGACTCCAGCTGTAGCTGGAACCCCTGTCTCAGGTGGGGGTGGAGTCAGAGGGCTGGGTTCACAGGAGCCTTGGAGAAGGAACTACATGGGACCTAGGGCAGGCAGGGGTAGGTGCGGGACACCCCCAGGTGTGCCAAGTGTTGAGTGTTCCCCTGTTGAGATGTGATCCCCAGGGAATTGTCCTGTGAGTCTTGTGAGAGCTGGCACTACCCTGTGGGTACCAGGGGAGGCTTCCAGAGCAGGGGTGTAGGAAAGGGTGGGCTCTACCCTGTCTTTCCAGACTCTCACAGAGGGAATGGCCCTGTGGGTGGAGAGCAGGCAGGAACTACGGAGCAAGTGGGGCAGCCAGGAGCCATGCTGGACATATACCTCCAGAAAGGGCTGCATAAATTCCAGCCCTCTCAACACATCCCATGGGCCAAGACAGGCACTTTTCCCTTTGCTTTCCAGAGGTCTTCCTCCTTGGGGCTGATGATGAGCCCACAGGTCAAAAGTTACTGTCCAACATCTGGCTACTGGAAAATAGCAGGGTGGGAATTGAACACAGAGGCTGGCTGTGGAGGCCATGCACGGAACCTTGGCACCCACCACTACCTGGAGCCAGCCAGGGCTCAGCCAGGGGAACGGGGATTCTCAGCCACCCACACACCCACCTGTCGGCCCAGAGCCCAAGGGGAGGGGCGCTCAGCTCCAGCCAGCGCTGCTTCCATTCATCCTAGGGGACACTCCTCTGCATCGTCCTAAGATCTGTGTGTTGTAAACCCAAAGCATACCACGCCTGAGCTCTGCTTCCTGCACCTCGGGGAATGCAGTCTGCCCCCAGAGCCACGCAACAGGAGATGGTACACCCGCTGTCACAAACGAGGAGGCTGAGGCTCCTGGGGTGGCAGGACACCCCCCATTGGTCAGGCTGTGGACTCAAGAACCCCTGTCCCCAAAGCCTAGGCCCGTGGTTCCTCATGAGGACAAGATCGTGTTGGGAGAAAACATTTAAAGAGCCATTTTTGGAGGGTGGGAAGCAGTTGGGTGATCTCAGCATGAGGTATTTTCTTTCCAAACTCATGAGTGGTTTGGTAAACTTGTGTGATGGGACCCTGTCCGAGGGTCTGAGGCACAGAAGGGGGAGGTGGATAAAGCCCCTTCTCTGCCTCTCAGCCAGGTCCTCAGAGAGAAGCCCAGGGTCTACTTTACCACAGTCGGGGGAAACTTTCCCACCATCTTGTAATTGCAGATTGCTGGGTAACTGAGCCATGAAAAACGATCAGACCCAAGTTCCTCCACTTGCCCCAGAGGGGAAAAACGTCCTAAAACAAATTGTTGTGGTGGAAAAAATACTGTACCCAGGCCAAGGAGCTCTTGAGGGGTGAGGGGACATTCCCATGCTCTAAGAAAGCACCCACGGAATTCAGGGGTCTCCAGGTGGCTTCAGCAGGGGGAATCATCCTCTTTCCCAGGTCCTGGCGCCATTGTGACCATGGATGGGCCACTGTGCCTGGGTTTCCCCACTCTGCCTGCAGAGGGGCGGCTTCCTCTACCATAGCTGAAAAAATGAGCCCATTTCCTTATATTTACAGACGAAGCCGGATGCCTCCCAGGCCCCTTCCCTGCACAGAGAGGGTGTCCTCACACAGGCCCGGAACCCCAGGCCGGCTCTAGCAATTGGCAGGCACAGGCGGGAGGCTTGAGGGTCAACTCGATGCGCCCACCCCTACATGTTCTCCTGAGAGGCGGGGTTCAGAGCCAGGTGAGGACAGCAGATGACTTCCTCCTCCAGGTCACACAGACAGCCAGCAGCAGAGCGGACGGCGCGGCCCTGGCAGTTTAGAAGATATTGTACCAAGAGTGTGATTTCTTTTATAGAAAAGTAAACTTGGATGGGGGCCTCCATCTTCAGCCTGTTTGGCTACCCCGGGGCCAGACTGCACTCAGGCTCGTCGTAAAGCCCTTTTCAGATTGATTAGCCGGGAACCAAACAGCTTCCAGGGAGCGCTCTCCGCAGCCATCGCTCAGCCTCCCGCCCCAGCCCCCCACAATGCTGAAACCAAAGCTCGGTGCTATCTATTATTTATCATATTCCCCATCATCCCGTCAAGAAAAGTGGATGGGAGCCCAGAAACCCTGATCACCACGTTTCTTCCAGATGGAAAAAATAATAATTTTCTCGGTTCTGCCCTTCTCGAGTTTGAGTTTATGGGGAGCTGGGAGTTTAGTCCACCTGGCGCTGTGGGAAAACAAGCACTTGGTGTCTTCCCTCCGAGTCCTTGGGCCAGTCTACCTTGATCTACACGACGACTCAGGAGCCACACTCCTCTCTCGAGGCAGCTCTAGGGCCCCTTCCAGGTCCATCCTCCTGTGGTTCTGCAAACACCCCTACAGGGTCCAGCTGGGGGCCAGAGTCGGCTCCAAGGAGATGGGGCAGCCCCTGCCCACACTGGCCACACCTTCACAGCCACAGCATTGTAAGGCCCGGATGTCCCCCTCCTGGCTGAGCCCCATTGGCTCTGAGATCTTGGACAACTCATTTAGTACCTTGGCGTGTACTTATCTGCCTTTCCCACAGAGGTGCCGCAGCCATAACGCTGGCCAAAGCCGACCATAAAAGCACCAGCATCTCCAACATCCAAGCAGCCTAACCATCTACAGATTTGCCAAAAAACATGAACTCATAGGCTGCACAAATGGCTATTTCTACTGTTCCATGAGCTGATGGCCAGTGTGAATTCTTATCTAGTAGCCCAGAGGTTTTGCATGGATTACGAGCACACAGTGAAAATAAGATACAGCAAGGACCCAGGGACTGCCTGTGAAGTGTGACTTCCAGTTTGTGGCTTGAGCAACTGGGCAGCTGCTGATGTCAGTTCTTGGATAGGGAGCTCTGAGCAGGCTGGTGGGGGGCGGGGACATGAGTTCAGTGGGGACTTTCAAACTCAGGGGGCCAACACCTGACAGGCAGCTCATCGATTGCTTGACGTCGATGTGAGCACCAGGTACTGTTGAGCACCTGGGGGATCCCTTGAGCTGGCAGTCCGGGACCTGACCCAGGCAACCCAGGCCTCCGACTTGATCTCCCCCCAGGGAGTGGGAGAAGAATCCAGAGTCAATGGAGCAGTGGCCCCAGAGAAGCTGTGTTGTAAACCAGGACTGACTGAGTCGGTTTGAGTCCGCAAAAATATACTGACCCCACAGTGAAATGGGAGGGCCGCGAGGCAGGCGAGTCAGTTCCCTCACTACGAGAGGAAGAGAAAGGGGAGGGGGGAAGACAGGCTGCAGGCCGGGGTCCGTGTAACCACGGCCACTGAACCAGAGCCGAACAGTCCTCACCCTCTCACCCCACGGAGGAGTCAACGGGAATGTGTAGGCAAAGGTGCTTTGCAAGTTCAAAAGTGCACCCCTTCAGGTGATATCACAAAATATAATTTTTAAAAATCAGTGTTTTACTTTGAAGCGTGAGTTCGTACACCCTCATAGAAAGTTGTTTGGTTGTCAGTTCTCCAACTTATTTTTTAAAAAAATTGTAAAAAATAATTGCACCATTATTATTTATTGATTAATTTCTTTATAAATTCACTGCATGTCCTATTATTGGCTTATGACCCAATAAATTACATAAGGCAAAACTATAGAAATGATAAAATAAATTTAAAAAAAAACAGTGGCTGCCAAAGGTCGGGGATGGGAATGAGGGCGGGGTGGAGAGGTAGACTCCAGGGGCCCTTGGACAGTTCAGTGGGATACAGCGAAGGGTACACACCATCACACATTTGTCCAAACTTACACAATGTACAACATAAATAAAAGCCCTAATGTAAACTGTGGACTTTAAGTTAGAATAAAGTAACCGCATTGGCTCTCACAGGCCTTCCGAGGTCCCCCTAACATAACATATTCATAATCAGGGAAGCTGGGGCGGGGTGGGGGCATCGTGGGAACTTTCTCTACTTTCCATTCAGTCTTTCTAACAGCATAAAACTGCTCTGAAAAGCAAAGTGCATTTTTTTTAAGTCTTGCTGACAAGTAACTTTGTTCAAGAATGTCGCATGTTTTAAAACATTTCAGGGCCCCTCAGAAAGGCTTTTAGCAGGTCCCGGTTACATGAATGGGAGGCTCTGCCTCATCCGAAGGCCAGCGGCCGGGATCCCTGTGGAAACGCCCAGGCCCGGTCCCCACGCTGGGAACGTTGGTTCTTTTCGGTCCCCAGTGAATTCGATCCATGTTGCTTTCATCGGCGGCTGGAGTGCATCTAAGGGGTGGTCTCCGCTGCTGCTCCTTGCTATTTCTGGAGTTTGAAATCAGCTCCATGTTGTTATGGGAGAGAGGGGGGGACATGAAAAGCTGAACGGGCTCATTTCATGTTCCAGAATCCAAATACTTCAAAATCAATTATTCAGCTTTTCGCTGGAGTCTTCAAAACACGTCCTCTAAGTCATAACAGAGGCCCCTGTGGGGCAGGGCTGAGATGTCCCCTTTGTTGTCATTCCGACAGACACTTACAAGTTCACTGCCCCAGCCTCTGCCCGGGGCACCGCAGCATTTCCTCGACTTCTGTTACGCTCTGTCCTCTCCTTTTTTACACTGGCAATCACTGCCACCATCCCCCACCCCACTCACATCCCCCCCAAAAAAAACCCACTGAGCAAACCCACCCCTGCACCCTACGGCATCCACCATGCCTCCCAGCCCTCCATCCACAGGCGGAGGTCCTGATGCCCAGGTCTCCGGGCTCTGCCAAGGACACGCATTACATCAGTCACAGGTCAAGCGATCTCAGAGGTGGAGCTTCCGATTACCCAGTTTCCCAGATGAGGAAACTGAGGGCAAGGATGCTAAGTAGCTCTGCGCTTTAAACATAAGCCACAAGTATTCGTCGCGGCTCACTTTGGTTCTGTTCCGTGCTCGGGGAAAGAGGAAAAGACGCGAGCTGCCATCCTGGGCCTGGGCAGGGATGACAACAGTGGCCGTGGACTGGCTGCACTTCTCAGGAGGCTACTGTGCAGCCCAGCTCTTCTAAAAGCCCGCTGTGTGTCTGCGAATGAGGCAAAGCTCACTCCTCTGAGAGCGGGTGCTCTTCAACACCCAGCAAGCCTCAGAACGAAGTGAGTCTCACGTGCTATTAGAGGCTGGTGAGTGCTCTGGCAAGTGGCCTGGGCAGTTGCCAAGGGCTCCCGGTCTCTATCTTGCAATCGTAAGTACTTTTGAATAGGGGATCCCTGATTTTGTTTTGCCCTGGGCCCTGCCAATGATGGAGCCTGTCCTGGCTCCAGAAGCTGAAAATAAATCAACAAGGAGTTGGAGGCTTGGGAGGCCTGGTGTTGTGCAGGGGAGGCTCACAGTGAGGACCAGTGGTCGGGGTGGGGTCCTGGAAAAGTTAGGAAGGGGTGTATGTTTCCTAGAGCTGCTGGAACAAAGTACCACCAATTTGGCGGCTTAAAGCAACAGAATTGGATTTTCTCACCACTCGGGAGGTCAGAAGTCCAAAAGCAAGGTGTAGGCAGGGCCGCTCCTCCTGGACCCTCCGAGGGAGAGTCCGACCCAGCTCTCTGCTTCCTGTCAGTCCTCGGTGCCCTGTGCTCCCCAGTCTCTCCCTCTTTTCACATGCCATTCTCCCTGTGTCTCTGTGTCCCTGTGTCTTCACTTGCCCTTATAAGGACACCACCCTGAGCCAGCGTGGCCTCATCTTAATCACATCTGCAAAGACCTTATTTCCAAACAAGGTCATCTGTGGTCACAGAAGCCAGGGTTAAGACTTCCGTATGCTTTTTGTGGGTGAGAAGGTCACGATTCAACTCACAACAGGAGGTGGCCAAGGGGACATGGGGGAAGGGTGCTTCAGGCAGAGGGGACAGACGGCACAAGGGCCCGGAGTGTGCAGCCACAGCGGAGAATGTGAGTGGAGCCCGGGGCAGCTGGAACAGCATGAGGGAGGGAAGAGAAAAGGCAAAGAGTTTGTGCAAACCCGGCTGGAAGTGGCTGCCCTGCTTCCCATTTTACCAACGAGGATGCTGGGCCCAGACGGCTTCTCTAAGGAACAGACGCCCTCGTTTGGACATCTGGAAGCAGCTAAGGGAGGGTGCAACCCTCTGGCCAGCTTGTTCATTCACAAAGGGGGGGCTGCAGGCCCTGGGTGGACAAGAGCTGTACCCCAGATTGGAGCCCTCAACCAGCTCTTGCTGTCCTGTGGGTGGCCTTCAGAACTGCTAAGCCCAGCGTCGTTCAGGGGGAGACAGGACCACACTCCACTCCACCCTGCTGCCCGCCTGTGGTGTGGATGCGGGGTCTCCCCTAAGGCCTCCTGTTAAAGGCCCCATCTCCAGCTGTTGGGAGGAGGGGGGCCTAGAGGGAGGAACTCAGGCCACCCAAGGGGAGAGTGGGACCCGGTCCCTGCTCCCCTTTGCCCCCCACCTGCAGCAAGGTGAGCAGCTCCGTCCACCAGGCGCCCACGGTGCTCACTCTCACACCCAAAAGCAAAGGGCCGGGCTGAGGATAGCTCCGAGGTAGAGCCCTCACCTAGGATGCTCTAGGCTCTGGGTTCAATTCCACCAAAAAGAAAAAGCAACATGACTGGAAACCTCTGGAACCACGAGCCCAAAGAAAACTTGTTTCCTTCAGCTGCCTTTCTCACTGTGCTTTGTCACAGTGGTGGGAAGCCACACAGGCCCGGCTCTCCTCCAGCTCACCCAGGACGGGTCGGCGAGAGGGTGTCGTGGGGGGTCAGTGGGAGGGTGGCTTGGTGTGGGACCCCTGGAAGCAGATGGCTGGTCCGGGGAGGCGCTCGTGGGAGGCTGGCTGAGGGGGAGAGCAAGACGGGACAGGGATGAAGGAGCTGCAGCGACTTACTGCGAGGGGCACCTGGCTCAGCCCCGATGGGGTCCCAGGGTGCACCTGCCTGAAAGTATTCCAATCAGCCAGGGGCGGCATTTACCCATCCAGGCCTGCCTTTCCAAGGGTGGACAAGTGGACAGGCCAGTTGTCAGACACCTCAAAAGGCTGTGGCATAGAAATGGAGTGCCTTGGTGCTGAGGTAGGAAGCAGAGGTTTCTGGAATTGTCGGCCATGGCCACGGGTGAGGTCAGAGGATGAGGGACAGCACCCAGGCCCTGACGGTAGGCTTTGCAGATTCCCTTCTGGGAGCGTGCCGTGTCCTCTGTTTTCGGCCCCTGTGAACGCACTAAGCACTGCCAAGGTCAGGTTCGCACAGTCCCACGGGCTGGACTCTGCTCCCCCTCCCAAAATACGCCTGCGTCCTCTTCCTCGGACCTGTGAACATTACCTTATATGGTAAAGGAGGGAAGAGTATATATTTTATTTGGAGAGATGTGTTTAATGATTTTAGAGGGGAAGCTTATACTGGGTCACCCAGGTGGGCCTGAAATCCATGCCACGTGTCTGAGACGAGAGCGAGAGGGAGACTTGGCGCACCCCGGAGAAGCCGCAGGAAGATGGGAGCCTCTGCCTCCAGGGAACTTCAAATCACACAACCCCAGGATGGCCGCAGCCACCGGAGTGGGGAGAGCAAGGAAGGGGCCCACCCCACAGCCCCACGCAGCCCCTCGGCTCTGGACTTGCACACTCCAGGCTGTGAGAGAATAAGCTTCTGTGCTTTTTGAGCCACCGCAGCTGGTGGTGGTCTGTGCAGCATGCATAGAACATTCACACAAACCCCAAATGGAACCCAACACACTCTGCTTCCCTCAGAGGTCAGGGTCAGCCTCTGTCCTGGGGAAGCAGCCCCCTGATGGCCTGCCTGTGGGGCGAGGACCACAGGGCCCTGGTCATATGTCCCCAGGGCGTGCTGGCATGTCCTGAGCTACCCTCTGAGTCTGAATCCTTGGAGTCCAAACCACGCAGTGTGGATTCCATGGGTCCAGACCTCAGCTCCAGCACTGGCACGGCTGGGGGACCTCGGACAACCCGTCTGAGCCCACTGACGCCTCCATTATATGGGTGAGAGTTCCTATTCCACGGGGTAATCATGAGGATTTAGGGAAGCATGGAGGAAGCTCTTAAAGCAGAGCCAGCAAAGGAGCTCAATATTGCTGGTCTTACTGGTCAGTAATGATAGAAAGGACATGAGCAGTACTGTCCAAGGAGAAAAGCTGTGTCAGAAAACTCAATTTGTGCTTTAAAATGTATGTATTAATTCTACAATTCTAGAGCATTTAAGTACACAATCAGGTGCACAGATCGACAGATCCATCATGACATCCTATTCATCACTAGGTTCCTATACCCAAATTCACCAACATGCAGGCTCTGGTTGTGTGCTACATCTGGCTCAGGGTGTTCTTTCTATTGTGTCTTTCTCATTTATGGGATTTGTAGATACTCCTCACAGTGATGCAGTGACAGAAAGGTGACACCTGGTGTGCCCCCTCCTCCTGAGAAGCTTAATAAAAGCCTTCAATGGCATTAGCCTCTCTGTGCTGCCGGTCAGTCACCTGTGTAACTTAAAACCCTCCAGGTACAGTCAAAGCAGAAGCCAAGCCTTTATTTCTCCACCAACCAGCTATTGGATGTGGGTTGTCTCCAGGAAGACAACGTGGCTTTGGCAAAACAGCTCTCATCAGTCAAGGGCAACATGCCCAAGAGACTCAACTAAGACCTGCCCACAGCCAGCATGGTGAGAACGTGGGCAATGCAGTACTTCAGGCTAAACATCTCCCTCAAAGTACACCTTTAGCTGCATCCCACTCACTTGGGTGTTCATTTGCATTATTATTTGAATCTTCTAAATTTTATTAAAAATTTTTAGATATTTTAAAGTGTAGTTGCCTCATTTCCTGAAAATTGTGAACTTCCCAATTATCTTCCTTTTAGCTATTCTTACAGCCATTACCCTAACCCACTCTCCTGGCTCTGCTATCTACAACATTTGTCGGGGTTCCTCCTGACCTGCAGGAGAGACGGGGAAAGCCCGCCTCAACCAGGACCAGCCAAGAAAAGTAAAGGTCGACTGACTGCCTGCACCCAGCCCTCCCTCGACGGAGGACAATCAGACGCGCAATCAAGCACACACAGCTAATATAATGCACAGGAGCCGATCAGGATAAAGGTCAGAGGGGTGGAGCGAGTTCACGTGTACACCAATCCCATGGTCTGTAAGGGAAGGCACGAGCTGTCCACGAGGGCGGAAGAGTCCTGGACCTATCCTGGAGGTGGGTCTGTTTTTTCGTCACCACCCACAGCACTGCCTCCTGGCTGACCGCCAGGCGCTATCTAGCATGTGCGGCCCCAGGACCGGAAGCGGGTAGCAAGTTAGGTTTCCTCCTTTCTGATGCAACATGTCCCACATGTTACATCATGCCCTACAAACATTCAACTGGCCAGCACGTTTCTTCCTGCGCATTCTGGCTACTCCCCCCCGTGTTGCTCCACAGAGGGGCAGTCACTGTGATTTCTGTGTGTCACTCATGCTACACCTCACATCCCTTGCTTCCCATTGCAGACCAGGCATGTGGCCTTGGAAAACGCCTTCAAGACCCCAAATGCAAATGCAAGTCAGAAGGCAAGGAAAAGCAAACCTGCCCCAGAGCAAGGATGTGGCTAGATAATCCTCAGGAGCCGCTGGATTCCAGGCAGTTCTCCAGTAGGACAGCTAGGGCAGACCGAACACGCCCACTAGCAGGCTGCCCCTCCCCTGCACAAGCTCACAGCGCCACAGGGAAATTATTATCCCCAGTTGACAGACCAGGAATCTGAGGCACAAAGAGGTCAAGACTTGTGCCTGTCTGCTGCCCCTGGCCAGCAGACAAGAACTCCCAGAGCTGGGATTCGAACCCAAGCAATCTGCGCTTGGAATCCACATCTTTGGCCGTGGCGCCTGAATCCCTCCAGGCAAGTCAAAGATGTTGCCAGTCGTATATTTTTATTTCTCAGGAAATTCATATAGTAGCTCAAAAATATGATTTTCTTTTTCATCCTGTTTCCCATGGAGTTTGCTCCAAAGCAGAATTCCCTTCAGGCCCGTTTAATTTGGAATCAAGAATTTTATTGGTCAGACATCCATTTTATTAACATTTCATCTTATGAAAGCTCGGCATAATTGCACTGGTTTACATTTTCTCACAAAATTATTTTCACAGCAAAAAAAAAAAAAAAGAGAGTGCAGCTTAGCAGAACCTCTGTGCTTGAAATCTCTTCACCTCTGTTCCCTGAAAAGGGGGCTGTTGAAAAATCCCAGCAGGGTCCTCCTCACAGTTCAATTTGGAGACCTAAGGAGACGTCCAGGGAGGCTCATGGCCATTCCCAAGCTCTGATTCCACAGAAACTGTGAATCAGGAGCAAGGACTGTGACTTTCCCGCCTCACTCAGAAAGTCAGCCTCGGCTCTGAACGTGTTTTTCTGGGTTTTACACGAGTGTCTCCCCACGAGTGCAGCCCAAGGGAAAAGACGGAAAAATCAAATAAGGCCAGGCTGGAGCTGAGTCCATCTCCAACCACGTGGTGGGATTGAGTCTTCAAAAAGTTCAGTTCCCCAAAAAAACAAAATAAAAAATGTCATGGAGCATACGCAGGAGAGCGCCGTGAAGAAAGCAGTCCAGAGGTCTCCCCCAAGACACGACACAGCACCAGGCCTCTGTCACTGCTCGGCTTCCAGAGAGGACAACGTGCAGTCCTTAGCGTAACCTTCAGGCCTGTGTTGGCAAGTCCATAAACACTTCAAAAAGGCAGTGTGGCCGTTCATTAAGGAGTTCTTGACGGCTTGAAATCCTAGCTCCAAGGAAATTAATGTTCTCTTAAACAATTCCAGGTTTCTCGGTCCACGCCAGAGGTCTGCAGTGCTTGGAGAGATATTCTGGTTTTATTAAAGATTATATGGAAAGAAGGCAGGAGGCCAAGTCTGATTGTCCTTGAAGACTGGCACCAGAAGAGCTAAGACTTTTCACACGCTCATGACAGAGGCACAAAGTGTACACAACAGACCAGTGCACTGAAGAGAGGACTGGGGTTGGCAGAAAGGTGAGGGACCTCCTGCTCGGTGGATCTGGCCTGCCACTTCCCAGCAGGTGGCCTTGAATAAGCCTTGTCACCAGGTGAGTCACCTGAGTCTATGAGTAGGAAACATGGCAGACAGACCTCCAGGTGGACTAAGACCCGATCAAAATCCCTGCTCTGCTCATACCAGCTGTGTTGCCTCTGAGTGGCCACCTGCCCCGTCTGAGCCAGCATTTCTTTATCTGGACGATGGGCATGAAGAAGCAGGTGGGCAGCACAGAGCTGTTAGGAAAGTCAATAGTGTATTGAATAAAATGTTTAAAGTCCTCTCATTGATTACTGTCACCCTTGGTTATAGTATCAGCTGGCCTAATGACCACATGAGAGTATCCATATTCTGAGTCAAGAGATGAGGTGCATACTCTGAACATAGTGAGAGTTAGAAAATGTTAAAAATAACACAGTTTAGGTCTGACGGAGTGGGAAATATGGAGTCTTCCATGGAAAGCTTCTAATAAAACAATATTGAATCAGGTGTCTAAGAAAGACTGGTTTCACAGAATTATGCCCAATAAACTAGAAGATGGATGAGATCACCACTGAGAGATCAGCTCAGAGATGATGCTAAACGTGCAGGCAGAAGACAGAGGAAGTGGGAGGAAACCACAGGCATTTAAGGAACCTTCTAAAATGAAATGCAGAGACACAGATGAGGGGGAAAAGGAGTTTGAGAACACAGACTGTGGAAGGAAAAGCAAAGCTGTTGCATTCGTGAAATAAGAACAGGCTGCTATATAAAAATAACAGAAAAGATTTCCTCCCCCACCCAATAAAAAAAAGTTGTCTTGAAATGTACAATACAACTGCAGAAAAAATAAGATCAAAGATGTGAAAGATAAATTTGAGATACTATTCTAGAAAATAGAGGAAAATGGCAAAGAAAAAGATAAGCAAATGAGAGCTGTTTCCAGGAAGTATTATATATGGATAATAGAAATCACCAAGGAGGCATAAACCAAATGGGAGAGATAATCTTCAAACAAAAAAGTTCCAGGATATTTTCCAGACATGGATGCATGAGTTTTTCAGACTAAAAGGTTCTGCTAGCACCTGGACAAAAAGGGATCCACTACAAGGTGCGAGACCATGAGATTTCAGAACACTGAAGACAGAGAGAAGACGCTAAGATCTTCCAGAGAGGAAAACAGACCTGTGAAAAGGGCGAAGAATCAATTCTCTCTATCAGCACACGCCTCGTCTGAATAGCAGTGAGCAGTACCTCAGTAACTCTGAAGGAAAGTCACTGTGAAATGAGAACTCTACTTCCAGCCAAGTTTTCTATCAAGTGTGAGCATAGGATATCTCCAGACATGCAAGGTCTCAAAATTTTTATCCCCCGAATGCTTTTTCTCAGAAAACTACAAGAAGATGTACATTATTGCAGACACTGCTGCTGTGCCCAGAGGTCTCTTTGTGCAGGGCCTCGACTACCTTGGATGCAAATTCCAATGCTACCTGCAAGTCTCCTGTCAATCAACCACTGCCTGCCCCGCTACCGCCATTGCTGCTGCCTCTCACTCCATGGCTGCCAGCCTGAGAGGCTAGAGGTCTTCTTTCTGGGTGATGCTTCCACAGAAGAAACCCTGACACTGCTGCTGACCCCTGGAGACCGCCTGTTGACACTGCTCCCACAGCTGCAGTTGCAGCTGCAGCTGCCGCAATTGATGCTGCTGACCCACTGCCAGCACCACCGCCACTACCGCTGCCACCATGGCCTAGAGGACTGCTGCAGGGGAGACTCCAGGTTTGGTTGCATGTGGCTGCACCTATTTTGGGACACCAGCCAGGGCCTGGGGCCCGGGTGCCAGCAGGTTTACCACCACAAGAGCCTCTGCCTGGGGACTCCAGCTGGGACCTGCAGATCCAGTGTGGGGTGCCTGTGGGTTTGGAGGAGCCTGGGGTCTTCCTGCTGAGAGTACTGGTGGCCCTTGTCTTACTGCTGCATCTCTGGGTTGTTCCTTTGCGTGAATGGATCCCTGGTGGTCTCTCTGCAAGTAGGGGCAGCACTGAGATCTTGGGACTGCAGCGTGCCCAAGCCTGAGGTATCTGAGGCCCAAATCAGTGGGATAGAGACTGGGTCTGTGAAGGCTGATCTGGGTCAGGGCTGAAAAACTGTTGAACACTGACAGAGACAGTTCAACTTTCCAGGAAGAATTATTTTATTTTTCGATTCACTGATCTCTCTACCATATTTGGAACAGGATGTTTTTTATGCAACAGTGTGTGGAGGACAAAGACACTTTTGTTGTATTCTTATGTCTTTGATTTTTTCTCTTTGGTCCTCTCTCTTGTCTATTGTCTTGGATTTTCTTTCCAACTTTTCTCCAACCAATAGCCAATCTCTATTGGCTCATCTTCCACCCTTCCTGTGAATTTTTACTTCTAGCTTCTCTCTTCCTCCCTCACAAATACTGCATACTATACTACCTCTGTTCTCTCATCCACCTTTTGAAATTGTAAATCATTTTAACAAATTTTCTATTTGTACTATAGATAGTTATTGAATGCATCATTTTGGTTTAATGTGAGAAAGCAGTAGATGCCTAGGTGGGAGCTATTAGGTTTAAGGCTTTATATTGTGTACACTGGATGCTGTTGATATGGGCCTCACCAGTAAAGATAAAGCGCTGGAAACCTTCCGGGACACTATAGGTCTGCAGGGTAGAATTTACGCTGCCTTAGATCCATACTTTTAGACGGGAAAACACACTAACATGAAAAATCAAGGGAATAAAGTGCCCCACACAAATCAAGGTGTTTCAACAACAGAAGCCACGGAGAACACAGTAGAAGAAACGTCCAAGAAGGAGCTCAGATTGTACATAGTTAAATTGATATGTGAAGTAAAGGATGGCATAAGGAGTGAAATCAAAGAAAAATACAGGAAGTGAAAAACCACTTCAATAAAGAGTTAGAGATCGTGAAAAACAAACTAAGCAGAATCCTTGAAATGAAGGAATCAGTAAACCAAATTATAAAGGCAATAGAAAGCATCACCAACAGACTAGACCACTTGGAAGACAGAACCTCAGACAATAAATACAAAATATGTAATCTTGAAAGTAGAGTTGACCCTGCAGAGAAGATGGTAAGAAACCATGAACAGAACATCCAAGAATTATGGGATAACAAGAAAAGACCAAATTTAAGAGTTATTGGAATAGATGAAGGAGCACAGATACAAACCAAAGGGATGCACAATCTTTTCAATGATGTAACAGCAAAAAATTTCCCAAATCTAAATAATGGAATAGAAAATCAAATACAAGAGGCTTACAGGACCCTAAATGTACAAAATTACAGCAGACCCACACCAAGACACATTATAATGATAATGACTAACCCAGAGAACAAAGATAAAATCTTAAAGGCTGTGAGAGGAAAAAAATCAAATTATGTATAGAGGGAAACCAATTCACATCTCAACTGATTTATCAACCCAGACCGTCAAAGCTAGGAGGTCCTGGAATAATATATTTTAAGTTCTGAAAGAAAATGGATGCCAACCAAGAATTTTACATCCAGCAAAATTAAGTTTCAGATTTGAAGATGAAATTAAAACATTACAGGATAAACAAAAATTAAAAGAATTCATAATTAGAAAGCCTTCACTACAGAGCATTCTCAACAAAATATTCCATGAGGATGAAGCGAAAACCAGAAAAGGGAGGATCTACACTAGAGTCAACCAAATGAGATACAAATCAAAAACCAGAAATAAATCAAGATGTCAGGGAATACAAATCATATCTTAATAATAACCCTGAAAGTTAACAGCCTAAACTCATCAGTCAAAAGACCTAGACTGGTAGATTGGATTAAAAAGCAAGACCCAACAATAAGCTGTCTCAAGAGCCTCACCTCATGGGCAAAGACAGCCACAGGCTGAAGGTGAAAGGATGGGAAAAAACTTGTCACTCATATGGATTGCGTAAACAAGCAGAGGTTTCCATCCTCATTTCAGATAAAGTAGACTTCAAACCAAAGTTAATCAGAAGAGACAAAGAAGGACATTTGTTACTTCTTAAAAGAAGTATATTTAAGCAGGACATAACAGTTATAAATATTTTTGCCCCAAACAATGGAGCATCTGAGCACATCAAACCAACCCTTCTCAATTTCAAGAGTCAAATAGATCACAATACAATAATTCTGGGTGACTTTAACACACCTGTCTCAATACTGGACAGATCTTGCAAACAAAAACTAAATAAGGAAATTATAGAACTAAATAATACAATCACTAATTTAGACTTAACAGACATATATAGAACATTTCATTCATCAAAAAGCAAATATAGTTTCTTCTCAGCAGCATATGGATCCTTCTCTGAAATAGGCTATATCTTATGCCACAAAGCAACTCTACAAAAAAACAGAGATAATACCCTGCCTTATATCAGACCACAATAAAACAAAAAATCAACAATAAAATAAAAAATAGGAGATACTTAACAAATGGAAACTAAATAATACTCTATTGAATGATGAATGGATAGTAGAAGAAATCAAGGATGAAATTAAAAAATTCTTAGAGGTAAATGAGAACACTGATACAACATATCAAAATCTCTGGGGCACTATGAAGGCAGTACTAAGAGGAAAGTTTATTGCATTGAGTGCATTCATTAAAAGAATAAAGAATCAACAAATAAATGACATAACACTACATCTCAAAGCCCTAGAAAGAGAAGAACAAATCAACACCAAGAGCAGTAGAAGACAGGAAATGATTAAAATCAGAGCTGAAATTAATGAAATTGAAACAAAAGAAACAATTGAAAAAATGACAAAACAAAAATGTTGGTTCTTAAAAAAATAAATAAAAACGTAAACCCTTGGCCATGTTAATGAAGAGAGAAAACTCAAATTACTAAAATCAAGATGAAGAAGGAAATTATCACAAGAGACTCATTTGAAACACAGAAGATAATTAGAAACTATTTTGAAAGTTTATACTATATATGCTAATTTATAGTTATATATGCTAAACCCAAGGCCAGCATCATTCTAAATGGAGAAAAATTGGAAGCATTCCCTCTAAAAACTGGAACAAGACAAGGATGTCTTCTTTCACCATTTCTATTCAACATTATCCTTGAAACTCTAATGAGAGCTCTTAGACAAAAGAAAGAAATTAAAAGGGACACAAATAGGTAAAGAAGAATTCAAAGTATCATTATTTGCAGAGGACATGCTTCTATATCTAGAAAATCCAAAAAAATCCCACCAGAGAACTCCTAGAACTAATAAATTAATTCAGCAAAGTAGCAGGATGAAAAATAAATACCCATAAATTAAACTTATTCCTATACATCAGTGATGAATTCACTAAAAGAGAAATTAGGAAAACTACTCCAATCACAATGTCCTAAAAAAAAATACTTGATAATCAATCTAACAAAAGAGGTGAAAGATCTCTGCAGTGAAAACTACAGAAAACTAAAGAAAGAAATTAAAAAAAAAAAAAAAACTCAGAATATGGAGTGATCTCCCATGCTCCTGGATAGGCAGAATTAATATTATCAAAATGGCCATACTACCAAAAGCATTATACAGATTTAATGCAATTCCTATTAAAATCCCAATGACATTCTTCATAGAAAAAGCAATCATGAAGTTTATTTTGAAAAATAAGAGCCCCAGAATAGCTAAAGCAATTCTTAGCAAGAAAAGTGAAGCAGCAGGCATCACAATACCAGATCTTAAACTCTACTACAGAGCCATAATAACAAAAATGGCATGGTATTGATGCCAAAATAGACTTGTAGACCAATGGTACAGAACAGAGGACACAGAGACAAACCTACATAAATATGATTATCTCATACTAGACAAGGGTGCCAAAAACATTCACCGGAGAAAAGATAGCCTTTTCGACAAATAGTGCTGGAAAAACTGGAAATCCATATGTACCAAAATGAAATTAAACCTCTACTCTCACCCTGCACAAAAATCAACTCAAAGTGGATCAAAGACCTAGGCACTAGAACAGAGACCCTTCGCCTAATAGAAGAAAACATAGGCCCAAATCTCCACCACATCAGCCTAGGATGGGACTGCCTTAACAAGACTCCTAAAGCACAAGAAGTAAAAAATCAAGAATCAATAAATGGAATAGATTCAAATTAAAAAGCTTCTTCTCAGCAAACGAAACAGTAACATGAGGAGAGAGCCTACATATTGGGAGAAAATCTTTACCACATGCACCTCCGATAAAGCAGTAATCCCTAGAATATATAAGTACCAAAATAACACATACCCAATCAATAAATGGGCCAAGGAACTGAACAGACACTTCACAGAAGAAGAAATACAATTGATCAACAAATATATGAAAAAGTGTTCAACGACATCTCTAGTAATTAGAGAAATGCAAATCAAAACTACTCTAAGATTTCATCTCACTCCTATCAGAATGGCAATCATCAAGAATACAGGCAACAATAAATGTTGGCGAGGATGTGGGGGAAAAGGTACAGTCAAACATTGCTGCTGGGACTGCAAATTGGTGCAACCACTATCGAAAGTAGGTGGAGGTTCCTCAGAAAACTGGGAATGAAACCACCATTTGACCCAGTGACCCCACTCCCTGGTTTATACCCAAAGGACTTAAAATCAGCATACTATAGTGACGCAGCCACATCAATGTTTATAGCATCTCAATAGCTTGACTATGGAACCAACCTAGGTGTCCCTCAATAGATGAATGGAAAGAAAATGTGGTATATATACTCAATGAAATATTACTCATCTTTAAAGAAGAGTGAAATTATGGCATTTGCCATAATGGTTGGAGTTGGAGAATATCACGCTAAGCAAAATAAAACCAAAGGCTGAATGTTCTCTCTAATATGCAGACGCTAATTCACAATAAGGCAGGAAGAATAGCGTTATCTTAGATTAGGTAGAGGGAAGTGATGGGAGGGGAGGGGAGGGGATGTGAGGATAGGAAAGATAGTAGAATGGAACAGACATTATTACCGTATGTATGTATGTGACTACATGACCAATATGATTCTGCAATATGTACACTCAGAAAAATGAAATTATACCCCATATATGGATGATATAATAAAGTGCAATAAATGCATTCTACTGTCATATATAACTAATTAAAACAAATTTAAAAATTAATAAATAAATAAATCAGCAATTAAAAACAACAACAAAAAGATGTACATTATTTTAAAAATAATAGACTGAGTCAGAGGAAAATGTGGCATATAAGAAAACAAGATCCATCACAGGAAAGAGGCAATGGGAATTCCCAGGATAATGCAAAGGGGGATCCTGGAATATACCTCTGCATTAATAACATGGCTTGGATGAGGAGCGTCCCCCAAGGGCCCAGGTACTCAGGGCTTGGTTACCAGCCTGGGCACTATGGGAGATGGCAGAAATAAGAGCTGGGGCTTAGTGGAAGTTTGGGGGCCATCAGGGAATGCCCTGCCAGGAGACTGTGAGACCCTGGCCTCTTCTACCTGTCACTTTCAGGCCACAAGGGAACCTTGCTCTGCCACATACTCCGCCATTTTGTGCTGCCTGGCCCAAGGCAAATTGGGCCAATTGGTCACGGACTGAAACCTCCAAAGCCTTGAGCCAAAGTAACTTTCTCTTTATAAGTGGCCTATCTCAGGCATTCGCACTAGTGACGGAAAGCCGACTAGCACAATTCCCTAGACCGGATCCAGTCAGAAGCCTCCAGGAGAGGTGTCTGTCTTCAGGAATGAAACCACGCACGACCTGAAATGGCCAACGGCTTTTACGCCACCACAGTCAGGTAAGGCAAATGTCCACCTGAGCCAAAGCCAAGCAGGGACATTGGAGGCATGCACTACTGAGGGATGGGAGGGGACAAAGATGAAAGGAAACCCACACCTCATTTTCCGTCCCGGGAAGTCAAAACAACTTTCAAGCAGTGGTGGCGTCAGCGTGCTATTTAATAATATGAAGATCACTACCCTCCCCACCCTCAAATTAAAATAAAAACCACAGGAAAGAGTTGACAGCTGTAAGCCCTAGGGACAGGGGCGAGGAGGGGAAGATGAGCCCCTGGAAATTATTGAATTCTTTAAGTTGATTACATATAAAATTTTGAGAAAAGTAAAACTTCAAGAAGAAAGAAAAATAAGGTTACGTTTCACCAACTTAGAACAAACCGACAATCTCATTCTCAGCTCAGAGGAAAACTCAGGACTAGAAATGCAGCTTTTGGAGTGGGGACAAAGGGATGCTAAAGCCTGGGAAACTTGCGAACCTACTGTGTGATTTGGGATAAGTCCTGTGGGTCCTGTCTGACACTGCATCCAGCCAGCAGGAGTCGGACTCGAGGGCTTTACGATCCCATCTGTGCCTGTATCCTGAGCCCAAAGAGCCCAGATATGAGGCCATTCCCTTGCCAGACGAGCCAGGATCCCAGTGTCCTGCAACCATGGAGAGGACAGCCCAGAAGCCCCAGCATCTGGTGGCCGGTGTGGCCAGTGATGGTTGCAGAAATGGGACGTGAGGGCAGCAGGTGTTGGGCTCAGATCCTCCTGATAACAAGGCTGACTGTCATGTGGCTGCCTAGGCGTTTCCTGTCCCCTCGTCCCTATGGGCATGCAGTGACCTTTGTTCCTTCCACAGTGTGCCCAGGCCAGGTAGAATGCTAGACACCCAGCTGGTGGCTGTCCTGTGCTCTTTGGCTTCTGGCTTGACGTTCACCCCCCAGAACTGACTTTGCCAGGGCCACATGGCTCCAGGGTCCCAGCACGCACAGTGTTCTGCAGGGAAGGCAACTGCAGGGCCCGAAGCGCCTCCCCAAGCAGAGCCTGTGGCCCGAGCGCTGGAGCTGGCTGGCAAGAGTCCACCCCCCAACACTGAAACGCTCTCACTTTGGAACAAGAAAAAGAGACTGGAAAGTTCTTTGCGACAAAACAAAACATCACACTTGGACTGTGGGTTATTTATTGAGAATCACAGCATTTTAAGAGCGGCAGAGAACATAAGTGCCTGTGGACTTTGGCAGTCCCTCTAAGAGTTTCTATGGCAGCCATCACACTGCCACTGAGGGAAGGAGGCTCTTGTGTGGGAACTGTGTGGCCAGGAACCCGTTTTCCAGCAGGGAACCAGAAAAGCCCTCTGCATGCTACAAAGTATGGATCCAGATGGTCTCTGAAATAAATAAATAAATAAAGGAGACCCTTTCCACTCAGTGAGGGACTCCTCGTGCCTCCTTGGGTCTTCTGGAAGCAGTGACCGCCTTCTGCCAGTGGTGAAAATGGCCCCTGTCCCAGAACCCTTCCCTCCCACCCCCATCTCCACTCTCTTTTTTCAAAATATCTCCGCACAATCCAGTAAAATAAATGAGAACTAAAGAAGTCTGAGTTTAATATTCAGGGATATAATTCATGTGTAGCCAGTTGGACAACTTCCCTGTTAATCAGAAGAATAACAGTTTTTCTCCTTGTTTTCTTGGTAGAACATAAAGTTAATACTCATCTAGGAAAGCCACATGGGTGTGTGGAAAGAGTGTGGGTGGGGAAGGGAAGCCGGCGTGCCCCGGGCTTCCAAGAAAAGGCTCAAGACCAGATTTCCCCCAGCCTGATGGTCCTGGAAGCCGCCAGGACTTCTCGAGAATTCAGATTTCCAGACCTCACACCCACCCCTGAGTCTCAACTTTCAAGTAGAAGGCCCCCAAGTCTGGGCTTTCTCGGGCCCCCAGAGCGCTCTCTCAGCAGCCCAGTCAGCACCAAGGAGCGCTGAGCTCCGGGCTTCTCCCTGCCCTGGGGTTCCAGAGCAGCCGACCAACATGGCAGCCACAGGGCTCAGTCCTGGGCTGCGCCTCAGACCCAAGCAGAGTCCCATAGGAAAATGAAAGTGGAAAAAGAGGACCAGAGCCCGATCCACCAGGCTGAGGAGCCCCAGCCCGCCCTCTGGGAAGGTCCTTCTTCCTGGCTCTGGAGACTGGAAGAACCCTCTCATTCAGACTGGGGCAGAAATCCCCTCCCCAGTGCTGTGGCCACCTGGAGGAGCTGTGAAGCCTTGGTTTCTGGTAGAATATGAGAGGGGGCTTACATTCGGGGGATTGACCTCGGGCACTCCTCACTTGGCTGAGAATGGCAGAAAGAAAGCCGAGGGGCAGCTTAAATCGTCTCCCTTTTGTTCCAGAGCTGTCAAGGTCTGGATCTGGAGCGTCTCCCGAAGCCTCATGTTGAAGGCCTCGGGGTGGGGCCTTCAGGCGATCATTGGGGAGTTGACAGTGGTCCGTTGGCAGTAGATGGACCCCCTGGGAGGGGGCACGTAGGTGAGGAAGCAGGGGCCGGGCCCTGGAAGGGCGTTTCTTGTTCACAGCCTGCTCCCCTCTCTCCCTGCTTCCTGGCCGCCATGAGCTGAGCTGCTCTCCTCCCCACACCCTTCCGCCACGGCGCTCGGCCATACTCAGGCCCAGAGCAATGAGCCGGCCAACCCCAGACTGGACCTCTGAACCTGGAGCTGAGTACGCCCTTCTCCTCCAAGCTGTTCCTGTCACGTATTTTGGCCCCAGCAACAGAAAGCTTACTCACACGGTGAATCCAACACACTGACCAGGCCAGACCACCCGCAGCTCCCTCAGGTGCCTGTGTCCTCGTGCTCTGGCCTTCCCGTGGGCTCCCCTCTGCTCTCAGGACTGCCCCAGCCCCTGCCCCCCTCCCTCCTCCACCATCCACACGGTAAGACCTCCACTCACCCGACCACACGCACCCCGGCCTCCAAGAGCGCCACCTCCGCAAGGTGTTGATGACACCTTGTCATTTCCTCCTCTGTTCCTGAGCCTTCTCATTAACAGGTCAAAGTCCAAATGTGTGGCAGGTCTTTGGGGAGTAAGTGTCCACGTTTGCCTCTGAGACGTGTGCTCTCTGGGCTGCGTTGGCCCTCTGGATTCATGTTTGGCCTCTGCCAAGCTGCTCTGCACCCAGGAGGTGACACCCGTGGGTTGTCTGCCTTTGTCCTCGGGCTCCTGGTTGGGTTGATAGCTAAAAGGAGGCATGAGAGAGACATGAGGGGACAAGGGAGAAGCCCCTGTCCCTCTTTCCCTTGTGTCCACCTGTGGACAAGATCCAGGGTCCTGCTCAGAAGCGCACAAATCATGTCAACGGTCCCTTCCCAGAGCTCTGGACACAGCTACCCCCGGGTCCAGCAACTGCTCCTGCTCTGGCCCTCTGGAGTGAGTGGGGGTGTCCCCCAGGGTTGCCAGTCTGGGGGTGCTCCATCACATCTTGCTCATTCCCTTAACCCTACTTTGAAACAGTCCCTTCATGGCCTTTTCTGAGTGCTCCTCCCCATTTCCCAAGGTTCCCGATATAATGATATGTAGCTTTGGGGGAAGGAGGCTCCCTGACCCCTCTCCATGGGTCCCCAATATCAATTCTTCCTCCAGTATGAGTCTCCAGTTGGTTCTGACCTGGTAGAAGACTGCTGGGGGCCATCTTCAGAATCACACTGGAAGCGCCACTGTCCTGTGGCTCCAGATGGTTCTGTCGGCGATGGTGGTCCAGCAGGTGGTCTCAGAAGATGGACTCTCTTCTTCCAGAACTGTTGCTGTGTGCTCTTGGAAGACAGAGACGATATTTCCTTCCAGAGCAAAGAAGAGAAAAATCAGCTCACATTTTAGAGGGTTCCATTTCCCTAAGCTCAAGGTTCCTCTTCCAGAATGCAACCTACTGTGTGCACTGGCGTTCCCCGTCCCTCATCATGTCACCCTGTGGGACTCGGGGCTTGGGAAACCACGCAAGAACCTAACGGTGTTCTGGGTCCTGCGATTGCAGTTGGTGCTCCCTGTCCTCTGTCTCCGATCCCAGGGTCTCAGCCTTCTGCCCACATCCAGCCTAACTGCTGGCCGCATGGAGGGGGCGGTCTCAGGCCCTGCACAGCTCTTATCAGAGGTGAGTTCACAACGGTGGCCAGGGCAGAAGGTAGAGGGTCATAAACTGAAAGCTCTCCATCCCCTTCCCTAGTTGAGTCCAAGAATACAGCCCTCAACTGATTCTGCACCAAACGCGGCAAAGTCACAGCCCAGTCTCTGTCAGGCCTCCAAGTTTAAGAGTGCCATGGCCAGGGTGAGGGTACATAGCCAGGTAAGTCTTGTTCCACCAGAGCGTCACCCTGAGGGGGTCAGCAGGAGGGAGTCCTAGTCCCAGTCTGTGAGGGAACACCACCTCTACCTGTTCTCAGACCCAGGGAGCTTTCCTGCTGCTCCCAAACCACTGCTTCTCTCACCTTCCATCAAAGAGTTCAGGCTTCTGAGCAACAACAAAACAAACAGTTGAGGGAAAACTTTCACTGCGATCACAAGCTCATTATCTTTCTGTGATAGTTTCACTCATGTATACATATGGCAAAACTGGTAGACGGTACAGTCTAAATATTCGCAGTTTGTTGCGTATTAATCATGCTTCAATAAAACAGGTCCTCTAGGAGGCGATTTCTGCTTTCAGGCTTACAACCACCTCCAAAAGCAGCAAAGGACAAACATGCCTATCAGAGTCTGGGCACTAGGCTACGATAACCCCGGCTTCCCCACCCACAGTGGCTCAAACAAACTAGAATCTTCTTCCTGTCTCATGAAAGTTCAGAGGAAAGCAGGTCGACCAGGGTGGACGAGGACCTCTGCTCCACAGAGCCACTCAGGACCCCAGGTGCCTTCCCACCTATTGCTCTGGACCTACACAATGGAAGCTGACCCTCCGTGGCTACCCAGGACCACACTGCAACCAGGGGAAAGAGCCGGAACTTGGAAGGCCAGCAATCCCCTGGGTGGGTGCACACCCACATTCCACTGGTGAGAGCTAGTCACCTGGCCGTGCCTCGCTGCAAGGGAGACTGGGAAGGGTGTCTCTGGCTATTCAGGGAGGGTATTTCTATTAATAAAAGGAGGTTGAGGTATTTAGAAGTCAGAGAACCAAACCCAACACAATAACTTCTGTTGCCTCAGGAAGGAGAGTTGGCTTTGCCATGAGAGGGATATCCATTTCCTGGGGCCGCTATAAGAGAGAACCACAGACCAGGGGCCTTCAAACACAGAAACCTATCATCGCCAGCTCTGAGTCAGGTCTGGAATCACGGTGTGGGCAGGGCTGGCTGGGGAACACTGGGGGGACCTGCTCCAGGCCTGTCCCAGCATCGGGGCCTCCGGTGTTCCTTGGTGCACAGCCGGCCATCTTCTCCCCGAGTCTTTACACCGTCTTCTCTGCATAAGCGAGTCTGTCTCTCTGTTGGCCTTTTTTAAAAACGAGGACATCTGTCACTGGATCTAGGCCCGCCCTACTCCAGTGTGACCTCATCCTAAGTGATCACATCTGTGACAAACCTACTTCCAAATAAGGTCACATTCTGGGCTACTGGGAATCAGGGTCTGACCATGGGGATTTTTGAGGGATATAAAACGTGGGGAGAAAACTAATCTGAAGTCAGGAAACCTGAGTCCATGTCCCAGCTCTGCCACTGGCTGGCTGAGGGGACTTAGGCGGTCACTTAGGATCTGCTAGACTCCACTGGGGGTCATGAAACAAGCACCCGTCCTCCCAGGCCGAGGCGGACACAGGGCAATAACGTCTGTGCAGCCTTCCCTGACCAAAGATCAGCTCTGGGACGAGGAGCTGCAGGTTCCTGCCTCGTCCCCTCCCAGAGCACGCTCTTTTTTGAATTAAGTTGCTGGAGGATTCTCCACACCACTCAAGTCAGAAGGGGCCTCTCAAGAGAAACTACCACGGGCAAAATACCTTCGGTTCCCTTAAAGGGGGAAAAAAGCCCTTTTGGTCCACAGATGGGTAATTGTACTCACTGCTTCCAAATGTCAAGATGCCAGCCTGGGCCAGCTTTCCTCGGAGATCAAACGGGCTCCCTGGGCCTCCGTCTGACTGATGTGGAGGCGCGTTTAGCCATGGTGGAAAAGCTAGTCCCCAAAACAATGAGCTGGGCGGCCTGCGCCACGTACCAGCAGAAGAGATGGACGATGCCAACCTCCCCACATCGGGCACCCAGGAGTCACGTCCACACCAGGGAAAACCCCGGAGCAGCCAACACCGCAACACTCAGGCCACCCGATATTAAGAAGCAAAGCAGAACGCCTCCGACCAGTCTGTCCAGTCCACAGTCTGTGACTAGACACCACTGCTCTGACCAGGAATTGATTGTCGGGAGTTTTAGAAAAAGAATCAGCAGCACTGATGAGGGTGGGGGTTCCCTCCTGGAGAGAGCGTAAGTGGATAAGAACTTTCCAAAAGTGATCCCTGAAGAGAGGCCTTATCCTAGGGGAAGGAACAGCCTCTGAGGCCCACGGGGGTTGTTGCTGTTTGTTTAACAGCAAAGAAAAGACAATCTGAGTGTCCAAGGGCCACTTCCCCCAGGGCTCAGGGTCTCCACTCCCAGGGCTCCAGGACACCTCTCTTCTGCCCCTCGCCTCTCCCCAGTGGGGGTGCTTTGCATTGGCACTCAGCAGTGTTTCTCTTTTAACTACATCAGCCTTCAGCAAAGCACGCTGGGCCAGCTCTTCACTTGTTTTCATGAATTAAGGTTCAAAAAATATCCACTTATTTACATGTTGCCTGTGGATTTTTCAAAAGGGGCCATCGGACCCACAAAATTCAAATACTATCTGTCCCTTTGCAGAAAAAGATTTGCTACCCCTGAACTATGCTATAGACCCATCCTATGAGGCCTCCGGGGGTCCTGGTATAGAGGAGGTACCTGGTAAAGGTGAGCTGGTTTGTTGAAGGAACTTGAACTTCCAAGCGGGAAGAGGTCCTCACATTTATGTGTGCATCAGAATCCCCTTGGGCATTTGTGCCAAGGTCTGATTTGGGAGTTCTGGGTAAAGCCAGGGAGTGCACGTTTTATGTATTACACATTCCCAAGGTGACTCTGATGCTGAGGGACCTTAAATCAGTCCTGTCAAGAGATGAAGACTTAGGAAGCAGGCAGCTTCCCAGCAGCAGTGTGGGCGGGACAACCTAACACCCTCCTGCCACACACTGCAGTCAAAGAAAGGAAATCTCAGGGCACAAAGAGGCAAGAAGTTACAACCACAAGAGACCGTGTTGCCCTGGGGGAGCAGTGGAGGGCACATTTTGGTGGCTTAGAGGCTGTGATGTCAGCAAGCTGACAGCAGTCACAAAATACAGCCTTGGGCCCATACCTAGTGCAGAATAAGAGGACCCCTCCTTCAAACAGGGACCCCCAACAGGCCACAATCTCAGAGAGGAGGGGGTAAGAAACATCGTCCCACCAGCTCTAGGAGCTGACCAGCAAGCTAGTGTCCTCCAACCTTTAGCATGCTGAAGCTTTGGGGGACATTACCTTTATTCCTTTGGTGTGGTTTCTGGTGAGGGTGGTGGATAGCAAAGGGGACCCTCTGCCAAGCGCCTTTGAAAGGTGCACAACACCTTCCAATATTACCACCCTGGGAACCCAACCTTCAGCATGCTGAAGCTTTGGGGGACATTACCTTTTTTCAAACTTTAGTCCCAGTGAGGATGAGAGTTCGCATCTGGGGTAGCTGAAAAAAGTACGTGAGATCTCCTTGAAAATGCGACCCTGAGACCCAGCCACCAAGCATGCTCCCTGCAAACCAATGGCGTTCACCTCCACAGCGGGAGGGGTGGGCAGACACAACCAAGTGCAAATAACAGGGCAGTTGTCCTCTCCCGTCCCTCCCCACAGTCCCTGGCCCACCTAGTCTGAGCCACCACCCGGAGACCTGGGATCCCTGCTGCCTGGGCCTCACTGCAGGGCACTGTCAGCCTTGGCCACCTGAGCGGTCCTCTTAGAACACCATCTCATCTTGTCTCTCTGCTCAGAATCCCCCAGTGGCGTCTCCATCTCGTGAGACTTTACGTCCCCCAGCCTGCACTACCTGTTAGAGGTCACCTTTCACATTCCTCCCCTCCCCTCACTCCCAGCCCGAGAGCATCCTCTGCTTCCCAAACATAAGCTCGTCTATCTGTCGTCCATCTAAATAGCTCCGTGTTTTACTTACTCACCTTACCATCTGTTTTCTCTATTGTACTGTGAGCTCCAGGCAGGGATTCTGTTCCTTTGTCCCTGATACCTAAAACAGTACCTGGCATACATGAGGTGCTCAATAAATGTTGAAAGAGAGAAAAGGAATACACTGCAGAACTCTAGTACAACTAACCCGATCCTATAAATGTTCTAGAAATTCAGCAGAACCATGATTTTCGCTCACCACCTTCTGTCTACCTGGGTTGATTTAATTGCCGCAGCTATTTTACGAGGTCAAGGGGATGGAATCTATTTTTACTGATATTTTGTAGAAGAGTCAACAGAGGTTCAGAGATTGAATGGCCCGACATTGCACCATGGGGGGCTGTGGGGACCTGCACTTGGGGTGCCCACTCTTCTCCTGCTCTATGCCACCAATGTCTCCCTAGTGCTATGTTCTGGTGTGAAAGACCTCTTCACAGTGAGGGACCAGAGCCTGGCGAGACCAAGTGCTCCTCAAAGAGCAACCTGGGGGACACAGTGCCACTTTGGGCGGGGGGTGTCTCCTGGTGGGATTGCTTGCTTCACACAGGAAGGACGTGGAGCCGGAGGGGCTGCCTCTGGAGGGCTGGGGTTGATGGTGGAGGTGAGGGTGTTACCGTCTAGGGGTGCTGGGTGCATGGTCTCTGCTCAGCAAAGTCTTGAAGAACGGGACACAGAGATGGCAAGCCAGCCGCAGGGTCATGGCAAAAGCCACAGACAGACTTGTCTGAAGAGAAGGGGCCCCAGAGCTGGATTCCGGTGGGGAGGGTCGGCCTGTTCTTCTCAAGGTCTGGAATTACCTCCTCCCCTTTTCTGCTCCCCTGTTGTGTGCTCCTCCTAGTGTTGATTGGGGCCCCTGCATCCATGTGTCTGTTTTAGTTATTTTATTGGATCTCCCGCTTAGGGGCACAGGCCGATTCCCCGCTTAGGGAGATGCTTCCCCCCACAAGGAGGGAGCATCTAGCTGATTGGGTCCCCTCTTGTGTCCACGAGCACCTTTGTCGAGCAGGAAGTCCACCTCATCAGAAGGTCCTCTCCGTGCTCCTTTGTTCTGGCCCTGCCCCGACCTCCTCCCTGCCACGGTGCCCTGCCTGCTGGGCCCTTCTGCACCTGCCTCAAGGAGAAAGCCCCCTGGATGGGCACAGGAAGCCCAGACGCAGCCCAGCTCCAGACCCCCAGCCGGCAGTTTCCCTGATGGCTGGGATCTGTTTCCTTGTCTAAAAGCAGCAGCAGCAGCTCAGGCCACAACGATGCCACACTCCGTCCAGCAAAGCCTACCTTGGAGCAGTCAACGGTGGGACCTGAGAGACTTTGAGGCTCTCTCTCTCTGTTGGCTGTTCTTTTCTGGGTGAAACAAACACTTTCCTGGGTGCACCTCTCAGCCCCAGTATCTCTGCTGACTTCTAAAGCCCAGGGCCCAGTGTCACAGGGGAAGCTACTAAGTCATCAAGCTGTTCCCGTGGGACACGCCGTTTGCTGACTTGTATCGAGTGCCACACGGAGACCTCAGGGTTGGAGACCTGGGTTCGACTGCTGGCCCCCCTGGAGCTAGCTGGGCAACCCCTTGGCAGGGACTTAAGCTTCTTTCTCAACTCCCTCACTTGCAAGTGGGAGGTGTCACAGCCCCACCTCATGGTGCTCTGAGAGGATGCCACAGGATTAGTGCCATTCAGCTCCGGACACTAGGGGAAGAAATCTCTCTCTCCATTAAGTGAGCTTCATCAGACACTCCAAAGTGGGGGAGACTTGGAGACACAAGTGCCACAGAGGGCAGATCCGATCTGCTGTCTCTGTCCTGCACCAGGCTCTGCCCACCTGCATCTGCTTTCCACCGCACGGCACTGCAGAGAACAGTGATCGGTAGCAGCCACCTCCAAAGCCCAAGGGGAAATGCCAGCCACCATCAAGATCCACAGTGGGCTTGCCTGGCACCCCAAGGCCCTGGGTTCAACCCCCCAGCACCACAAAAAGAAAAACCAAATGTGGGAAGGCACTACAGAGCCCCACCCTCCCGCCTCCCACCCACAGGGCACCCCCCCCAC
>NW_026000108.1:5729969-5791931 GCF_001458135.2 Marmota marmota marmota
TTACCCCCCACCCCCGGTAGTCCCAGCACATCATGGGCCCTGGCCCTGGATGACCCCACCTGCAAACCCCCTACCTTCAGGACGGTCTCTGCCTGGCCTCCCCCAGCACAGCCCCCCACTCCCT
The DNA here is from genome assembly GCF_001458135.2 of Marmota marmota marmota. Classification (NCBI taxonomy): domain Eukaryota; kingdom Metazoa; phylum Chordata; class Mammalia; order Rodentia; family Sciuridae; genus Marmota; species Marmota marmota. The sequence continues at coordinate 5,730,094 of NW_026000108.1, forward strand.
GAAGGCTCCCTACCGCCATCGGTTCTCCCATGTGCTCCCTCCCAGGGCGAAACACATCAGCAAATATGAAAGTGCTCCCCATAGCTCACTGCTTGCTTCCTGTCACTCCAACTGGACGGCCATGTCCTTGAAGGGAAGAGCCATCCCCGACTGTCCTGTCCCCATCTCCACCCCAGGCCTGGCATCTGCCAAGTTCCTCCTTGTCAGACAAGTTAAGGGGTGACCACCGAGAAGGGTTAGTGCCCATAACTGCCACCGCTGGCTCCACACCACATTCAGGAGGTCTCCACTCCCCACCTTCAGGAGGTCCCCACTCACCACCTTCAGGAGGTACCCACTCCCCACCTTCAGGAGGTACCCACTCCCCACCTTCAGGAGATCCCCACTCAACACCTTCAGAAGGTCCCCACTCACCACCTTCAGGAGGTCCCCACTCCCCACCTTCAGGAGGTCCCTACTCCCCACCTTCAGAAGGTCCCCACTCCCCACCTTCAGAAGGTCCCTACTCCCCATCTTCAGGAGGTCCCCACTTCCACCTTCAGGAGGTCCCTGCTCCCCACCTTCAGGAGGTCCCCACTTCCACCTGTGAGAACAGGGACCTGGAGTGGAGAACACCCACCCCATGGCCTCCTGACAAGAAGTCAGGAGCGCAGAACCAGCTTCAGGGTGAACCCAAACCTGAGCACCCCCAACCCCTTGCTTCTCTAGCTCTAGGGGATTCCAGAGGCCTGTGACATCACCCTGAAGTCTCCCTGAAGGAGGTCCCCACCTGGTACCAGGGGATGGCCCTGTGGGGTAGAAAGGCTCACAGGTGGGGATGCTCATGGTCCCCTTTCCTTCTCAGTTCTGTGGGTGTTGCAACTCTACAATTTGCCTGTCTGTGTCTGGGCAATCTGGGGAGCTGGGGAGTTGCTGGCTTTCCTGTGAGCAGCCTGGCCCCCAGCCTCTGCCCACAGGCACAATGGCACTCCAGGGGCCTGGAGGGAAAACAAGATTACACAAATCCCCAGCTCAGGGACTCATCAGGGTAATGAGGCTTGAGGCCTGCCTGGGGAGGAGAGGAGGAGGCTGGGGAGAGAGGAATGAGGAATTAATTGTGGCCCCAGTGCCCTGCTCCCAAGCAGGAGGTGGCCACTCCCTTGGTATATCAGTGGCAGCTCCCAACATGCTGGTCTTAACTATGGCCTCGTCCTTCATCCATCTATCCATCCAAAGTATATTGGGCAGTCAGTCCTCCTCTGAAACCCCCCCCTTCTCTCTACCTGTCTGCCTCCGGGTCGCATGTAACAGGTCTATCATGACAAAGCCTAGAGTCGGAGGGTTCACCCGAGCCATTCATGGGCATTTCCCCAGGTAACACCAACAGAAATCCATCAAAAAGGGGCCAATCCTGCCAAGGAGGCAGCAGAGGCTGAGGAGGACCTTTCCCAAGACACGGAGCCTGAATCTGACCCAGGCCTCAGAAGTGCAGTGGGGCACAGGAGGACAGTGGCTGATGATGTCACAAAGGAGGCCCTGGGCAGCCTCTCAGAGCCTTGGTCTCCTCCTCTGTTACATGGGCATAGGAAGCCCTGGCTCCCAAGATGGCCAGGAGCACCAGAGATGGAACGCAGGTCGGGGGGTCCCAGCACGGGCCATGGAGAAGCACAGAAGAGTGGTCTCCGCTCGCGGCCCTCGGGGCCTAACAGCTCAACAAGAAGGAAGGCCACCAGGTCCAGGAACAGTGGCCTGCTGGCTTGTGGCCGGAGCCCCAGGATGGAAGCCTGGCCCCTGGCTACAGGCCTCCATCTGTGTCTGGTGCAAAGCCCAGGCCTGGCACGTAGGTGGGTGGGTCTGGCTGGGAAGAGGATGGGTGAAAGGAAAGAGGGGTGAAAGGCTGGGGACAGGCCTGGGTGGATATGGACGGATGGGTACATTGATGGTGAGTGGGTGGGTGGACAGAATTCCACAACTATGAGCCTCTGGCTCAGTCTAGCCCTTTCTCTTCAAGTGACCAGAGGCCTGAAGGGGGGAAGTGAGTTTCTCAAGAACATGCAGTTCATGAGGCCCCAAGCTAAAGGGCTCCTGGTCCTTTCCACTGTGCCCCACCCTCCCTACAAGTTTCCTGGAACCTTTATTACTTGCTTATCTTGAAGCAGAGAACCTGGATTAGTTGTCCCGTATTCTTTGTCCTGTGGTGAGGAGTGGGGGGACAGGGAGGGAGGGTGGGACACCCTCATGTCTGGCCTGAGCTGTGTGTGGGGAAGGTGGGTTCAGGTGCACTTCATAGCTCTCCTGAACAACCCAGGTCCTGGAGTCGTGAAGTCAGCAAGCCTGGCTATGTCCCTAACTGGCTGTGCAAGTAGAGTCAAGTTGCCTAACCTCTCTGGTCTCCTAAATAACATGAGGACTATTCTGTCCTTTGGGGTTATGGTGGTGCAGTGAGATTCCAGCCCAAAGGTTTTCCAAAGCCACCCTGGGGGTCAGATGACTTGTCACCAAGTGTGGAGGAAAGGCCATTGGAAGAGGAGCCGCCTAGCCACAGGGGCAGGGAGCCTAGGTGCCTGCGGGGGTGCCTCACCCATAAAGCTTCCGAGCCAGCGGAGGGAACCACCAGCAGCAGGTGGGGGAGTCAGATCACCTGGTGACAGGAGGGGCAGCCAAGATGCCCTCCACCGTGGCTCTGGAGGAAACAAACACCATTCGGGACGTCTCAACATCGGCCCAGCTGCCAAGGCCACCAGGGCGTCCCATGAGCCGAAAATGGAGAACCCCACCACAGAGGCGGGTTCTGACAGCCAGGGCACTGGGAAGAGGCTGCCGTGCCCGTGGCCCTGAGCCTGGCGGTCCCTCTACTGAAGCAGCATGAGCCCTTGTGAGCAGGAGCCAGGATGGAAGCCCCGGCCGAGGTCAAGGACAGCGGGAGGGAAGCCACTGGGTCTGCAGAACCCGCCAACGCCTGCGGCTGACCTCAGCCTCCTCTGGGGCCAGTGGGTCAGCTGGAGCTTGGACAGGCCCATTGCAGGTGGGCACGGCGGTCACCTGCCTTGTGTTGGGGACGCTGGGCCAGCGGGCAAGGCAGCTGCTCAGTCACAAGGGCCCTCAGGACTTAAAGCCAGGCCCGTGGACTCAGGGCCAGTGGGTCCTCACTGGCTGCACGTTCCTGCTGTTGGCCACAGGGACTTCCAAACGCCACCCTGGGCCCCTGGGAAGGACTGAGCACAGTCACTCCAGGCTGAGTGGGTGTCCCCACAGGTGGCAGCAGCAAGTGGGAGGTGGCCAGCCTTGAAGACACCAGAGATGTCCCTGAAGCAAACATGGCCACATCTCGTCATGACCCCACCACCCCTAGGTTATCGCAGAGGCCCCCAAACAAGCTACAGGCTCCCTTCTCTGGCCACAGGGGCGTGTTTGGTTTGGTGCATGGAAAAAAGCCGGAAGTGCCCACAGGTAGACACTGTAGAGTGACCCTCAACTAGTGAGGGACAAGCATGTGAGTGTGTGAGAGAGTGTGTGTGTGTGTGTGCGTGTGTGAGTGTGCATGCATGTGAGTGTGTGAGTGCGTGTGTGCATGTGTGTGAGTGTGCATGTGTGCGTGAGTGTTGCATTGTGTGAGTGCACGTGTGCGTGTGAGTGTGTGTGTGTGTGAGTGTGCATGTGTGTGAGAGAGTGTGTGAGTGTGTGTGAGTGTGTGAATGTGCATGTGCATGAGTGTGCATGTGCATGTGTGTGAGTGCATGTGTGTGAGTGTGTGGGTGTGTGAGTATGTGCGTGTGAGTGTGTGTGCATGCATGAGTGTGTCCATGTGCATGTGTGTAAGTGTGTGAGTATGCGTGTGTGTGTGTGTGTGTGTGTGAGACTGCTCTGTTTCCCTGAGGAACCCCGGTTCACGTACCTTGCCATGGGACTGTGACTTGGGGGCCCGGCACCATGTTTTCTGCTTAGAGTCACCCAGACAGATCCTCCTCCTAGTCGCTGGGCCCAGGCCAGTCCTTGCTCTGGGCAGCCCTTCTGGTGACAGAATCACCATGTGCCCAGGCTCCCGTGTTCCAGCTCTCGGGGGCACTCTGTCAGCTCCACAATGTGGGAGGAGTCAAGATGAGCCCGTGTGTCTGGACTGGTCCTGCGGGTGGACAGTGGCGTTGCTTACGCAAAGAGGACACCCAGGGCCGGGGCAGGTGTGGGGAGGAGCAAGTGCTGAGTTCGAGGTGCCAGAGGGAGCCGGGGCGCCTGGTGAAGAGCTGGAGACCAGGGCTTGAGATCGAGCTGACCATTAGGCCTGAGAGCGTGTCGGGGTCACAGAGCCCGCGGGCTGAGCCATCCGAGTGCTGAGGTCCCCAGAGGCAGCTCCCAATCCAGTTCCCAGGGCCCAGGAGCTTACACAGTGTGGGGTGGGGAGGTGCTTCTCAAGAAATGACCGTGAAAACTAAAGTGCAAAGCCGTCCTCGGGCCTGGGAGGGACCCACGCAAGTAAGGACACTGAAATGCGGCTGCGTGATCTTCCCAGGAAATCGGCCCCGAGGAGGGGACGAAGACGCAGGCACGTCACAGCAGATGACTTCGGTCTCCATTGCTGGGGTGAGATGGACTCAAGCTCTGGAATCACGTCAGGGTTGCCTGGGGCCCAGAGCCTTGGACTGCAGGGTACTCGGTGGGGACAGGGGTGCCACAGAATGGCTGGATGAGCTCAGGAGGGGAACTGCAGCTGCTGGGCTTCGGGCCTCAAGGTCCAAGAAACTCTGAGTGATCCCCGCTGGTGGCCCAGCACGGTCGGTGACCCGTGGGCACCCACCCTCCTGAGGAGCCTGCAGTGTGTGTGGGCTGGGTCCCCGCCTGGGGCTGTCCTAGGAGGCTGCCTCCCTCAGGCCTCCCAGAGGCCAGGAGGAAAGAAAGGTGCATGTGAGATTCTGGGGTTCTCCAAGAACCAAGCGCCCCGACCAATTTGTGAGCGACAGGGAGAGAGGTGACTCCTGGCTTGAAAGGAGCCAGGGAGGGGGACACGGGAGAGGACAGAACCCCGCGAGGCCCCAAAGGGGGCGCCTCCAGACGGGAAGCAGCACCACAGGCCACAGAGGCCACAGAAACAGGGTCACAAAGCGAAGGATGGAGGCAGGGAAAGGAGACACGGGGCTGCGGGGGGCCGCCGAGGCGGGGCCGGAGGAGCGGGCACAGGGCACATTCCAGAGAAGGTTCAGGCTTTTCCAGGAGACCCTAGGAGAGCGCCAACCGAGCCGGCCCAGGGGTCCTGGGGCAGCCTGTGTCCTCGCCCGGGGCTGGCCGTCTAATTCCCCCTGTCTCAGGGGGTTCAAGCCCTGCACCCGTCCAGCCTCGTCCTGGGACAGCTTCCGACAGAGGCGTCATGGCAACTGCTCTTTCATACGTGTTCCAACCGAGACTGAAGTGGAACAGGATGGGGGGAGAGGCCAGACCTGGAGCAGACAGCGTGTCCTCTTAGGGACTGACTCTGTCCCCTAAAACTCAGTTGCAGCCCTGACCCCAAGGCAAGCGCCTCCAACACAGGCCCTCAGGAGGTCATTACGATTAAATGAGCTCCTAAGGGTGGACCCCCATCCACAGGACAAGGGGGACTAGGCACCAGGGCTGCTGCGTCCCTGAGGAGAGGACACATGAGGACACATAAGGAGGCGGTCATCTGCAAGCCAGGGCAAGCGCCCTCAGAAGGACTTTGATTGAACTTCCAGCCTCCAGAATTGTGGGACAATAGATTTCTGTTGTTCGAGCCGCTGGCACGTTGCTACAGCAGCCTGAGCTGACCACTACAGGCCCCTCTGCCAGCTCCGCCACTAGCCACTGTGTGACCTTGGACACTTGCTCAACCTCTCTGTGCCTTTGTTTCCTCAAGTGTCAAATGGAGACAGGAACAGCAGCCTCCTTCCTAGGGCCGACGTGAAGCGTCTGAGTTAATACATGCAAAGCGTGAGGCGCCCCAGCACGTAGCGAGAGCCGAACGAGGGTTATTTATTAATTTAGTGACTGGCCCAGGGTCACACAGGGGTCAGCTTATGGAGCAGAAACAAACTTCTAGCCTGTCACAGCAGCACGGCCTCCTGAGCCCAGGTGAGGGTGGTGAGCTAGAGGCTGCCAGGGCGCGCTCTGTGCCCCTCCGCCCTGCGCACACTCCTGCCAGCCCGGGAAGGGCCCCGCAGCAGCTGCTCTTCCTTCAGCGGTGACATAAGTGAGTGCACAGAGGGGCAGAGCCACCCGCCCAGCTCAGCGGGGCCCAGCATGAATCAGAACAGCCACGTGAGCCTGTCCTGAACACGCTGCCCAAGTGACCTGCCCATGAGAAGTGGCTGCACATCAGCACACAGGGCTTCCTGTGGCAGTCATCACTCCTGCTGTGGCCCGGGGGGGAAGAAAGCCCCCCACCTTCATGGTTAAACCATAGTAATAAAAAGAAGCCAGGTGGCTCGGCAGCTGAAAGCAGATGGCGTTCAAATCCACACTTTACCACTCACTCCTGAGTGACCTTGGACAGGTGACCTAACCTCTCTATTCCCCAGTTACTGACTAATATGATAATTTAGGTACAATTATCATCTGGATGATAATTGTACCTAAATCATAGAACTGTGAGGGTTGAGTGAGTTTGGGTGTGCACAGCACTTCCGTAGGAGTTGGCGCATGTTATGAGCTACTGCCATGCATTGAGCACCTCCTGCATACCAGACTTCAGGCTGCGGGCCTCCCTCCATCATTGCCTCGCCTCCCAACAGATCTCCTCTCAGCCATGCGCCCATCAGCCCCAAACGTTCCTCCATCGGGTTCTCTCTCTGCACTTGACCTACAGGTCGTAATGTGGATGTTCCTCCTCCAGGACCTCTCCCTGGCTTCCCCAGACCTCAGCTCAGCTGTCACATCTTCAAGGCCATCTCCCCAGCTTCCCTGCCCAGCCCATGCCCCTGGCACACCCTGGCACAGCGCCAGGCACCTCCCTATGTGCGCTGCCGTGTCAGCATAGGCCGCATTCTGCTGCGGTAACAAAGCATGCCTCGGGTCCCAGGGGCTCACGGAGGTCTGCTCCCCGCTGCCGTATGTCTGCCGAGCCATGCCGGGAGGAACGTGAGGGGGTGAGTCACTGAGCACTGGGGACCCAGGCCCGGCAGACCCCACCCTGGCACGTGCCTCCCTCTTCTGCAGCAGGGGAGGGAGCGTGGCCACGGGTGCTGGCTTGTGCGGCGCACTTCACGGACACAGATGACCCTCGTGCTCTGTTTCACTGCTGAACAAGTCGTGGCCGCGGCCAACTTTGAGGGAGGTGGGGAGGTGGGACCCAGATGTGCGCCCAACAGGGTGAGGTCAGAACTCCAGAGGACAGGGCTCCTAACCCACACGTACCTGTGCCATGGCTAATGCCAACCTATCTCCTCAGGCTACAGAGCCGGGGAAGGGCCCCTGTTTGTCTCGTCCTCAAGCCATCCTGCGGTAAGATCTGAACCTGAACCACATCACCCAACAGAACCACATCACCAACATCACCCTGTCACTATACCAGTGTGCACGCCATCGGTTTGGATTATACTGACTATGGCTACACGGGACCCCCTCTTTTGAACTGAGTTTAATTCTGAAAGGGTGAAGGTAGGAATAGGGAAATCAATTCACAACTCCGTGGGAGTTAGTTCAAGCTTATTGGGGGTCTGTCCCTCAAAACCTGGCTTAGCTCTACCTCCGACGCTAAGTCTGGGGCCTAGGAGGTGAGAGAAGGCACAGTTCGAACAAGATCAGGAGGAAGAACGGGGGTGGGGGGGCAGAGTTCGTTTGGGAACCTGAGCCCCTGGCAACATTGGGACATGGGCTGACTATAAAGGACAGTTTTTGAACATGGTCATAAAAAGTATACAGTCCCAGTTGAATACCATGTATATTCCTTTTTTAGAAGGTACTTGCCCAAAGACACTAAGTCATCCATGCAAATTGGGTATACAAGTAAAACAAGGAATGTGCACAAATATAAATTTCTCTTTTCTTAATTGTATAGCCAGAAGTAACTTTGCCAAGAGTTAGCAGGCATTTGGAATGAAGTACTTTTAAAAAAATTCACCCCCTACAACAAACACCCTGTGATTTGGGCATTGGGGTACCACAGCGCCCTCTTGTGTAGAACCTGGGAACTGCAAGTCCACCACGGTCACTGGAAATTACTTGCAAAAGGGAGCCCACGTTTGGGGAAAAAGATTTCCTAAAACCTCTCCTTTTGTTATCAGTCTCGAGCACATCAAACTCAACGTTGAATGGTTAATGGGTCCTGAACCCTGGATTTTCATGGGTGTGGGAGAAGTGAATGACAAAGGGCAGCACTGATATTGCTAGAACCTGACCTGGGAATCCTGGAAAAGGTTGGCAAGGCCCTTTCTGGAAAGTTCTGGCTCTTTGTGGGAAGTCCTGAAAATGTCCTGCTGAAGCAGTCTGTAGAGGCTCAGGGGAAGATGTGGACTCCCGGGGGGGAATGCTGTCCCCTGTGCCGACAGCGTGTCCATGGTAACGATAGTGACGTTACTATTGTTACTAGCCCTTCCTCTTCGCCAGCCTGGATGGGACAGTGGAAGTCTCTGGGGTGTTTTGTTTCACCTGTTTTCTGGTGTGCTGGATGTCAATCCCAGAGCCTCCTAGGTGAGGTCCTCCGCTGACCTGCGCCCTCAGCCCCTCTCTCTTTAAGAAAAAGAGGTGACACCCTGGGGGAATGAGTGGCTGAGCTAGGGTGGGGTGGGCGTGGGAAGCCTTAATGCAGCACAGGCATTTTTGCCCAAGAATCTAAAGAATTCAGCAGAGACTTTTTCAAAGACCAATAAAGGTTTACTCCTGAAGCTGGAGTAAACTGCAACCTCGTTTTACATCTGGGTCTCCAGATACGGCACACACTGGAATGGCTTTTAAATTTAGCCGGAGAGTTCGACCTCTGAAATCCACTTCTGCAGACTTTACTCTTCATGGCTCAGAAGAACTAATCTCAGTGAAAGAGGGTCTTTAACCAGGAAGACAAGGCCCTTCTAATGATCTCATTTAAATCTGAGGTCATTTAAATCTTGAGTCCCCAGAAGATACCTGCACACAAACCCCAGGGCTTGCTTGCAACCCAGGTTGGGTCGAAGCCCTCTCCTGTAGGGATGTCCTGCTGTCCTGCAGAATGAATGATGCTTCCCAGCTCAAAATGCCAAAGCTCTTATCAAGTCGGAGCTTCACAGTACAGAGAGGAAGGCAAGACAACTGGAAAGACTTAGGACAAACAGAAGCCCATCCATAAAGAATCCATAATTGTCTGGCACAGTGACACGTGCCTGTAATCCCAGTGGCTCTGGAGGCTGAGGTGAGAAGATTGTGAGTTCAAAGGCAGCCTCAGCAACTTAGCAAGGCCCTAAGCAACTTAGCAAGACCCTGTCTCTAAATAAATTATAAAAGGGGGGTGTGGGTGTGTAACTCTGTGGTTAAGTGCCCCTGGTTAAATCCCCATACCAGAAAAAAAAAAAATTCCATAATTGCCAGCAATGTAGGACCAAGAAACAAGAGAAAAGAGTTTTGTTGTTGTTGTTGTTGTTGTTTAAAGAATAAGACATGGAGGAATAAACTTGAGAAGTGTGGGGAAGAGAGAAGGAGGTAAGATGGTGACCAGGGTGAGTGAGCCTCAGAACTTGGGCTGTCTGCAGCCCTCTCTCAGGATGCTCCCTGCATGAGGACAGCTGTGACCCTGGCACCCATGCAGACTCATAACCCTAGCTTTGGGAATGAAGTTTGCTCCCAGGAGAAGACAGAACTTAATGGTCCTCTGAGGGTTGAGTTGAGCACCCTCTGGAAAGTTCTGGAAATATTCCCTGAAGCTGACTCTACCCTATGGGATCAGGGGAAGACATGGGCTTTCAGAGGGCAGACACTGGCCTGCCTTGACCCTATCTTCTTTTATCCAAATGCCATATGAAAAGAAAACTGAAATTGCCTAAATTTGGAGGGGGCAGGATATTGAGGATTGAAACCTGGGCCTCTCTTGCTCTTTCACCACGTTAGATCCCTGACCCCTTCTTTCTCTATGTTATTCTCCGGACAGCATCTTGCTAAACTGCACAGGCTGGCCCTGAACTCGTGATCCTCCTGCCTCAGCTCCTGGAGCAGCTGGGATTACAGGAGTGCACCTCCCCACCTGCTTTTTTAGGTCAGAGGGGCCGGAAGAACTGAAATAGCCCCAGCACTCCTGACCACAGAGAGTTCTTCAGCAAGGGAGCACAGGTGGTGGTCAGTAGTGTTCGCTTCCAACGTCTGGGTGCTGGTGGCAATCGACTCCCCGTGGCAGCTGGAAGCCAAAGGCTTGTCCAGAGGTACAAACTCAGGAAGCCTTCCCATCGCTGGCTCTTCCCACGTGCAGCGCTTCCGGCTTGGTCCTAAGCTATCCTCTCTAAGGGCTTCTAGGTGCCCACTGGACTGATACTGAAACTGCCCTCAAAGCAAACTGGGGGCAGCGAGTGCTCATCCATCCATCCACCTGTCCATCCATCCACCATCCTCCACCCAACCGTGGATGGACAGGCGGGTAGATGGCTGAGTGGATGGACAGTTGGGTGGATCCCCAGGCTCCTTGGGATGCACGTCTCAGGGGCTGGAGTTGTTGGGACAGCCCAGCCTCCGGCAGAGTCTGAACTTGTCAGCTTTGGAACATGAATATCCATACTCTATGGCAGGAAACTTTTCTCTTTGTTGTGTTTTTAACTGAGAAACTAGTTTTTAAAAGATCCAATTATCTGTTAAGTCAGTTAGGGCCCTGTTACCTCCAACTTCACCTTGATACCATTTAGACCTAAAGTGCTTTCTCCCCCCTCCCATTATTTATTTCATTTATTTGAGATGGTGCCTCCTCTTATGCCTACTATAAAGAGACTTCTAGGGAATTCATACAGGTAAATGTTATAGTTGTTTTCTGGTTTTTCCATCCGAATGTGCCCATACAATGTACCTATCACTTAAACTTACATTAAAACACACACAACCCCCAAATCTTCCCTTACAAACTCCAAGACAATATGAGAATGCCAGGTCATGCAAAATGAGCTGTGGGTCATTGTACATGACTCCTAATTCTCTTTGCTCCAGACCCAAATGCTATCTGAAAAGGGAGAGGAGCTCAGGATCCCCCCTCTCCAAGCAACACCCTCAAAGCCGTGAGGATCGCAGGCAACGTCACCTGCCCAGCACAAACCAAAGCAGAACAGCACACTGGGGGAGTAAAGCTTCACAGTAAAGGTTGAAAGTATTTTCATAACGTGGCGCAGACCAGGGCTGAGCAGAGGGAGGCAGTGTGATCTCCACGGAAAAGACAGACTGACTGGACAAACTTCCAAACGCCGGAGCCCTGGGCTGCAGAGCAGGGGGTGACACAGAGATGGACATAAAAACTGAACAAAGTGTTGTGCTACCGATTAAGAGGATTCCATGGGGACAAAAGGCAGAAACATATTCACAATATGTTAGTCTCTACTATTCTGCTATATTGTAAATTACCTGTGAGTAGCTCCAAGGAGACTGGAACTTGAGATGTAGAAAGAATGGGTGGATGATGTGTGAGTGGATGGATGGATGGATGGATGGAAGGATGGACAGGTGGGTGGATGGATGGATGAATGGATGGATGGATGGATGGATGGACAGGTGGGTGGATGCATGGATGGGTGGATGGATGAGTAAATGGACAGTTGGGTGGATGGATGGTGGATGGATGGACAGGTGGGTGGATGAATAGTGGATAGATGGAGTTTGGGGAGTTGGATGGAAGGCTGAGTGGGGATAGACCAGTAGGTGGGTGGGTAAACAGATACATAGGTGAGTGGGCAGGTAGGACAGTGACCAGGTGGATATGAATATGTGACGGTGGACAAAAGGAAGGGTGAGTGAATAAATAGATAGGTGAATGGAAAAATGGGTAGGTGGGTGGATAAATAGATGAGTGGATTTGTAGGTAAATAAAATTTTAAAATTCCTGATTTTATTACACATTCCCCCTTCAACAATCACAGGTATTTCATTTTAAAAACTGCTGTCAAGTGATAAACACAGTGAAAATTGGTCTTCATACATCCACTGCCAAGTAGGAATACCATTGGTACAACCTTTCCAGATGTTAAAGTTTATCAAGAATCTTCAAAAATTGGTACACACCACTGTTGACAGCAGCCTTATTCACAATAGCCCAGTGTTTATGGACAGATGAATGGATAAACAAAACACAGTAATGTCATTGTTATTTTTTTTCAGCCTTATTATTCAGCCTTGAATTAGAAGGAAATTCTGGTACATGCTACAACACAAATGACCCTTGAGAACATGATGGTAAGTGAAGTAAGTTAGCCACAAAAAAGGACACATACTGTATGAGTCCACTCCTATGGGGTCCCTAGAATAGTCAAATTCATACACAAAAACTTGAATGGGGTGCCAGGAGCTGACACAGAGGGTAGATAGAGGTTAATGTCGCAGAGTTTCAGTTTGGGAAGATAAATAAGTTCTGATGCTTACACAGCAATGACAATGTGCTTCATGCCATGCACTGTGCACTGAAAGATGTTAACCTAGTAACTTTTAAGATATATATGCACAATTTAAAAAAAAGACAGATTGATGCTCTCTGACCTCTTGTAATGCTAATTAGAGTGATCCATCCTTAGGACATATATCAAAATGCAGAGAGAGCTGGGTGTGGTTGTGCATGCCCTTAATCCCAGCAACTCAGGAGGCTGAGGCAGGAGGATCACGAGTTCAAAGGCAGTCTCAGCGACTTAGCAAGGCCTTAAGCAATTCAGTGAGACTATGTCTCTAAATAAAATATAAAAGGGCTGGGTTGTGGCTGGCAAAGCACCCCTGGGTTCAATCCCCAGTTCAAAAAAAAAAAAAAAAAGCAGAAAGAGAATGAAACACAATTATGTTCATTACCCAGTTGCTCACTGAAAACAACCTAAATGTTGAAAGTTGGGAACTAGTTAAGAAAAGATGTTCGTCCATACCACAAGCTATTTTGCAACTACTAAAAGTGATATTTACAAAACTGTCTTAAGTGAATGAATAATATGTAAGCTCATTTTAAATTCTAAATTCTAAATTGCATGTATAAACTATTAATAAACTCATAAAGAAAAATAGACTATTGGAAATAACTTAAAATACAACTCTCATCCTCTGAGTAATGGGATAGTGAATAGTAGCTTTTCTGCCTTTTATAATGTCATGTTCTCTCTAAGTTCCCCACAGTATGACTGTGTTCCTATGATGACGGGTGGAGTGAAGTAATTAGAGGGAAGGAAGACAGTGGGGAATCTGCTGAACAAAGTCATTTTCAAATTAACTTGGTGGGGAGGGAACTTGATCTGAATGGGCACTGGAACTGTTTGTGCAGAGAAATATGTCATTAGCTGCAACCAGAAAGGAGAGTCCACGCAGCATGTGGGAGCCCCTAAATGGGAGATGAGGTGGGCGTGGTCACAAAGGAAGAATGGCAGTGGCCAGGGAGAAGTGGACGTGGTCCTGCCGTGTTGACGGAAGGGCGTGGTCAGGGGTGGTGGGCGTGGTCCGGAAGATCTCGGCGAGGCCACCAGGAGGGAGGGGTATGGTCCCTCAGACTACTAATCCCTGCTTTACAGGATGGTCCAGCAGCCCTCAGAGCAAGGATGCTCTTACAGATTCCTTCGTCTTGTAATGAACAGGGTGGTGGGAGGTTTATGGAAGGTCAAAGGAAATGACTGGGAGGCTAAGAGCTTTTCAGAACTGAATATGTATTTTAAATAATCCATGGGGTTTTCTGTGCTGAAGAGGCGGGATTGAGTGGGGAGCAGTTGTTCTGGAGGACAGACCCAAGCCTTCTTCTCAAGAAAAGCTGCCAATGGTCAGGCACGGTAGTGCACACCTAATCCCAGCGACTCGGGAGGCTGAGGTAGGAGGATGGCAGTTCAAGGCCAATCTCAGCAATTTGGAAAGGCCCGAAGCAACTCCGCGAGACCCTGTCTCAAAATAAAAAGAAGGGCTGGGGATGTGGCTCAGTGGTAAAGCACTCTTGGGCTCAATCCGCAGTACCAAAAAAAAAAAAAAAAAAAAAAAATTAAAAAAGAAAGCTGCCCATGAGGTACAGCTTTACCCATTAATTGGACAAATAGTTTGAGCACCTCCTATGAAGGCTCTGAGGCTGGATAGGTCTACAAACAGACAATAGCCCCTGCCCTCATGAAGCTTGCATTCTAGTGCGAACAGTAGGCAGTAAGGACAAGAAACATGCCCAAAACAGTGCACGCACTGTGTGCCTGGTGCTATTCTGTGGGCAATGAGGAGCTCAGGGGTGTCTACTGAGTCTGCCTTCCGTCTGCATACCTCACACCAGTGCCTCCCAGTCAAAGAGCAGCATTCAAATGACAAAGAGCCCACGACTTAGAATACTGCCCATGGCCTAAAGCAATGTGCAGTATATGGCAGCTGCACAGTACACTTCCACCAATCAACGGAGGTTTCCAATGGCCAGAGAATGAACGCATGCGTCAATCATCAACTATTGACTGGGAGGGCGGAAAAATGATTCTAGAGAGAAATCTGTACCAGGAAGGAGGGGCGTGCTAGACACTCCCCCTCCACACCAGACAGGTCCAGACAAACCTGAGCAAACCAGTTTTGTGCCCGCCCACTGCCCTCCTGACACCTAGGGAGTCAGAGCTGGAGTCCAGCTCTGCCCACTCCGTCCACCCCTCAGTCACCCAGTTCTCTTCTTGCTCCAAATCACAACTTAGAGAATTCCCAGGAGTCAGAAGTATCTGTGGCCCCACGACTCGCGTTGGTGCCTGAGATTGGCCCTAGCACATCATTATCTAATAAAGTCAGAGAGTCCCTTCTGACGGGCTTGGTCTGTGGGTGTTCCCCACAGTTTTACTAATTGCTGTCAATAAATTCAGGACCTCATGTAGTCCTGGGGACTGGATGGGTTGAAATTCCATTGCAGAGGACTTTGAAGGAGCAATTTCAAGTCCTCTGAAGGGGGCTGGAAGGTGCTGGGAGCCCAGCAGACACCTGGCCCCGACCCCCCACCCACAGGGAGCCCTGCGCTCTCCTGGGCTGACAGCAAGAGCTTTTCCATGGACGCGCTGAGCCCTGGAGGTGCTTTTCCGCTCATCGTGACCCTGAGGCTGGCAAACCAAGATGCAGTTTGGAGGAGGCTGTAAATCAGGCCTGGAATGTTTCAGGATAAACATCTTCAGGATTTATTTCTGCAGCTGCTCCCATGAGTGTTGGTTTCAGAGTAACCGTGAGGCCCGGACGAGATGGTCCTGCACGAGGCCTGTGCACTGGGAGCCTAGGAGAGCCACTTCCCCTGCCCTCCCAGAGCCCCTTGTAGCCGCAGGCTGCCGCTGAGATGGATGCTTTCACTCCAGGGCGGTGACTGCTCCGGCCCAGGAAGCCTCCCGAGCTCCTGGCGGCCCTGTCAGACTTCTCAGCAAGTCTTTTTCTTCTATGGGTCCTCCTTCGGCACTTAGCTCCAGCAATGTCCAGAGCACGCAGAGAGCTGGGATGTGGGGCGCTGTGAGGGCACCCAGGGGCCAACTAGGGGTACAGAGCAATTCTGTGTGTCTCTCAGCCTCAGGCTTCATTTGTACAATGGAAATGAGTGAGTGGGAGATCTCCACGTTCCCCTGCTGGTGTCTGTACAGGTTTGGTAGCTGTCAAAGCCAAGTCCCTAAAACCACGAAGCTCAAATCCCAGATCCAGGTGAGGCAGCACCAGGTCTTCCCGAGGCCCGGCTCAGAACAGCCTCTGCCCTCTGTGTCCCCAGTGGCCTCTGCGTGTGTGGCATCCTAATCCCTTATGGGGCCGGTCATTCTGGGTTTGGGCCCCTCTTAAAGCCCTCTTTTTACCTTAGCGACCCATGTAAAGGCCTGTACTCAAAACCAGCCACAGGATCTGAGGTGCCGGGTGGGCACTTCAACATGTGGATTTGGGAAGACAGGATTCAGCCCGTAACAGGGTCCCAGCTGCCCTTCCTCAGCAGCAACCCCACTGGACATTGCAAAAGCTACATTTCCCCAGGAAGGGAAAGACCCAGGCCCCTGAGCACTTCCTGTGTGCCAGACGCTGCCGAGGAACTCTGTTCTTCTGGGGTGGGGTGGGGGCAGCAGAGGGCTCTGGGGCCTTGACTCCTCCCCACCCGACAGAGGAACAGCCTGCCTCCTCCATCCCCCAGCAGGATCCCGGAGGGCTCAATGTGAAATTCAAGGCCGCCTCAGCTGGAGATTTTTGCAAGTGGCTCAATGAAGGCCCCTGACCTGAGTGCAGGCTGTGGCACAAGAAGGTGATGGGCACCTGGGCACTGGCTGGAACCGGAGGACAGCCCGGTCCTCAACGGGCTTCGCACATCAGAAAGGGCAAGAGGTGGAACCCAGCCCAGCAGAGCCCTGAGCCCCCAGTTCTGACGCTAGGAACAGGAGGGACGACACTGAAGGAGCAGCTCATGGGGACAAGCCAGCTCTGTGTGTGGACCTCAGTGCCCAGCCAGCTCTTCCAGGCACAGTGTTCCACAAGAGCGTCAGGACGCCGTGTGGCTCAGTGAGGAGTGTGAATGTGTTTGAATCCGTGGCAGTTACAGTGAGCTGTGGCCCCCAAACCCCCCTGTTGCCGTGCGGATCCAGGTACCTCACAGTGTGATTTGGAGGCAATTAAGTTCTGCTTCAGAAAAAGAGATGAGAGGCCCAGCGTGGAGACCCATGCTTGTGATCCCAGCGACTCCAGAGGCTGAGGCAGGAGGATCTCAAGTTTGAGGCCAGCCCATCAACTTAGTAAGACCCAGAATCAAAATTAAAATGGTCAGAGGTGTGACTGAGTGGTAAGGCACTCCTGGGTTCAATCCCCGGTACAAAGGAGAAGGAGAGGTCAGGGCATGGAGAGAGGACCAGGGAGGACACAGAGAGAGGAAAGCCATGAGCAAGCCGGGGAGAGGCCTCCCTTTGGCCCTGGGCTTCCAGCCTCCAGAACTGTGAGGGCGTTTAACCACCCTGTCTGGGCTACTGCGGTAAGCTCACAGAGTGGCCAGAGTTTGTGAATCAGGAGATTGCAAGTAGAAGTTCAGATTTCCATTTTCTCTTTAAAACTGAGAAGTCATAACCTCTCCTGGTCACATTCCCTGCAGGTGGTAGCTGTCCACCTCAGACGCAGTCTCCCCGCCCAGCCTCACCCATGACCCTTATGATCTGGTCCCCATTGGCAATTGTGTCTGCAGCCCCTGACTACAAGACCACTGACCCTGGCCACAACCCTGGGGACAGAGATTTTATGAAACAGAGGCCCAGGGCTTTCCAGCTGAATGTGGTGAGACTTGACACCACGCCACCTTTTCCTACCTGAGAGAGAGTTGTCATCATCCACAACAAGAATTCTCACTGCTGCTCGCTGAAGGCTTGCTAAATGCCGACCTATGTCTGATATTTGTACAGATTGTCTCATCCTCAAAACAACCTGGGGAGGTTGATACTGTCCCATTTACAGATGAGGAAACTCAGGTCCTGAGTGTCGGTCACCAAGGCCACATCTGTTTGACTTTTCAACCAGGTTCTCACTTGTTAGGAAGAAGTCCCTCAGATCTAAAGACCTGGAGTGACAGAAAGAGCCCCAAGGCAGAGCTGGCAGCACTCAATTTCAGGTGGGCCCTTTAATGTCAATGCCCAAAAACTGCTGGCCATCTCCAGGGGCCATCTCCCCCTCTCCCCCTCCAAAATGGACATAACAATGACCTTGAGCTATCTCTTGCATGTTGATTAGTAGGATCAAACCTCATTCAGTGCTTCCAAAGGGAAATACCTTTGCAAAGGGGAAAGCTCAGGAAAAAAGGAGACGCTCTTCTACAAACGCGCAAAATTCCACAAGGATAAAGCCAGGCAGTGCAGACCCTCGACCTGGGGCTTCTGTCCCACTCCTCACGCCAGACCCTGACCTTCCTCAAGACCTCACCCTCTAGGTAAATATTTGCAAACCATGGCAGAAGGTTTGCTTCCTGCAAGCCAGGGGTGCTCCTGTCTGACCAGGCCACTGGGTGTGACACGGGATTGACTCCTGCCCACTATTGGGAGGTTTCCCTGATCCTGCAGCCTCTGAGACCCATTCTGAAACAAGACACTGTGGCCTCCTGATGATTCAAAGAGCTCAAAGGGGCCGTTATTGGACAGGTTAAAAGTCAAAAGTCCCCGCGAGTGACCAGGTCTGGACTCAGCACTCTCTACTGGTGGATGAACAAGGTTCCCTGGAGGAATCAAGAGGCTTTCCACCCTGTCCTAAGAGAGAGGGTCACTTTGTGGTTAGGTGGGCCACCTGCCACATGCCCATCCTAATCAGGATAAGCTCTGCTCCAGCTGACACCCGAGGTTCCTGGAACCTGCCCCTGCTGTTGTACACTCTTGGCCCTCACCACGATGACAGGTGTGAGGACTGCTCAGGTTACTTAATCATATGCTCACTAGGAACCCCCCACTGTGCAAATCAGGACATGGAGGCTCAGTGAGCTGAGGCCACTCACCCGAAGTCACACAGCTGATCAGTGGCAGAACCAGGATATTCTTACACCCTTTTAGTGATGGGATCCTGAGGCTCAGGACACTAGAGCAGGTTGGCTGAGCCTTTGAGGCTGGGAGGCTGGTCAGAGAGGAAGCCAGGTCCACTGGACCACCACACCCTGGGCTTCTCACTGTTAGTCCCTGCCTCTCAAATGCAGTCATCGTCACTGCCACACTGAGGGACAGTTCTTCCCTGAAGGCGTCTGCTGTGGCAGAGCTCAGGCCTGGGCCTGGAAGGAGCCAGCACCCGGCTCTGGGTGCCAGATGTCCGGACCAGGGCACCAGCTGGGCAGATGCTGAGTGACACCCACAAGGCCAGGGCAGCTTCCTCCTCTCCTGGGCTCATTCATTCCACCCACAGTGTTTACTGAGTGGCTGCAAAAGAACTGGGCTCTGGGAAGACAGCTAAGAGCAGCCGGCAAGCAGTCCAGCCTCCTGGAGCCTTCGAGGAACTGGGCACTTGGACAACGAAAAGGAAATGGGAGCTCCGCGTGCGGCCAGCGATCAGCTCCACCCAGGAAAAGCCAGGCAGGCCACGGTCACCTTGGTAAGGTGGTCAGGCAAGGCCTTCTGTGGGAGGGCACTGGGGGAGACCTAAAGGGGGTGAGAAGGGGCAGGCGTGGTGCATTTGGGGCAGAGAGAAGGCAGAGGGAGGGAGGCATCCAAAGAGGAGCCCTTGAGAGCAGAGAGCACTCCTGTGCGGGAGGAGAGGGCGGGAGCAGCCAATGTGGACAGGACAGCAGCAACACAGGCTTCTCCATGCAGGGGCGTTTGGCGCCCCCACCGCTGGGGGCCCTGAGGGCTCTGGAGAAGGACAGATCTAGAGCGTGTGTGAGCCCAGACGGCTGGTGGAGGACAGCTGTCCACCAGCGCCTGCCTTCGGGGCGGCGAGGTTAGGATGGCTGCTGTGGCTGTGGGCGGGTGACTGACAGGCCCAGCAGACTGGAGGACACCTCCCTCCCTGGGTCTTCAGGAGAGAAACTAACGGGAGCCAAGTCCTCACAACGGCCTAAGATAGTGACAGGTACAGTTCACCTGAGGTCCCATGCAGGTGAGGGGCAGAACCTCAGCCAGGTAGTGACAGGAAGGATGCTTAAAGAACTAGAAGAGAGAAATCCAAAGTTTCCCAGCACACACACACACACAAAAAGGCTAAATTAGTTCAAGGAGATGGAAATGCAAAGGACCTTGATTTGATGTTGCGCCTGTAACAGGTGTTGAATGATCACACTGCTCTCCACCAATACGTACGATTAAAAACAAAACAATAAATTTGAAAAAGTAAAACGGGATAAAATATTAACTTTAAGAGCAATAAAGATTAATAATAAACTATCAAAACAACAAAAGGTACCCTTTATTTACATCATTTGCTTATGTTCGATCCTTTTATAGTACTGTGTAGGGTAAATATTAGCATTTTCGCTTTACAGATGGGGAAACAAGCCAAAGAGAGATTAAATAACATGTCCAAGGACACACAGCAGGTAAAGACGCCCTAGAACATTGTTTATTCAATCCCATAAGAAATGCCTTCTTACACTTTCTCTGTCCGGAGGGGACCTACCTCACCATCCCTTACCTGCAAATAGGTCACTGTCGTGCAATGGAGTAAGTGACCATGCAGAGATGCAAGGTGCAGAAGGGGAACTAGAGGGAAAGGGAGGCTGCCTGGAGGAGGAGGCAACACCAGGGCGGAGCTGAGAAAATGTGCAGGAAAGAGCTCAGAGAACAGGAAACAGGGGCACCCGGGGCCAGGAACAGCCAGGTGAGCAGCAGCACTTCAAGCCACGCCTTCTTCTGCCCTGGAACAGACCCTTTCCAGGCCTGGACACGCCAAAATGGCTCTCCTCTCAGGGTCCTGCCTCCCGACTGTGGAGAGAAGAGCAGGTCCAGGGCTGGGATGTGGGGTGAGACTCGGTGCTGAAGTGCCTACCTAATTTGTGCTGGGACCTGGGTTCACTAAAAA
The DNA here is from genome assembly GCF_001458135.2 of Marmota marmota marmota. Lineage (NCBI taxonomy): Eukaryota > Metazoa > Chordata > Mammalia > Rodentia > Sciuridae > Marmota > Marmota marmota. Next base: position 5,750,611 of record NW_026000108.1, read on the forward strand.
AAAAAAAAGTCAACCCAGGATGGGGTGCTGGCCTTGGTGCTACCACCCTCAAGTCACGTCACCTCAGGAGGGGAAAGTCCTACCAAGCCTCAGATCCCATGGAGGTGGCTGGTCGCTGGTTCTGGATGGTAGTTTTCAAAGGGGAGGGGGAGAAGGAGGAGGAGGAAGAAAATCCCAGAAATCCTACCAAACCAGGAAATTAGTCTCTCTGCTCTATCGTTGAAACTGGAGGCATGGACATATATGATTCATGGTATCAGTGTGTCTAAAGCAAAATGTGAGTTTGAATGTGTCCTTCCCAAACCAACAGCATCAGCATGACGGGGGCTTACTAGAGGTGCAGATTCCCAGGTCCCACTCCAGACCCGTGGAATCAGGCCCTCTGGGGCTGGGGCCCGGAATCTGCAGCCCTGCACATGGTATTTCCTCCCCCAGGCCAGGTGCCGTCGCAGGACCTGCGAGTCGGAATCTGCATTCACCAGCTCCCCAGGGGTCGGTGTGCACATTAACATGTAACAAGCGCAGCCCTCGGGCTGGGTGACATCCAGAGTCTGAGTGACACCTCCCTGCAGCCATAAAACTCTATCAGGAACTCTTGGGAAAATCAGCCAACCTTTCATTTCTCTTTCTGCGAAAACTCCCAGGCGGGAGGGAAGCCTGTCGGGCTCAATTAGGGCTGCGAGTCCCTTTGATCCATTCCAATCTCCCGATAAGGACGCAGGCCAGGGGCGCTGGGGGCAGGCCTCTCCCCAAAGGGCAAAGCGCTGCCCTCCAGGAGGCAGGAAGCTGAGCCGCGCTCTTCTGCCAGCCCAGCCCAGGAATGCCCCCTTCCTGGAGCCTCTGGAATTGGGAAGAAATTCCTCGCGAATTCCGCGGCCATCCCTCGCCAGTGCGAAAACACAAGAGCAGCCCAATGCGGCGGGGCCTCTCCAAACGAGTTCAAAACAATTACCGGGCAACATGTGTTTCCCATGAAGGGCGCAAGTGTTAAAGCAGATTTCATTTTCTTTTGTAAATAAAGAGGCCCATCCAGACTGGCCTGTTTATCTCCCTGGGAGAGATGAAAGTGTTTCATCTGCCAGTAGCCTCTGCCGGCTGCGGAGGTGGGGGGCAGTTATCTGGACCCCATGTGTTCTCTATCTGGGGATCCGAAGGCATCGCGGCCATGTGGAACTGTTTGAGCCCACGAGGTCTCTTCTCAAAGTCTTCCTTTTAGTTATCTGCAAGGGCGAGCCTCCCCGCCCCCGCCCTAAACATATTAGTGATTCATAAACAGTAAAATTAGTCTGCTAGGGGCTAGTGGAGGTATTCATCCTGGTGGCGCCTGCTTTCCTGGGTTAGTAGTTAAAATAAATCATTGCTGTCACAATGGAATTCAGGCCTAAAAATCACCTGTAGGAATCCTTACCCCCACACACACACCACCTCCTGCAGACCCCAGAGCACCAAGGATCAAAGCCATCTCCTCACTCCAGCTGAGGGGGAGAGGAGGGAGGAGGAGGAGGGCGGAGAGGAGGAGGAGGAGGAGGAGGAGGATCCCAGAAGTTATACCAAACCCGGAAATTAATGTCTCTGCTCTATTGTTGAATCTGGAAGCACAAAAGTACGAGGCCAATTTATGATATTAGTGTTTCTTAAGCAAAATATGATCATCCACTTCATTATGTAGAGTTGTGTTTCCACTTAACCTCTTTGCACTGCATCCAGAACTCATCTTTTTTTTTTTTTTCAAACTGCAAATTTAATAAATTCCAACATGCCCAAACTTCCTGCCTTCCACCGTCCACAGCTGCTATCTTTGGAAACTTCAATGGCGGGAGATAACTTGCAGTCTGCTCAGCCTACCTTCGCGGCGCTCCCGTAATCCAGGATCAGGCAAATAAGCTTTCATCTTCGGAGCACTTAAGTTCATTACATGGAGGCTGGTGGAGGCCCCAGCATAGGTTCTGTGCACAGCCCTCCCGAAGCCAGACATCATAGGATCCAGATGCAAACCCTTGGCAACTTAAGCCCAACAAATTTCCTTTGTCAAGAAATGCAAACAGCCAAACACTGAAGCACAGGCTACCTCAGTGAGTCAGCCTCCTGGGGGCCGGGCAGGGCCCAGACTCACAGCCAGGCCAGAAGCCATTAAAGGCAGGAGTGGTCTGGACTAGCTGGTTCCCAGGGGGACCCAGGGCTGTTCGGTTTTGTTTTGGATGGGTCACCCATCAAAATGTATGGTTGCCTCCTTTCTAGGGACACAAGGTGTGCTGAGACCTCGAGGGGAATTCATCCAGGAGCTAGAATGAGGGGCTCTTCCTACCTGGCTGGGTGCCTGCTGCCGACTTTCTTCCAAGACTTCTGAACTCTTCTCCCCGCTCTGGCACCTGCGGGGAGAATTGTCCCTCTTCTTGGACCCCATGGACCACCCCAGGGGTGATTGGGAGGTCTTTCCCTATTCTCCACCTGCTGCACAGAGCATGCCCACCCTGGCCATGTGGGATCTTTCCCTTCAGGCACCTTCCTTTCCTGACCTGGCGCTCCCTGTCCCATTAGAATGACGTTCCTGGCTTCTCCATCTCCTCCTGCAAGGCAGGTTGGTGTGGGCTGGGGAGTGATTCTGTCTGATCCTCGGGGACGCCCAGAGGAAACCTGTAGTACAGCGCAAGCCAGACACATCGGCCAACGGTGGCTTTTCTAAACCACAAAGCTCAAGGTTTGAGTCTGCCCACCTGACTTCAGTGGATCTAAAGCTCAAGTGGATTCAGAGAAGAGAATTATATTATTAGCACCCCAATGGTGTTGAGTGGGGTCCTCCAAGAAGGTATGTCGAAGGCTTACCGTGGAAACAGGGCCCCGCAGATGTAGCCAAGGTGGAATGAGGTCGTGTTAGGTTAGGTGGCCCCTAGTTCAATGACTGCTATCTGCAGGAAGAGGGATGTCTGAACCCAGAGACACAGGGAAGCAGGATGTGTGGAGACAGGAGGAAAGAGAGCGTAGGTCTAGCCCGTGGCTCGTGTGAGTCCAGCCAGCTTCACTGACCTGGAGGACCCAGCTAAGGGGTCTTGGCTCCAAGGCCCTGAGAGCATTTCCTGGTTCCCAGGGAGACCAAGGGCCCTCGTCCAGCCTGGCTCAGAGCCACCTGTATCCCCATACCCCTGTCCCTAGCATCTGACACACTGCATATCCTTGTCCATGCACAGCCCAGGGACTTCTGTATCTGCAGGCTCCCTCCCCATGATTCCGCCCACTGCAGGGGACAAATCAGGCCATGACACCTGTGTCTGTATTGAACCTGTGCTTTCCTCCCCTTGTCACCATTCCCTAAATGACGCAGTAAAACAATGTCCATCACAGGGTGCCGTGTGTAATCTGGAGGTGATGTCACCCCATAGGAGGCTGCACTCAGGTCTGGGGGGATACCACACATGGTAGACGAGGGGCCTGGGCACCCACAGAGGTTGGTATCTGCAGGAGGCCTGATCCCCCATACTGAGAGACGACTGTGTCACTCACAGCACCTGAGGGCATGAGCCACCGGAGCCACCCCCTCAGGGACAGGCTGTCCGCCAGCTCTTGCAGTGGGCTGTGCGTTGACCAAAAGCCTTGCTAAATAAACCAGGGGGTCCCACACTGCCCCAGCATGTGCCCCACAGGAAATTCACCTTCCCAGGAAGACCTGGGCCCCGTGCAGGAAGAAAAGTAGGGAGAACCCCAACATGGCCTGACGGGCCCTAGGAGATAAAGACAGGGGAGACGCCCTTGGTCCCCTGAGCTGAGTTCCTAGACCCTCGTCCAGCCTGGCTCAGGGCTCCGAGCCTCCCTTTGGGCATGTGCGTGTTGGTGGATTCTGCTTAGTCCAGCTTCCACTCCCCCCCTCCACAGGTCTCCAGCCCCCCATCGGCCCGCACTGCTGAGTGAGTGTCCTGGTCGGGGAGTGGAGACACGATGAATTTCCTGGAGGCAATTTAGCTTGAAAGAACCCAGAGACCTCCCTGGAAAACAGTGAGCTGAGAAGAAAATCCCAGAGGTGGGTGGAGTGGAACCTCTGACCACTGAAAGGACGTGGCCAAGTCCAAAGGCGGAGAAAAAGCTCTATAAAGGTCAAGCCGCCAATACCGCCATACTCCCTCTGCGATCCCTGATGCGCTCGGAGTCAGAAGAAGGGAGGTTGGACAGGGGCTGTGTCTCCACGGGAAGGCCGCTCCTTCCGTTGAACTTGCCACGCGTGGAATACAGGGCTCTGTGGCTCCCTGCCGCAGGGCCCTCCCCACCTGCTTTGGCCCCTGCAGGTCTTAGGTTAAATGTCATCTCCTCAGGGTCCTGCCGGACCCTCCTGCAGGACCAAGGCTGTGACCACAGGTCCCTAGGAGAGGGTCACCATCTGCCTTGTCCCCGCTGTACCTGGCGTGGATTGGGGTCCACAGCCAGAGGGACCACAGCAAGGCTCCCCCTCACAGCACCTGTTCTAGGGAAGCCACACTCTGCAGAAAGGCAGAAACCAAGGGCCACCAGCCATCGGGGCTCGGCAGCTCTCAGAGACCTGGACTTGAGTAGTTTAACAAGGAAACGACCAGTTTTTCTCTCCTGGGGAGGCTTCCTTGATCTTCTTGCTTCATCTTATAGGAATCTTCTACCTCGTGGCCCAAGATAGTCCCCCCAGAAACTGCCCTCGCATCCACTTCAGCCAATGAGAAGAAAGGAGGCAGGGGGGGACAGGCCTGGAGTCACCTGCAGCACCCTGCTCACAGTTCACCCACCAGAACTTGGTCAGAAGGCCACCCCTGGCTGCAAGGGAGTCTGAGAAGTAGTCGCTGGATGGCCTGTCATGTGCCCAGTGACGTCATTACCATGTAGGTAGGACATGTGGAAACAAGGGGACAGGGAGCCCACTCTGCCACCCACAGGTCACTCCAGCAGCTCTCACTTTCCCCACACACATTTCTCTGGCCGTTACCTGTCCTCCTCCTCTGATTTGAACCTGCCATATGCATTTTGCTCTTCCTCCCTTAGGACCTGCCACCAATGCCACAGCCACCTCTGCCTGCCCCTGCTGCTCTCCTCATTGAGTGTCTACCTGGGGCAACCCTGTGGGGGGCAGTCAGAAACACATCAAAACGGCACACCCACAACGCCTAGTGGCAGCGATTCTGTCCCCAGGGCTGCACTCTCCATCCTACCACGCTGCTCCAGGCTCGGGTGCCGTGCTGTGGACCACAGCCCTGGCCTAACGGGGAGCAGCGAAGCAAGCCAGCGTCTCTGAGGGGACTGTGAGCGCATCTCCTGCACCAGTAACGGAGGCCCTCCCCATTCCTCAAACAACAACAACAACAACAACAAAGCAGTATCCCATGCTCCCATAAGAAAGACCCTCCAGATACATTCTGAGGACTCAGACCAACGGCAGAATAGAAGGCACCGAAAATCCACACAGATGCAGTCACCTCAACAAAAGTGCCCAAAACCACCATCACCATCATCACCATCATCATCATCATCACCATCACTATCATCACCACCATCATCATCACCATGTTCACCACCATCATTACCACCACCACCACCATCATCATCACCACCATCATCACCACTATCACCACCATCATCATCACCATCATCACCATCATCATCATCACCATCATCATCACCACCATCATCATCACCATCATCACCATCATCACTATCACGATCATTGTCACCATCACCATCATCACTACCATCATCATCACCATCACCATCATCACCATCATCATCATCACCGTCACTATCACCACCACAATCATCATCACCATCTTCACCACCATTATCACCATCACCACCATCATCATCACCACCATCACCACCTTCATCATCATCACCATCATCATCACCACCATCACCACCATCAACACCATCATCATCACCACCAACACACCATCACCACCATCATATATCACCATCATCACCATCACCACCATCATCACCATCACCACCATCATCACCATCACCACCATCACCACCATCATCATCACCATCACCTCCCATCACCATCACCACCATCATATATCACCATCATCACCATCATCACTATCATGATCATTGTCACCATCATCACCATCATCACCACCATCATCACCACCATCATCACCACCATCATCACCATCATCACCACCATCACCACCATCATCACCATCACCACCATCATCACCATCACCACCATCACCACCATCACCACCATCATCACCATCACCTCCCATCACCACCATCACCACCATCACCACCATCATCACCATCAATATCACCATTATCACCATCATCTCTGTACCTTTGCTCCAGCTGTTCCTTCTGCTGAATTGCTGTTCCTGGCATTCTGGGCCGGCTCAGTCTGCAGGACAGCCACAGCCTGGGGAGCTGAGCTCCACGGGTCAGAGTCCAGCTCTACTGCCCGCCAGCTGGGCCATCCTCACCGGGCCTCGGCAAGCCTCATCTTTGCCGTCCACCTGTGTGTGTAGCTGGCACCCGGTCAGGCCCCGTAAAGGGGATAGAGGGAGCCTGGTGGAAAGAGCGCCTCCTTTGTCTCCATTTATTTTGGAGCTAGAAAAAGTCAGTGCTTGTTCCCTTGACCTCCCCGAGGTCGGGCATGGCTACATGACTCGCTCTGGCCAGGGCAGAGGCTCCTTACCTGCCCCGTGACCTCGGAGCCTAGGTAAAGCCTTCTGGAATCTTGGGAAGGCTCAGACTTTTCTAGTGGCAGCTTTCAGAAGTTGCTGGTGCTGTCTGCTTGCCCCTTTCTTCCTTGAAAAGGGTCGTGATGGCCAGAGCTGCAGGTCGCCATCTTGCACCATGAGAGATGGACTGTGAGAAAAGGAGCCATACCGGCCCCATGCCCGTGAACTGCCAAATCAACACCTACCTTCAGGTTTCTTATTCGTGAGAAAAATAAAGCCATTTATTCCAAACCAGATCATATCCAATGCAAGTGGGTGTTTTGGAATAAGACAGAATGGAGGTGAGTCTCCTTTGGGGGCTAGGAATCTGCTCTCTCTACTTTGGGGACAATGACACCCAGGAGGATCACTGAAAGACATGTGTGGGCATTCGTGTGGGTCCCTGACTCCTTCTGTCACACTCCTTCACCTCCTCAACCCGTGGCTTCCAACTTGGTCATCTGGGGCATAGGCGAGCCGTGGAGATCCGGAGGCCACGTCTGCACTCTAGAATGAATGGGGAGGAAGGAAGGAACGGAGGTAGGGAGGATCTCCCCGCTGCCTTAGGGAGGTCCTTCTACAAGTCCCACCCACACTCCCTCTTTCATGTCATCATCACCACCATCACCACCATCATCATCACCACACGATCACAGTGACCTGCACCAGAGCCCCGGAGATAGCCCTTGAGCTGGCCCCTGGCCGCCCTGGGCTCGTCAGGTTCTGTACTGAGGGAAAGTGACCGTGGATGGGGGTGGGCAGCCTCTGCACCAACTGGGCCTCTGCCTACCCTATCTTCCTCCACCTCCCTCTGCTTCCTGCCTTGCAAGTTCCCTGCAAGGGCTGTCCCCTTACTAGCCTGGTTGTGACAAGCTGTGCCTTTTAAGTCCCTTCCCTCCCACAGCCCCAGAGTGTGCTGCTGTTGCTGATAGTGGGCTTCAAGAAGGGAAGAGTGGCAGAAAGGAATGGCGCGTTCCTGCTAAGCCTTCAGTCTTGGCCCAGTTGTGCTGCTGTAACAAAACACCAGAGAGTGGGCCGTTTATGAAGAACAGAAACTCACCTTTCACATTCTGGAGGCTGGAGTCTAAGGTCAAGGCACCAGCAGGTTCCGTGTCTGGAGAGAACTGCTCTCTGCTGCCAAGATGGATGCCTTGTGCTGCATCCTCTGGGGAAAGGAGCATGTGTCCCCATGTGGCATAAGGGATGAGGGCAAAGGGGAGAATGCTGTGTGGAGTGTCATTTATAAGGGTGCCGATGCCATTGGTGAGGGGACCCCTCATGATCTAGCCTCCCCCGAAAGGACCCCCCAGCACCATCGTGTTGGCGATGAAGGTTCAACGTAGGAATTCGGGGGCCACGTTTTGACGGCAGCACTTCTAAGGCCAGGTAACAGGTGGTTTCCTTAAAACCCACAATCTCGGCCTCTCTCCTTCCTCCCCTGGACCTTTGCTGCTACACCCACCCTGCAAAGTCCTTTCCCCCGGGGGCAGGAGGCTTCCGCACACCCCTGCCACGTTCTGCTGTTCCCTGTGCCCCCACGGTTGGTTTTTAAGGTGAGAGTGTCCTCCGCACCCCCTGGGCTCCCGGGAGAGGACTCATTCTCCCACCCCAGGGGCAGAGGACCCACGGGGCAGGCGCACTCCAGAGGGACTTTTCTTATGACAGAGGCAACAGCGCGGCAGGACATGCCACCAGCCACTTTCCTACGTGGGTTTCAGTTAGACCTGAAGGAGCCCGGCCACTCTAGCTGGCCTGCTTGACAGGGACAGGGGCCCAGGGCCTCGCCTCACCTCCTCCTCATCACCCCATGGCCCAGGGCTAAGGTTTGGGTCCCTCCTGTCAACCCAAGCTGACCGCAGCCTTGGAACTGAGGCTCCAGAAGACAGGATTAATTTAAAGTCAGTTAAGATTCCAAACACGGGGCTGGGCTGGGTCAGTGGTAGAGCTCGCCTGGCACGTGCGAGGGCTGGGTCAGATCCTCAGCACCACCTAAAAATAAATAAATAAAATAAAGGTACTGTGTCCAACTACAACTAAAATAAAAAATTAAAAAGAGATACCCAGACAATTATGGCCACCTACATATGTCAACAGTGGCAATGCAGTTGACCTGACAGCCTCGTGGGGAAAACCAGAGTGGACTGCACCCACACCATGCCCAAAAGCCGATCCTAGAAGGAGTGTAGATCTCAATGTGGAAAGTAAACACTAATGGCTCAGAGGAAACAGGAGAACCTCCTCCTCATCTCTGAGAGGAGATTCCTAAACTCAAAAGGCACCAACTATAAGATTTAGAATTAATTAAATGGGATATATTAAAATTAAGAACTCAAGCCACCGAAACTCCTATTAAGAGAGTGCAGCCCACCAAAGGTATTCCCAGACACACACCTGACCAAGGATGAGTGTACAGAATATATGAAGAACTCTTATCAACTAATAAGAAAAGGACCAATGTAACTAAAGTGGGCAAAAGACTTGGACGGAGACATGAAGAGATATTCAAAGAGCTGATAGACATGTCACCTGACATATCCGACTCTCAACTTGATATCAGTCATTAGGGAAGTGCACTGAAATCACTTCTTGTTACAATCACACCCACCAGCAGAATAAAATGGAAAAAGACACACAGCACCATGCGTGGGCAGGAGGCAGAATCCATGGGTCTGTCACATGCTGTCGTGGAAGTGTAAGTGGCCCCAGCCATTTGGGGACATGTTGAGCAATAATCTAACGTTGAGTGGACACAGAGTCAAAGACCCTGCAATTCCACTCATTAATAGAGCCGCCAGATAAAATCCAAGGCATCCGAGTTAAATCAGAATTTCAGATAAACAACAAATACTGTTCTTAGTGAATGTCTCAATTTATCTTTGCTAAATCTGGCATCTCTATTCTAGTACAAAGATGTGTACTAGAATGTTCACGGAAGCAGTATTTATATCAGCGTCCACTGGAGAACCCCCAGATTCCCGCCAACCACAGGGTGAACGGACCCAGACAATGGCCCTCTATGCAGTAAGAATGAGGGACCCACAACCTACAAGACAGGAAGGAGCAGAATCTCACCAACACAATGTGGAGTGAAGAACATTCCGGGTGACTCAAGACACATAAAACATAAGAGGGGCAAAGCCCTGTGAGTGGACAGAGGAGAGGGTGCGGCCACCCTCGGGAGGGGTGGGGGAGCTGCTGTCCTCTGACACGAGCGTCTTCAGTGCGCACAGTCAGTCACGGATGTCAGGAAGCAGCTGCCAGGCCAGGGAGCTCCACTCAATGCGCACGCGAGCGTCGCCGGGCGAGGGGACGGGAGAGCAGGATGGACGGTGCTGGCCGGGAGGGCGTGGGTCTCGTGCTGTTCCTCCAAGGTCCGTTCCTGTCCCAGGTCTCCCCTGTTTTCAGTCTTTGTGAAGCCCCAGGCCTGGAACTCGGCACCTCCTCTCCCACGGCAGCGCGATGGGGGCCAGCGAGGGGGGCTGCTCAGAGGCGGGCGGCTTGGGGTCAGCCGCCCACCTTGGCACTCCCTGCTGCCATCCGTGAGGCTTTGTGAGCTGCTTCACTGACCCAGGAGTCCCTGAGGAACCAGGGGACATCGGGATCCCTGAGGCAGAGTGGCAGGTGGGGCTGCCGGGGTTCCAGCGCAGGGCCACCCAGCCCCCGTAAAGGCACGTTCCCCTGGCCCAGTGCAGCCTGTGCCACCTTGCCAGGCACATGGAAGACAGGGGACATCTGAGGACCACGGAGTGCACCCATCAGCCACACCCACTGGAGGGACGCAGGGCCAGGATCCCTCCTTTGCTCTTCTCCTGATGCGAATCTCGTTCACTCATCGGATGTCTCTTTGACGACCTGCTCCAGGTGCTGTTTCAGGGGTGGTGGGTGCAGGGTGGGGCCTGCAACAGGGCCGTGTGCCCAGGAGGCTGCCTTTCTGCTGGAGAGGGGCCCACAGTGAACAGGGAGCATGTGGTGTGGAGTATGATCTGATGGAAAGGGGAGCAGGGCCAAGGGGTGGGGACTCTGGCTGTACCCAGTGGCCAGGAAGGCTGCTCTGAGGCCGGCCAGGGCTTGGATCGCAGTGAGCAATGAGCCTCTCTGGAAATGATCATCCCAGGTAGACAGGCAGCACATGCGAAGGTCCTGAGGTGGAGTGGGTTTGCTGTGTTGGAAGAACAAGAAAACCAAGTGGCTAGAGCAGAGTGGCAGGAGCTAAGCAAAGAGAGATGGCCAGGGTCTCAATCCCATTCTCTGAGACTGTCAGGAAGCCTAGATTTTAGTCAAAGTGAGGTGCAGGCCATGGGGCTTTGAGCTTGGGAGCGGCAGGCGGGGGAGCTTGAAGGGGCCGCCTGAGTTTCGTGGAGCTGCTGTCACAGAGCAGCTGTGTGGCTTAATGGGACAGAAATGGAGTCTCTCCCAGTGCTGGAAGCCAGCAGCCCAAACCAAGGTGAGCTGGGCTGTTTCCTCCGGAGGCTCTGAGGGCAGACGTGGCTGCTGCTCCTTGGCCTGCAGAGGGTCACTCCGACCTCAGCCTCCTCTTCCCACAGCCTCCCCTCTGAGCCTCTTCCCTTCTCTTGTGAGGACAGTTTCTACTGGATGTGGGCCCCACCTGGGAAATCCAGGGCGTTCTCATTTCAAGGTCCTTAACGTAATGACATCTGTGAAGATCCTTTCACAAATAGGGTCACGGTCACAGGTTGTAGGTGGTGCTCCCCCCATGGGGAGCAGGGAAGGGGACCCCACAGGGAGATCTGTTATCACCCAGGTGTGCGATGTTGGTGGCCTGGACCAGGCGGCAGGAGTCAGCGCTATCAGCAGGTGGAATCAAAGCACTTTACCAATGACAAGTGCAGAGTCCAGAGAGAGGGAGAGCACCGGCAGGGTCAGGCTTAAGCAACCAGGTGGATCATGATACAAAAAAAAAAAAAAAAAGATCTTCACCTTTTCCAGCTCCGCCCACAGAGTCTATCCCCCTGGTTCCAACCTGCCCAGGGCCCCTCACATCTTGCCAACGGACCCGGCTCTCCACAGAGTTTCTAAGGCAACAGGCTCCAGGAAGCCCCAGCAGCCTGTCCCGTGGTCACTAAGTGATTGCTTTTCGACTCTAAAACTAATTAAGGAATGGCACCAATTTCCCTAAGTGTAATGCCATTAAATCCACTGGCTTGGAAAATCATCTGTGATAAACTGAAGCAATGACAGATCAAGCCCCAGGGAACCGGGCCGCGTCTGGCATGGGGGACGGTGTCTGGGGCCTTTCTCTGCAGGGCTGGCCTCAGTGGGCTGGGTACGGCTGCAGAGGTGGACAGGGATGGAGAGCAGAAGGCCAGCGGCCAGGCTGGATGGCCAGGGCAGGGCAGAGCCTGGGGTGCCACCTGTGGGGACTAGGGCCAAGGGAGGGAGTCCAGCAGCCAGGCAGGTAAATCTTGACCCTGGCCCAGGCGGTCAGAAGCAGCTCGGCCTCGGGTCAAGAGGCAGATAAAGAAGCAGCCTGGCAGCAGGGCTCCAGGGACACAGCTGGCCACCAGCAGAGGCAGCCAAGTCAGCTCCCAGGCGAGAGTGGTGAGCAGAACCCCCGCCTCAGAGTCCAGGAGGGAGACCAGCCAGCAGGAGTCGGGCCCCTTTGACACGTTCTGTGGAGCCGGAGCCTCGGGGACAGGCTGCCTGCTGACCATGGAGACCTGAGACCACCTGTGCTGCTTGTGTGTGACAAAGAGGACCTGAGCCAGAGAGGGGGCTCTGGGCTCCAGTCCTGGCCCTGACATCCTGGACAAGCTGCTGACCCCTCTGAGTCTGTCCCTTCCCATGGAGGGAGCAACCCCCACTCCCGGCAAGCACCGCGGGGAGGGGTGGGCACCAGGCTCCAGGCACCTGGAGGGCCGCGAGGTGGGCGGAGGCTTCCTTCCCAGGACCCACCCAGCTGCCCTCACGTCCTGGGCCTTCTCCCTCCCTGGACCCCGGCTCCTAGTCTTCATGACAACATTAAGCCGCCCTCGTGGGGCCTCAGGGATGAAATTGCTGAGCATGGGCCGGGCGAGGACAGAGCCCGTTGTGGGGACGCTCTGGGCCTGCGGAGGCCCCTCCCGCTGTCACCCCACAGCACAGAAGCAGCACAAACAGGAAAGGGGCAAAAGAAAGAAAGACACCCTCCCCCCCAGCAGGGCCATTGTCCTCCCGGGAGGAACTGAGGGCTTTCAACAGGCACAGTGTTAATTTTTTGAAGTTTCTCTTTGGCTTTCAGGAACTGATCACGGTTGGCACTGGCTGGGGCCCGTCTTTATCCCCTGCTTTACTCTTTCTTGTGCACATCCTTTCCGTGGCTGCCCAACTGCGTGTGGTATCGCCACCACAGTTCCGTGGATCAGCTGCTGCCAGCTGGGCCTCCCGGGCTTTGGCTGGGGCACCGTGGCCTCTCCATGTGGGCTACCTGGGCTTCCCAAAGGCGAGTCGGGTTTGAGATGCAGCCTGGAAGCCACTTTAGATCTCAGCCCTGCAGGTCGCTGGGCCAGACCCTACCTCCTTCCCCCTGATCCCATGAGCTCTGGTCTCAGTGCTGAGCATGTGGCAGCCCTTCGGTCAGTTAGTGCCTGTCACCATGGTGGCCGTGTTCCTCCTAGTTACTGTTGCTGAGTGGCTACGGAGCCCTGAGCCATAGGGCTCCACAGTCGCTTGACCCCATGGGTGGTTCTTGGGCCAGACTGTGAGAAGGGTCCGCCTCTGCTCCTGGCATGGGGGACTCAGCAAGGAGACTGAGGATGGGTGGCCTGGGGTGGCACCATCCACAGGTGCGGATCTCACTCCACGCGGTGCTGCGGTCAGCTGAGACCCAGCTGCACTCTTGGCCCTCCTGGGCTTCCTGGCCACACCGTAAGAACATGTGGCATGGGGGCTACTGTGGCACATCCTCTGCCACAGGGAACAGTCAGCGGCACCTCGTCCAGGTCTTGCTCATCTGGGCCAACACGGCTCCGGCTTTGCCGTCAACAAACCTCAGCTCTCACCAGCCGGTGGCGGTGAATGAGGCCCTTCCATTTCCTCCGATTCGTGACGTGGGGAGTCTCCTTCCCTCCCGGGGCTGTTGGGAGTCTGAACATGAGACACACAGAAGGTTCCAGGGCCTGACAGGCTCGAGGCACAGGCTCTTCTCAGTCCTGTGTCCGGGGCCTCTCTGCAGATATTGCTGCAGCCCCAGGAGGCCTGGGCCAGGGTCAGGGCGGAGGTCCGCCCTGTGTCTTTAGAGGACCATTGCTGGCCCTTCAACCTCAGCTTCCAGAAACATCCCGCGCTGCCCTCGGTGGTTGGATCTCTCCCCAGAGTCCCGTGAGATACTGGGTTGGTGAGGTGTCTGGAAAGATCCACAGGAGAGACGTGCACTATCTTCCGAGCCCCGTCCTCCAAGGAGAGGCCATGTTTGGAGTGAAAACAGAGCGGCTTTATCGCCAGGCCTGGTGCGATCTTTCCAAAGCTGAGTAAACAGCTCCAGCCCCTCTGGCCCGGCTCAGCTCAGGAACCCACTGGCCTTATCTGGGGCCTGCCTTTCGCCAGGGCACGTCCCACCCCTTCTCTGAGGCTCACTCTGAGTCCCAGGGTGGCCCCACGGGCTGGGAGGCTCCTCAGGTCTCCCCCCACACGGAGCCTCCATTTCTTCACCTGAAGAGTCGGGGTGACCTTGGCAGCAGCGATCCTGTGACAGCTGACTGCTGCGGAGAGGTGGGTTGACTAGACCAGCACAGTGGGCACTTCAGACCCCGGGCATTTTTTAAATTACAACGGTGTTTGTAACTAATTCATTACATTCACCTAAGACAGGGATCCTGTTATAAATCGCCTCTCCCCACCTCGTCACAGCCACACAGCGCAGCTACTCAGGTGTTTACAGAGGGAATCCTCTCAGTTTTTTTAGTTCATTTCAATATTTCTTTTTTAGTTATAGGTGGACACAATATCTTTATTTTATTTTTATGTGGAGCTGAGGATCGAACCCAGGGCCTCATGCATTCTAGGCAAGCACTCTACCTCTTGAGCCACAACCCCAGCCCCAGTTCATTGCTACTTTTGATCGGCATTTTTATTGGACTCATGGTAGACCTGTGGGCACTGGAGACCGTCACACAGAGGGGCTTTCTGGACTCTGCCTGCTTCACCCGTGGGAACGTTTTGCAAAACTACAGCGGATGTCACAACGAGCACATGCGCATTGGCACAGCCCGCTGAGGTCTGAGCTTGCTGGGGTCTCCCCATTTGACTTCACTGCTCTGTGCATGTGGGTGGAGACTGAGGTCTGCGTATCTCCTGGCCCTTTGGCCTCACGGATCCACGGTTGAACAGATCCAACACACCGAGCCCCTCACAGTGGACTCCTAGGTTTCTAAAGCCTCGTTTGACTGTGTGTGTGTGTGTGTGTGTGTGTGTGTGTGTCTGTGCACACAAGCATGCATGAGCACTTGCACTAGGGTTGGAACCCAGGGCTCCACCACTGAACTACGCGCAGACCCTGTTTGACTTTGAGGGTGGGAAGGGGCTCAGGGTCTGCTCAGCGGGGGTCAGACCCAGCTTGACAGCCCACAGCAGTGGGACAGGCCCTCCGAGGGGTTTCCTTGTCTGTCAAGGGGGAACAGTATCCCACTCAATAGCATGTCACAAACTTAAGCTGCTGGTTCTGGGCTGAGACCAACACCTGGAAGTGGTGATTGAGAGGCCGGTGCAGAGGCCAAGACACCTCTGGAGATGGCCTGAGCGCATGGGGGGCTGGGTGCCTAGCGGTCAAGGCCCAGGCCCTGAGGATGCCAGGCGAGAGTCCCCATACTGACTGAGAGTCTCCCTGCCGGGTCTCCTGGGTGGCCAGAGGGAGGGCAGTCAGGCTGCGGTAGGGAGGGAGTGGATGGCGGGACAGAGACGCAGGAGACAATGGGGGAGCCCATTGTCTACTGCAAGCCAGACGCTCCTCCAATTGAGTGTCAGGATCTTAACTGATATTTTTAAACTAAAAGTTCTGTAGGGAACGCTCTGGGCTGGGTGAAGGGACTGGGTGAAGGGACGTGGGCGTGGGGATCTCCACCTAGAAGAGTGGTGGCCGAAGGTTATCTGGGAATGGAGCTCGCTCTCAGAGGGGACAAACCAACCCAGCAGAGGACCTGAGCAGCACCGGGTCCTCGGCGGCTCTGGGCACAGCTCAGCGCCTCAGTCTCCCTCCTGGCTGGATCAACCAGCTCCTGAAGACTGAACTTGTGATCCCGCCTCAGGGCCTCGTGAGAGCTCATTTCCCAACACACACAACTTGCCATCTCCTCTCCCCCAAGATCAAAGGGAGCATTTGGGCCTTTAAGATAACATTCATTTGCGGAGAGATGGTAATATATAAGATTAATGGAAATTAACATGATCCCTCGGAGTAGAAGAGCCTTTGTTCAGTCGTTTGTCCTGCTGTTAATCATGCGTTAGGTGGTGATAAATGCCTTAAATCAAGCGGTGCCCTGAGAACCATTTAAATGATTTTCACCTAATTAGGTTCCTTGCCTGGTTCTCAGCCGGGGGACCCCTCCCCAGCGAGACCCCTGCTTGTGATAAGAGCAGGGAACCCGGACCCCAAGCCCAGAAGAGCCCCTTCTGGCTCCTTGGCTCTGACCCACCCAACACGCTCTCTGCTGCTTCAATTTTCTTTTCTTTTTTTCCCCTTTTCCCACAGTGGCTTTGCACGTCTGAGATCAAAGGAAAATTTATCAGTTTCTGTCTCTCTTCAACCAATTCCAGCCAGACTTTGTGACAAGACCCTGTTGGCCTTAAGGTTGAGGAGGCCCCAGCTCGGAGGGGGACAGGGAGAAAGAGAAGGCCCCGGTGGACTGTCACTGTCAGATCGGGGTGGAAATTTCTGAGAGACACCCAGCAGGACCGGGAAGAGGGGGTGGGGTGGCAGAGGCTGGGCTGGAGAGGATGCCCACTGGTTTGCGCACCCCAAAGACCTGGGGTGCCAGAGTCACAAAGGCCCCCACTCTGCTGCTCCCTCTGAAGTGGAAATATTATCTGCACACCTTAAACTGCTAAAGGTGACCGACAATCAATCTGGAGGGGACCGGAGGGTTGGGGCGAGTGAGGAACAATGAATCTCCCAGAGAGCAGGGCCCCAGGCATGCACAGACCAGAACTCTGGACATTCACGGTGCAAGTTTACGAAGCGTGACTCCCCCCCCCGCCATCCCAGCCTCCAAGATTGGAACTCAGCTCACTCCCACCGGGGGACTCGTCTCTCCAGTCTCCACCAGTCTTTCTTGTCAGGATATTTGGACAGCAGAAGACAACTCCCCGGCTGGGTGGCACTGGTAAGTTGCTCAGCCTCTCTGATCCTCCCCATTCCTAAGTCTGTAAGACCATGCAGCCCGAGGCCCAGCATCCAGACCCGATTCTCTGATTCAATGAAGAGTCCCAGGCAAAGCCAGTGTGTCTGTGGGTTCCCCATATTTCTCAGTTTCCATCGGGCCATAGAATCACAAGGGCGGCCTGTGATTGGAATGAAAATCCCTCAGGAGTCAGCCCCAACCAGGTCCTGCTGGAAGCGGGAATCGTCCTCAGAACTTCCCTTTCCATCTCAGGCAATTTGTCCATTTGCAATGGGGAGATCTGCAGAAGCCCCCGAGGTTGTAATTACCCTGACGCTTTGGGAGCATGGTTGGGGTTTGTGTGTTAAGGGTCCCAAGGACTCATTCTGAATCGGTTCCTCTTTTAAAGGGCAGTTTGGATTCCCGTTCGGGGCAGACCCCAATGCCACAGCCTCTGCCTTCACACTAAATGAACTCTTTAGAGGTTCCAGATGATGCTGGCACCAGACGGGGGAAGCCAGCCCGAGAGGTCAGCTCCCAGGGACGGTGCCCTCAGAGGGAAGCATTTCAGAAATGCCTTTGACGCCCCCGGCTGCCCACGGCCTTGCAAGTCTCGGCGGGAGCCCGTGGGATATTGAGTCCCAGAGGCCAGGAGGTCGAGGTCGCAGCTTCTGGCCCTCTGACATGGCCCTCTGCAGCCCGCACACTCCCTGCTCCAGAGGACAGCCCCTGGCCTCCCCGACCCTTCCTCGCTCTCCCCTCCACATGCTCTTTGTGTAGAGAGGTAAAACAAACATAAACCCATCATCTCCACTTGTTTTAAAAGAGCCGCTCTTGGCATTAGGCGCGGCCTCGTTGCCGTGTGAGCCTCACCACGGGCACCCAGAGCGCTTTTATCTTCAGACTGAAGCTCTGCCCCAGGACCTGCCCCGTTGGATCTCCCAGTGCGGTGCGTGTCCTCTGGTATCTGGCTTCTTTCACTGAACGTAATGACCTCGAGGTCCATCCTGCCAGAACCCCCTTTCTCCAGGCCGAGCCCTTCCACCTGGGCACTGACAGCGCCCTGTCTATCCATTCATAGCCAGTGGGTGCTCTCGGTCCCTCCTTGTGGGGGTAGAACACTCCTGCTGAGCACAGGGGCTTGCGCACACCTGCTGAGTAGCGGTCCTCACTGTGGGGCACTGGAAGTGGGATCGCTGGATCTCAGGGTGAAGTACTGTTTTCCCCAGCGGCTGCACCTGCTTCGGGGTCCCACCAGAGAGGCATCCTCACCAACACTTGCTGTTGTCTGTTCTTACTCAGGTCCTTTCCCAGGGATGTCACAAATGGCATCTCATCATGGTTTTGACTCTCATTTTCCTGATGCTTGGAGATGTCGGGCATCATTTCGAGTGCTATTGACCGTTTGTATGTTTTCTTTAGAGAAATACCTATGCATGGTCTTTGCCCATTTCTTACTTGGGTTTTGTTGTTGTTGTTGAGTTATATTCTGGATATCAGATACATGATCTGCAGACATTTTCCCTCATCCAGCGGGTTGGGTTGTATTTTTGTTGTGTTCATGGTGTCCTTTGATGGCCAGAAGCATTTAATTTTGATGTAGTGCTGTTTATTTTTTTATTTTGTCACCTATGCTTCTTAATTTTATTTTTTAATTAACTTGTTTATTTTGCCATGTGGGGATTGAACCATGGCCCTTGCGCATGCCAGGCAAGAGCTCTACCAGCTGAGCTACCCCACAGTCCAATTAACCTTGCCTCAATTTTTACCTGTTCCCTCATCCCAAAATGCTCTTCTTTTACCTAGTATCTGGGCTAACTCCTCTTGACTCTCAAGTTTAAGAGCCACCTCCTCTAGGAGGATGTCTCAGATAGTCCTCAGCTGGGATAGGTGCCCTCTCTCTACGTCACCATGAGTCATTCTGTGGCTCCACGTGTTTTTAATCAGGAAGACCCAACAGTACCACACACATCTTAACCTGATAGAAAGTGTATTTCCATATTTATGGAAATCAAGAATATCTATGACAGAAATAGAAAGGTCTTAAGATAACTGTGCTTCGTCATAGTCCCGAGGCATCAGACTCCTGCCGTCTACAACGATCGAGGTTTGACTGGGATTTTTTTTCTCTTGCACAGGGGATGAAACCAGGGCCTTGTGCCCACTAGGCAAGCAGCCTATCCCTGAGCTCTATCCCCAGCACCGTCGGCCTGGGAATTCCAAGACTCCTGGTGACTTCGCAGTTTCCTTGCCTGCCCTCTTCATAGAATCCGGGGCCCACGGGTTGGAAACAACCACCAATTTTATCAATGGGAAAATCAAGCCTCAAAAGTGACTGTGCTGATGGAATGTTCCAAAATACCAGCTGCAAGAATCCTGCCCTGTTCTCTCCCAAGCACATCTCGCTTTGTCGGACTCGTGACGACAAAGTGAGATGGCTGGTCGTGGCTGTGGGTCCCTGATCTGAATGTCCCGGGCTCCCTTGCAGGTGGGTTGGGCACTAAAGGGCTGAGTCATGGACAACGTCGTCGGAATAAAGCAGAAGCTGTGTGGGCCATTCACATCCTGGGTCCTTAAAAGGCATCCTGTTGACTCTGGCCTTCCCTTCTCCTTCAGTGTGACCTCAGCAGCCAGGTGTTTAAGACAAGGGTGGCCCAAGGTGGAAGACGCCTGGATCCTAGGTCACCACCTCCAGGAGGGCTCCAGTCCTCTCACAGCCTCGCGGGCTGCTGCAGCCACTCTGCGATCCAGTGTCACCTGTGGGGGAGGGGCCTCTCGGGCCCCCAGACCCCAGGCTCCCGCCCAGTGCTGTCTGCAGCCCATAATCTCCCTCAGAGTCTGTATAATGGGATGGAGATAGGGTACCTTTCCCTGACCCCCCCCCAAAAGGTCCAAGCAAGGACCGCCCAGGGACACACCCTTCAATTCAAGGGAAAGCCCAATCTCCTGGGAGAATTCAGAAGGAGAAAAGACAGACACCCAGTTTCAGAGTCCCACGGGTCTGTTCCTCCCTTGGCCACTGAGTGACTAAGTCCCTGGGCCTCTGTTTCCTCATTTGTAAAGCAGGAAACTAATAATCAGCGATGATAAACACACACCTCTCCCTGCTGGAAGAACTGGCTGAGGGGTGTGACGCTCCGGGGATCCTTGGGTTCTGGGGACCACCTCTGCAGTCCTGGCCTTCCATGGCCTCCCGGCCCCAGGATGGAGACCAGAACCCCAGGAGGCAAGACGAGAGGTGCTTTGTCCACTGTCTCCCCCTTGTACATGAAGCAGTTCAGAAAGGCTCCCTCCACCCGTGAGAGGACAGTTCATGAGGGAGGAGCAGAGACCCAGGCCCAACACTCCTGTCCCCACGTGTGGCTTCTAGGCAGGGATGTCTGAAATCCAATCAGAGGTGCTGGTGGAGATGAGGGAGCCCCCTGTGCCCCTGTCGCTCCCCCAGTACCCAGACGGGGGACTGTCGAGTTCTTCTGGTCCTGGCCACCTCCAGCTTCATCTTGCCCGCTGCCCTCAGTCCTCCCAACCCCAGGTACACGCCTACCTCAGGGCCTTTGGATTGGCTGTGCCCCCTGCCTGGAATGTCCTTGGCCCCAAGCTCACCCTCTTGCCTCATTCCTGGCTCTACTCAAATCCAGAGAGAGGACCACCCTGTCTCCACTGTACCCTCACCTCCTGCCCTTATCCGCGGTGTTTACCCGTGAGGAGCTCACAGGGTTCTGGCTTGGGTTGGCTTCCCTTCCCTGCCATCTCACCAAGGCACCTTGGCGGCCGGGATTTCTGTTCTGGTAAATTAGCTGCTATTTCCCATCACCTGGAACAGCACCTGGAGCAATGTGCTAGTATCCATTAAAAACTCAGTGAGTGAATAGATGAGAGAAGGAATAGGTGAGCCAACCAGGAAGGCCCCGGCCATCGTACAGCATCTCAGCTGTCTTCCCTCGCGGGCCAGGAGCCAGGAGGCAGGAGGCAGACCTGGCTCAGCCCTGCTGCCTCTGGCTGCTGAGCGGGGTCCTGGGCCCGTGGAGGGCACCCCCAAATGAGGGGCTTAATTGTCAACTTGTGTAGCAAAAAATGGTTCCCTAAAGTTCCGGACTTCAAAGAAGCAGGTGGGCCCTGGGCTTGGCTGTGGGTGTGCTGCAGGTGTCACTTTACAGTCTCTGTAGCTCCTCGGGAGTAAACTAGGTGCAGGGGTCCCACTTGCCCAGAAGATCCCTAGCCGTGGATGCAGGGATTGATTCAGGGCTGGGGAGTCTACTTGCCGTGTAACTGAGCAAGCTACACCTCTTACAAAAACATCTAATAGCTTAATGTGGCTGATGAACAAGATCCCAAGGGTGACGATGACACTCTGGAGACATTTAGAACTCTGTCTTTATGAATGGCGGTGGGAAGGAATTGGCCTGCAAGTTTTGTCCCATCTCAGAAACTAGAGACCAATGGGTTTCTGTGAAATTAAATTTAAGCCGACCTCCCCTCCTGTCTAGGCAAGGTCTCTGCACTCCGGGCCCCTGTGGCCACGGAATGTCAACAGTGTCACCTTACCAGCAAGACACCTGGAGATTGGAAAAGGGCTCATTATAATCAAATTCTTCTGTCCCAGGCTGATCTAATTAAGTTGTGACATCTTTTCTTTTCATTTTAACCAAAGTTGAATCCAAGGGTTGGCTTTTATTTCTATTTCAGCCTTTAGAAGATCATTTCCAGGAACAGGAAATTGATGCTTACACAGACTCAAGGGACACTGCTCTGTTGGCCCTGGCACATGGACACAGACTTTTCCTAACGATCACGATCAGCTGCTTTTCCACAGGACTGGGACCAGGGCAAGGAGTGTTCTCCTGTATCCCTGCATCTAACCCTGGGCACTGCTGGACCGGGCAGGAGGCTGCTCGCTCATCTTGCAGGTGTCAGTTCGATATGACCCACATTTACTGGGCCCAGCTACGTGCCAGGTCCCTGCCTCAAGGAGCTGCCGTCTAGTCAGGGAAGGGGCGCATGCACAGACCCTGCTGTCATGGAGAAAAGCTGCCATTTGCTGGCCACTCGCACGTGCACGTACTGTCCCCAGGGCTTCATGTGTCATCCTGACAAGTGGACAAGCCAGGTCCTAGGAGGACCATCCCCATCAGACAGCTGAGGAGGTCCCCCTGGGCCCACGCTCTCATCCGTGCTGGTGGCGCATCCTACACAGGAAGCACCTCTCAGCTCTGAGAAGGCCGCTGGCCCAGCGGGGGCCACCAGGAGGCTTCCAGGAGGCCGAGCTGAACTGT
The DNA here is from genome assembly GCF_001458135.2 of Marmota marmota marmota. Taxonomy (NCBI): domain Eukaryota; kingdom Metazoa; phylum Chordata; class Mammalia; order Rodentia; family Sciuridae; genus Marmota; species Marmota marmota. Next base: position 5,772,862 of record NW_026000108.1, read on the forward strand.
GGGGAGGGCAGAGGAGAGAGCCAAGGGAGGGAGGGGTCCTGGGCGGAGGGAGCAGCACACACGGGACAGGAAGAGGAGGACCTAGGATGGACCGCTGTGGTGAACCCTGAGGCTCAGAGACGGGAGGCCGTGGCAGGACCCAAGGACTGGGGTCCACCCATCTGTGTCCACACCCACCCCTTCCACTTCACAGCCACGGGAATGTGAAGCCGTTCCTGCACACCAGGGTCCTCACTTGTCCAGTTGGCAGCCAGAGTCCCTAGTCCCTAAGATCTTACGGGGACAAATGATAAAACAGCAAAAGTGATATTTACACTCGACCTAAGAGGTTCTTGTCAGTGAAGAGGAACCCGTCCCCACCCCAGACTTCCACCTTTTGATCCTTTCCACCATTCCTACTTGTTGTACTCCATCCAGGTGGTGTTAGGATGAATCAATTCAGAGAGTGGCCACGTAGGAGAAGAGCAAAAGGGGAATCGTCAGGCCGGGAGACATCAAGGGGACTCAGAGAAAATCCAACTGTAATAGTTGGGGTAATGTTGCTCCTGTAATAAATTCACCCCAAATTTCAGTGACTTAAGAAAGTGTTTCTCAGTCCCTGACCGTCCCCTGTAGCTCTACCTGTCTACTGGACATGGGGTCTGCTCTCTTCCACAGGGTCATTCAGGAGCTCAGGCTGGAGGGGACTCCGTCACCTCTCCCACAGCCAACCTGGGCTTTGACCTCTGGCTGGGAGGTCGGAGAAGATGGTGAAGGGTACGTGCCAGAAGGTTTTCAGGACAGGCCTGTGGGTGGCCAGTCACTTCCTTCCGGTCATACTCCAGCGATGCAGGCCTGGGGCCCCGGCTAACTGTGTGGGGAAAAAGAACCAGGTTTGATATCCAGCTCCCTGTCTCTGCCAACTGACTGTGCCCTCCCTCTTCAGTACCATCAAACGAATAAAATACTTAGAAATCAACGTAACCAAAGCAAAAAAATAGATAAGTTGAACGTCACTAGAATTTAAAGCTGTTTCTACATCTAAGGACACTAAAAAGTAAATGAAATGAATCCCCCAGAACAGGAGGAAACACTTGGAAATCTACATCTGATGAGGGTCTAGAATTCCAGATACATAAGGAGATCTTATACCTTGTTGGACGTGGGGGCAACACCTGTAATCCCAGCTACTCCGGGGCCGAGGCAGGTGGGCAGCCAGCTGGGCAACTTAGCAAGATCCTGTCTCAAAATAAAGAATAAAAAGAGCTAGAGGTGTAGCTCAGTGGTAGTGTTGAATCCCAGTGAAACACGTGTGTGTGTGTGTGCGCACACACACACACACACAGCCTTTGCTCCTTCAAGGGGACCCTCTTTCCCAAGGCCTGCAGGCACAGGGACTCTAACGCAGAGAATAAGCCCCAGACCACCTGCATTTCCAAATGTGGAAGCAGGAACTGAAATTCAAATTAGATGCCTTCCCACCAGGCTCAGATTCCTGTCTCCCCTCCAGCCAATCAGGAGCAACCCCCACTTGTTCATGCAGAACACGTTTCTCCTAAACAAACACCAATCAGCAAACCTTCCAATAAACTTCACCACTCTGCTGTGCTGGCGGGAAGGGCAGGGGCTGTCTCCCTGCTGTCTGTCTCCCTTTTAGAGAGTGGAGGAGAGGGGGCCCAGAAAGACCCCTCCTGCTGACGCTCTGCATAGGCGCTGGGGCCTGCCAGGAGCCGCCTGGAGCCCAGTTGAGCCCAGCTCACTGGGCGGGCTCCCCTGCTCTGGCCAGTCCTCCCCGGAGCTGTGGGGCGGGGCGCAGCAGGGTGTTCAGGGAGTCTAGCCTGCTCACAGTGTTCACCCTCTGTGGGCCCTGAAACAGGGAGCCCGGGGCCTGGCCAGACTGGGCTGGGCTTCCTGGACACGGGAGGCTCAGGCACGAGAGTTCAGGGGCTGTGGGTACAGGTGGCTCCTCAGGGCCGGCAGCACCCTGCAGCTTCTCTTGTCACAGTAGCAGTGACGCTTTCGTGTGTGACACCCTTACACATACTGTCAGGTCTCCCTCCATATATGTGGGTTCCTCGTCCACAGAGCCAAGCAACTGTGGGTGGAAAATATTTGGAAAAAATATTGTGCGTGCACCAAACACATCGTTATTCCCTGAACCCTGCACCATGACAGCTATTCACAGAGCACTCACGTCACCGCTAGGTCACCAGGTTTTCTAGGTAACCTACATGTGACTTAAAGGACGGCAGAGAATGTGCACAGTTCTGTGCAAGCACAGTGCCTTTTCTACAAGAGACTTGAGCGGCCACCTGTGGTGCCTGCGGAGGGTGGGGGCAGCGGGTACGAGGCACAGCTGCATTTCATGATTTAACCTCTAAAGTGGGTGCTGTTAGTATTCCCACTTTCCAGATGAAGACCCAAGACTGAAGCCACTTGCACCAGGCCCCAAACCCAGTGAGCGGCTGAAAGACTCTAACCGGGTCCCATTAACGCCCTATTCCGCGGCCTGCTGGGGTGACCTACGGTGTGCAACGTGCCTGGGGCTGAGGGCTTGTGTTATTTGTATCCCACAGGTAGAGGGAGTTAGGAACTTTGATTCTGCTGCATTGATATGCGGGTTGACACTGGTGCCCAGAAGCCCACCATGTGTGTGGTGAGTCCAAGTGGGAATGAGAGTCCACACCCAGTCTGGGGGACTTGGCCCCGATGGCCACCTACCATCAGCCAGTTCAGCCAAGTGCAGCTACCTGGGTCCAGCAAAGTGAGTTCGCAACTTTGTATTATGTAATTAGTTACAGGAACCCCCACTGGACCCACAGCTGCACAAAATTCCTGCAAAGAAAGGAGGGGCTGAAGTGGAAGATAATACTAAACATGGGAGCCGGAGAGAACAAGAGAACTCAGATCTGCCACTTCTCCAAACGTGAACGCGTTGTCATCCCTTGGGTAAAACCCCGACAACCCCTCAGAGGCAACAACATTCGAGAGAGAGAAGAATTCATCATGAAAAGGAGCAAGCCAGGCACAGTGGCACATGCCTGTAATCCCAGAGACTCAGGAGGCTAAGGCAGGAGGATTGCAAGTTTGAGGTGAGCCTTAGCAACTTAGTGAGTCCCCAAGCAACTTACTGAGTGAGACTCTGTCTCAAAAAAAAAAAAAAACAAAACAGGCTGGGGATGTGGCTCAGTGGTTGACGCCCCCCGGGTTCAATCCCCTGTATCAAAAAAAGAAGCAAAATATGGATTTGCACCCAATCATTAGCAACAACCATCTTTATCAACATTTACATATGGTGCCTGGAGATATAGTTAAAGGTTATGTGAAATAAAATATCTTTTTTAAAAAAGCATACAAAATACTCCTATAGATGGACAAAATACAAATATAAATTTCAAGAATCTTATTTAATATTTTAATAAGTCCTCTTTGAAATTTGTTTTTGCACAGGGTTTGTAACAGTGGTGGTATATTTGTAGTTATTATACATATTGAAGTCATAGATAAATATATGGAATACATGCCAAATTTTTTATTAGGTCAACAATCTTTTTTAAGGCTGGAGACCACAGCAGTCGAGGCTTCGAGACACAGTGATAAGAAGGCCCAGAGGTTGTGGGCGCCAGCCAAGCGAGGCCCCATCTGTCCTTTACTGAGAGGACTCCGTTCTTCCTGGTGGTGTAACGTGCTGCCGACACTGTCCACTCCCAGCCGTGCTGCAGTCAGAGGTCACCCTGTGGCCCACACCTGACGTGACACACTGTGGCTGTCTGTTACAATGTGACAAGCCAGCCCCGAGCTGTGACTTCAGCAGCAGCCCCTACCTGGTGGCTTCACCAGCTGGATGTGGCAGGGCTCCGGGGCAGGACCAGCTCAGAGCATCTCTGCTCTACAGTGGCACCTGCTGGGGCAGCTCTGCTGGGACCGGCGGCTGTGTCTCCAAGGAGCGTCCCTCACGTGGCTGGCAGCTTGGTGCCAGAGCTGCAGGCGGGTGCTCTGCTCCTCTCCGCGGGGGGACTTGGATTTCCTTACCATGGTGACAGAGTTCCAGGAACAAGGGTCCTAAGTGATAAAAAGCAGAAGCTGCTGCTTTCCTGAACCCTTGACCTGGAAGTTGGCAATGAGCATGGAGAGCATCCCCCAAAAGCCCAGGTGTGAAGGGCTTGTCCCCCGAGAGGTGCTATTGGAATATGTTGTTGACCTTTAAGAGGAGAGGACTAGGGAGAGGTCTTAGGTCACTGAGGCATGCCCTGAAAGGAGATCACAGGACCCCAGGGTCTTTCTCTCGCTTCCCATCTTGTGATATCAGCAGTTAGCTCTGACGCACATCCAGCCCAAAGCAATGGGGCTGCCTGATCTTAGAACTAAAGCCTCCAAAAATGTGAGATAGATAAACCTTTTATCTCCATAAGTTAATTGTCCCAGGTATTTTATTGTAGTAACACGAAGCTGACTACTACAGCCTCCCTTCTGTTGTATTTTATTGGCCAAGCAGTCACAGGGTTCACCACATCCAAGGGGAGAGGACACAGGTCTTACCCCCCTCATTAATGGCAGTTCCCATCTTTGATCTACCATTGCCTGTAAGTAAAGTTTAGTGGGGATCCCTAGGAAAGTAGTTACATCCTTTTTGTTTTATTTTGTTTTGTTTGAGTTTTCGATTTCATCGTCTTTTTTTATTTGTTCTTTTTAGATATATGTGACAGAGTGTATTCTGACATGTCACACATACTTGGAGTATTGCTCCCTATTCTTGTGGTCTTACATGACGAGGTGTTACACTGGGGCAGCCTTCTTTACTGTAGTTTTCTTCTTCCTTTCCCTAGAATTCACGGTGGAGACTGGGGGTTGAGCTCCATTTTATGAGCAGGAAGCAGCCATAGGGCCCAGAGATGGAGGAGCGAAGACAGACCAGCCGAACTGCAGCACCCCGGGACTGCCCACTTGCAGACTGACTGCTGCAAAAAGCACGTGGTAAGGCCTCATGACCCGCCTGCGCTCCTCGCAGCCACCACAGCCTAACTCCCGCCCAGTGTCGGGTGCTCAAGGGATGAGGGGGCTTCACAGGCGATGCCTGGGCCGGGTCCTGAAGGGGGGACAAGGCATTTCCCACAGGCAAAGGCGCAGGGTGTGCCCTGGGGGTGCGGTGACTGTGCGCCCTAGGACCACACCCCGCCTCACCAGAGACCAAGAGCCTGGACTTTGGCCAACTAAACAAGCCATCAGCTTCCCACACTGTGTCCCCCCCACTGCTACCGGGGCACGCAGCCCTGGCCCATGAGCAGCACACGTATCACACCAGCCTCACGAGGAAAGGGGAAGAGCAGGAATTAGACACTGACCTTTGTGTCCCCCAAACTGCCCCCAGGGTGATGGCACCTGGAGGTGGGGACCTTGGAAGGTGACTAGGTTATGACAAGGGGACCCTCATGGATGGCATTAGTGCCCTTCTAAAGAGGCCTGACAGCCACCTGGCCACTTCCACCAGGAGAGGCCAAGCACAAAGCTGCCCCATGAGCCAGGAAGCAGGACTCACGGACACCCAGTCAGCCAGGGTGCAGCCTTGGATTCCAGCCTCTGGACCAGGAGAAACAGTCCGCGGCATCCGCTGCCCAAGGGGACTGACAGCCCCTAAGGAGCTGCTACAACACAGACCTTGGCCAAGAACCTGGCCCTGCTCAGTGCTGCACACCTGTGACCTCACCCAACTCTCACAACCACCCAAGATAAGGACACATGGGCAAACATCACAGGGGCAGGGAAGACTGAGGCCCAGAGAGGTCCCCAGCAGTGAGGGAGGTAGCTTGGCACGAGCTCAGGCCACCCATGTCCCTCCCAGGCAGGCTTCCATTCCCGTCCACGTTCTGTTGCAGGAGCCTGGAGTTCAACTCCCAGCTCAGACGCCTGCGCTCTAGGGGGCTTTAATGAACCTATTTTGCCCCTTTGAGCCTTGGTTTATCCATCTCTGTGATGAGATGGTTCTGGGGGCTAAGTAGGAGCTCTCAAAGAAGGCTTCCACCCCCAGGATCCTTTGATGCCACGCACATTCAGATACCATCAAGGTTTGTAAAAACAAATCATCATCAAATGAGCCTGTAATAAAATTCCAAAGCAATATGTAGGCGGGATAAGGGCTGTAAATCCACAGGATGTCGATTCCAAGTTGAATACAATTTACAAGAACATGGTTCAAATATCACAAGGTCAAAACAATTTTGAGCTTTCCATTATTTACAAACATACCTCACTTCATAAACCCTTCCAATCTCTGCCGCCCCATGGATACACAGGAGGGCCCATTTTTAAACGATCCTATTTAATTTGATGTGGCTTTAAGCGGGGTCTGTTGGAAATGTGCTACTAATTTTGGACTTTTGTGTTTAGGAGGAAATGCGATTGAAGCTTAATCCAATTTTCTAACACCCCAAAACAGCCACAAGGAAAACAGGCACAGGGGGCCAATGCAGTCTGGCCCCAGGAAGGGCCTCCTGGCCGCTAAGTGGTCCTGCCGGAAAGTTCCAGGCCAGTAAAGTGCTACCCTCCCGCAGGGGGAACGTTCAGGCCCTGAGTAGGGGTCACAGTGGAGCAGGAATCCCAGAGGATCAGTGTAACTCGTCCAGCTGCCCTAAAGAAGCTTTCTGGAAGATTCTCCCTACCTAGCCACACAGAGGGTTCTCGGCGTCTCCACTCAGGCTTAGAAGTCGCTGGCCAGTCACAGCAACGTTGCTCATGCGTTGAGCAGCTCTGGAAGCCGACACCGCAGGCTGCTGCATGCTGCTGCCCATTTCCTCCAGGGCCTTCCCCGTTGCCACTCTGACAAATCCAGAGAGATCCCAGATAAATCTAGCGTTCCCATCATTTTTGTCACCTCCTGTTAGGAGGAAAGCTGTGTGGCAGACTGTACCCTCCAGAAATAGCTGCTCCAGCCTCTCCCCCATCCTGCATGCTCTTCCGTTGAGGGTCCTGTTTATGGCAGTTCAACTTAGAGTGGTTCAACTAACAATTTTCAGCTTCATCATGGTGCAGAAAAGATGAGCACGAGGTGGTTTCTCAGTGAAGTACAATAGCAACTACACTTTGGTTCTGAATTTTGATCTTATCCCAGGCTCCAATATGTCGGTCCTCTCTGGGGCTCCCAGTCGGCCAAGTGATAAGCACCAACAGCCAATGCTCCGAGTATCCTGTGCTGCTGGACGTTTGGTAGGCTAGGTGCACGGGATGTGTGACTGTTTTCATCTTATGACGGGTTTATCAGGACCTAACCCCATCATAACTGAGGAGCGTCTGTGTATGACTTGGACACTCCTGTTAAGAGGCAAGAGGTCTAGCACCTCCCTTTGAATTTGGGCAATGTGATTTATGGAAGGCAGGTCACAAAGCAGAGTACAGTTTCCACCCAGTTCTCAGGAGGTGGTGCCACCATATGTGAACAAGTCCAGAGAGCCCATGGAGAGGACCATGGCACACAGCACAGTTCCATAAAGAGTCAGCAACTTGCCAGCCATGTGAATGAGCCATCTTGATATTAGATTTCTAGCTCCCAATTGACCTCCCCCCCACACACCACTTACACATGGACAAAGTCAAGTTATCCTTGCTAAGTCCTGCCCAAAATGCACATCTATAAGCAAAATAAAATGATTGTTATAGTTACAAGTCACTACATTTTGGGATAACTTGTTATGACACAATGATACCTAGAACTTGTGAGCAGCTCTCGCAAATGACTTGAGGGACAGTCTGACAGGGGCCGTTCGGGAAGTGTTTTACTCTGCAGAAGAAATGCACAGGAAAGAAATGTCCTTTCTCAGCCTTTGGACATAGTATGAGGTAAGTGGCTGCAGCAGCCATTTTGCAACCATGAGGGGAGCTAGAGAATACAACGAGGATGGCAGAGAGGCAAGATGGAAAGAGCCCAGGCTCTGTCAACGTTGCCGAGCTACTGAGTCAGCCAGTGCTGGGACATCCCCGCCTCCCTTCCACTTGAGACAGCAAGGCGATTGATTACTGGTTAAGCCAGTTGAGGAGAATTGCCTCAAATGCATCCTGATGCTGTAGTGTGTACTACACTGTGTTCTGTTTATTTGTGACAATCCTGAGTGATAAGTATTAATGTTACCAATTTTGGATTGAAGAGACAGACTTAATGAAGTAAAGCAAATTCTCCCAGGGTCACTTATCAGAAATGGGGGAACCAGAATTCACCCTTAGGTCTGACTCCAAAGCCCAGGCTCCCCACACCACCCCAAATCACCCCACGTCTCCTTGACATCACCTAGGGGAACAAGCATTGAACGAGGAATTGGAGTTCTGGAGTTGAAATTGACTTTTCACTAATTTCCTTTGTGACTTTGAGAAGTCACTTCACCTCTATCTATGAGCCCCTGGTCCTTCTTACTTAAGTCCCGTAGGGCTGCTGAGACCCAAGGGATCATTTCACCTACTGTAGCATGAGTGGTATTTGGATTATGATAGATCATTTTTCATCCTCTCTACCTTACTGTAAACCTTGTTGTCTGTGAGCCATTCTGCCTCAGAGCCTCAGCGAGCAGAAGAACAAGAAGACATTTGACCTAGGGAAGTCCTTGCTAGACAGGAAAGAGCTAAATACAACCCATTTGGCTCTCTAGAGGAGGGAGAACGAGGTCGGCCAAAAGTGGCCTGCCCGGGACCTGGAGGAAGAAATATCTGAACAATTTGGGGAGAACTGGAGAGCATCATGCTCATGGCCCAGTCACCCAGAAGAACTGCAGGAGGCTACTGGCCTCGGGAGAAGCTGCACACTGACAATGTGCAGCATCCAATATGGCGACCAAGAGCAGGGCGCGGCTTGAGCAGAGGGACTGTCTGTTTGCAGCCCAGGAGGTGCTGCCCTTTTCCCCTGATCAACGAGCATTCAGTCTTCCAAATGCCTTAGCAAACCAAGAGGGGACCAGGGGTCAGCAGGGCCCAAGTCAAAAGCCAGGGGCCCCAGAATGCGTGGGCTCTGAGGACAGCTGCTGATGGCCATAGCTGTTTACAGTGAAGGCCCAGCGTTCCAGAAGGCCAGTTGAGCCCAGCTGCCCCTCCCTGGACTCCACATGGACACAGAGACCAGATCACACCAAACTGGGCATGCCAGAAGAGAGCCAAGGAAATGCAGGGACAACCCAACACCCTGCAGGCCCAGGGGCTGCTCCTCATCTCCTCCTCTGTGGGGCGAGGGGGCCTTGCTTCCCCTCCCCATGGCCGCCGTGTTGCAGAAGAGGAGAGCTCTGCACGTCCGAGCACGTGCCTGAGAGTGACCCTGCACCTTAAGGAGATGTTTCTTTGAGACTGAGGCACCATGACCATGGAATGGTGTCTCTCCACTGTCCAGAGCTGCCCAAGAGCGTGGGTTAGGTCACCTGTGGAAGGCAGAGCTTCATTTCTGCACCTGAGTGTGGAGCGAGGTGAGGTGTGTGACCCCACTTCTACCTGTCACTAGTTCTGCTCTGTCCTGTGACTGCTGTTCTAACTTATCTTCACAAGTTGTCACGCAGCCTGCCCCCACCTCAACTCCCAAGACTTCCCAGCCACATGCAGGCACCCAACATCCAGCAACACCAAGATACTCCAGGTGCAAACTCTACTGTGCTGTCTTGAGGCCACACTCTGCTCTGCCAGTCCCTGTGCTCGGAATGTAAGCCTGCGCCCCATCCCTGCACCCGGTGAAGCCCCTCCTCTCCAAGCCCAGCTTCCCGGTCATCTCCTCCCAAAAGTCCTCCCTGACTTCAGTCTCAACAGCATCCCCTCTCTCTGCTCTAGGGTCAGTGAAGGCACAGCTGCAAGCTTCTAGAATCTTCATGGTTCTTCTAGAACCTTCCTGAGCACTCCAGGACCAAGACAGGGCAGCTGCTCGCTCAGAGCTCAGCTAACAAACAGGTGGATGAAGGGATGAAGAGATCAGGAGACTTCCCCCTAAAGCACGGGCCCTGGAGTCAGGGTGAGGCAGGCAGGCAATCGCGGCCATTTAGGGCTGTGGAAGCAAGTTCTGCTTAAGGTGTCAAAGTCTCGCAATGGTTAGGAAGTGGCACCACCACCCTGGTGTTCTGGGCAGCGGCTGCCAAACCCAACGGCACTGCCCCACCTATCTAGCCGCAGGCTCCCTGTAAGGCCAGGCGACTGAGCGTCGAGTTTGCTGGTCACGTGGCAGGGACTTGGTTCACCGTCCTGGAGGGAGGCAACTGGCAAATGCCTCTCCAGGTCCCACTTGTGTGGAGGGGTCGTGGAGACTCCAAGGAGCCCAGTGTGCACAGGAGTATCTCACGGGGTTTGCAGGATGACGGCATCCTCACCGCGAGGACAGATCTGATTCAGAAGTGCATTGATAAGTCCTTCATCCCCGTCCAGAAACAATGAGTTTGCTTTCTCCCCTTTTTTTATACAAAAATAAAAATATAACACACACTTAAAACTCCTTTTTCCTAAATACCATTGTGTGATTTATGTTACTGGGCAACTTAGGAGCAGCTTGTTTTACTTAATGTGTAAAAGCAGCCCTCCAGATAACTGCCCAGAAATCTCATTTCTAAAAGATACTCCAAAAAAGCGAGTACAACTCATTTAACCTTCCCAGTCCCAACAGACCCTCAGATTGCTTCCAGGTTTTTGCCGCCACAGTGTGGCAATCAACATCCTGTTTCGATGTCCTTGCGTTCTGGGGTTTTCATTTCCGAGGGACGGATTCCCAGAAGCAGGCTTGCTGGATCAAAGGGAATGTGTGTTTTAAATGTTAATAGATACGTGCAGACTCCATTCCCAAGAGGTTTTTGGCAATTCGCAAGGACCCTGAGCCTGGGTCCCACGAGTAAAATGCAGTATCAGAAAGAACACTCCCCGGTGCACAGGTCACAGAGCCAGCCAGCCCTGTGGAGAGGAGGGCTCTGGGGTGGAGGCCAGCGGCTGGATCTCAGGCTCCACTGGGCGCCTGTGAGCGTCCCCCAGCCCTGCAGAGCCTGGTCTCATCCACAGAAGGACCTCCCCGGCCCAGCCTACCATTCCAGCACTTGGCTGGTGAGAGCAGACTCAGGCCAGACATGCTACACACTGGGAATGAGTATTGTGTCAGCTGCAATTGAGACCTGGCCAGACGGTGGAGGGCTGCTGCCCTGGCCACTTGGTGCTGTATGGACCAGGTTCAGCCCGCCCACCCTTCTTCCACACGGGCTCCACACACCCCGCTCTCCACCAGGTCTGCCCTGAGGACTCAAGAATCAGCTCCATTTGTCTTCCCTTCCCCTTTCCCATCCCACCCGTACCCCAACACGGGTCCTCAGACACTCTCTGCCAGACCACAGAGTTGGTGATTCTGCCCCAGATGGCATTTGTTGAATGCTTGCCGTGTGCCAGACACTGTTCTTGACGGGCACTTATTCATCTGTTCCTCAAAGTAACCACTGCGGTCCACTTCACAGGTGAGGAGCCCAGGCTCGGCAGATGGCACGTCATCAGTTAGCACCTGAAGCCTCAGTCAATCTTCTGTGGATTTCCCAAGACCCAGGACCTGCCTGGTCAGGGCATCTATGTGCCCTGAGTGGAGAACTGGGCTCACCCGGGTTCCCTGGGAGGCCAGATTGCACTGGACCTCATTTTAGACAATCTGGGGGACACCCTTGTTTTGGTCAGCTTTTTTGCTGCTATGACTAAAAGATATGACCAGAATAATTGAAGAGGAGGAAAAATTTATTGGGGGGCTCACGGTTTTAGAGGTCTCAGTCCTTAGACAGCAGGCTCCCTTCCTCGGGGCTCAAGGTGAGACTGGACACCATGGAGGAAGAGTGTGGTGGCAGGAAGCAGCCCACATGATGGTCAGCCAGCAGAGAGGGACTCCACTCTCCTGATACAAACGGACTCCCCTGAGGCACATCCCCAATGACCCACCTCCTCAGCCACACCCCACCCACCTCTAACTACCACTCAGTTAATCCCATCAGGGATTCATCCACTGACTGGGTTCAAACTCTCACAGTCAAATAATTTCTCCTCTGAACCTTCTTGCTCTATCTCGCACATGAGCTTTTGGGGGACACCTCATATCAAACCATAACAACCCGGTCTGTTCCAGGCTGGACCCCCAAATCCAAGTGGGGTCATTCCACTGCGGCAGGTCCAGCCACACAGGAGGCCCCAGCCAAACACCCGTGAGCTCACATCTGGAGTCTGCCCTCATCTGGAGCACCAGTTATGTGCTAGGCGCTGGAGAAATGGAGCTAAGCCAGTGCCTGCCTCAGATGGAGTCCAGAGAGGGACAGATGGGGACACCACAATGTGCCCTGGACTTCAGGGCCACTGACAGGCCCTTGAGCCAGCCTGAGCCACATGGGAAGATGCCAGGAAGTGAGAATCAGGGAAGAGGCGAGAGGGACGTGCCAGCCAAGGCCAAGCGAGGGTGAGGCCTGAGCTCCTCCAGAAGAGGCCGTGAACTCATGGCCACTGGGCAGTGGACATGCTCCGAGGCCCAAATTTCTGAGACGGTCACTCTGATTCCTCAGAACGGGCCTGGCTTGGGGAGGAGACACTCCTCACTTCTTGAGCCTGGAATTAGAATTACAGTCACGGCTGCCTCTGACATCTGCTCAAACCAATTCGTTATCATTAGGAAATGAATCCCTAATGAATTTCTGCAGCCATTAAGTCTGATTTACAGCAATGGTAATCACCCTTGGAAGCAGACGCTCTTCCCTCTGATTAATAATCTTCACTTATCAGCTGGCCTAATGATCATGGGACAAAAAAATGCAAGGAAACCTCCAAACTCAGCCCGGGCTGCCCCACTTCACCCTTGGGAATGGGGAGAGAAGGGCTGGGTCCTGTGAAAAAGTGGTCAGGGACCTCAGTGGCCAGCTGTGAGGGCAGCTGACCACACTCATCCTCCCCTCGGACCTTCTGCATCAGCAGACAGTTGTGCCCGCAGACCCCTGGGCATGCGGGTCACGGACAGCCCCTGCCAGGTCAGGGTCCTTCTAGATTCACCGTGTCCTCTCGCCTGGTCTCCTTGCCTCCAGACCCACCCACGAGGGCCAGGCGCCTCTCCCTGCTGCAGTCAAGCTGAGCAAGCCGCTGCTGCCAGGAGCTCTCTGCTGCAGTGCCTGAAGGGTGACCTGTACCTCAGGACAAAGACCCCGCGCTCATGTCCCGCTCATCCTAAACCCACCCCTTCTTCCCCACAGCCAGCACCCCTGCCCGCCACCTCCCTCTCCTCCCAGACACCTGGCCCTACGCAACGCCCACCTCTTTCTGGAACGGCCTTCCGGCCTCCCTCTGCCTGGCACACACTCCTGCCCGTCTCCCTTCTCTGCCAGAAGCCTGAGCAGTTTGGACCATGAGATCTCTGTGCATCTGGGCAGGCAGGTGGGCACATCAGCAAGCCACTTGAGCCCAACAGGAGGAGCCAGCGTCACGTGGGAGACACAGAGAGACCCAGTGGGAAGCCAGGGAGGGCTCTCCTGTTGAGGGTTTACCTGAGCTGGGGACCAAAGGGCAAATTTTATGAGATTAACATGAAAACCCTCCATTTATTCACTAGGTACTGAGCACATTGCCCAGAGGATCTCATGTGAAGGCCACACCAACGCTAAGAGCTAAGTATCATCACCCCCATCTGGTAACTGAGAAAACTCAGGTCCAGAGAGGTTAACTATGCCCATGAAGGGCAGTGCTGACCCTGAAGGTCTGTCCAAGGCGCACACCGCCCACGTCCACGTGCTGCAGTCTCAGAGCAGCCTTGGTCCTAAAGCAGGACGGAGCACACACAGATCTTATCTAGTGGCTCACCACAGTCACCACGCAGGCTGCTTCAGCCAGAAGCAACTGGCGGCTCGGGTCTCCGCCCACTCCAAGGGCTGTCAGCTCAGCATCTTGACCCAACTCGGCTCTCTCTGCTCAGGTTGCCATAACCAAGCAGGACAGACTTGGAGGCTAAAGCAACAGAGACATTTTCTCAGTCCTGAAGGCCAGACGTCCAAGGCCAGGGTGCCAGTGTGTTCAGGTCCTGGGGGATCTCTCGCTGTTGCAGATGGCCACCTCTCTCTGTGTCCTCCTATGATGTGGAGAGAAGCAAGCTCCCCAGTGTCTCTCTTTATAAGGGCACTAATCTTGTCATGAGAACCCTCCCAAACCTCATCTGAAACTCATCACTTCCCGAGATTTTCACCTGCACACCACCAACACAGGGATTTTGGAAGGATATCATTCAGTAGACAGCACTCACAGGACGGATGGTTGTGTTCCTGAGTGGCACGGCTTGCCCGGGAGCTAGTGATGGACCATCTGTGGAATTCAAATCCTGGCTGTTATGGTTTGTCCCCAGAGAGCTCATGTGTTAGGCAATGTAGCATGGTTCAGTGGTCAAACATTGGGTTGTACCAGATGTGGTGGGGCACGCCTGTAATCCCAGCAGCTCAGAAGGCTGAGACAGGAGGATCACAAGTCCAAGGCCAGCCTCAGACTTAGCAAGGCCCCAAGCAACTTAGTAAGACCCTGTTTCAAAATAAAAATTAAAAAGTGCTGGGAATGTGGCTCAGTGATTAAGCACCTTCTGGGTTCAATCCCTGGGACCCCCACAAAAACGGTTGGATTATGAGAGCTATGATCTCATCAGTGGATTAAATCATCTGATGGACTAATAATCGGAATGGACTACTGGGTGATAACCGTAGGCATGTGAGGCAAGGCCAGAGGAAGTGGGCCCTGGGGTGTGGCCTTGGGCTCTATCTTGTCCTCGGCCCATCTCTTTTTCTCTCTGCTTCTAGGCTGCCGAGAGCTGAGCATCTTCCTCGCACCCTGCACGGTAATGTTCTGCCTCACCTCAGGTCCCGAGCAATGATCAGCCCACTGTGGACTGAACCTCCAAAACCATGAGCCCCAAATAAACTCCTCCTGCCCTAGTCATCTTTGTCAAGGATTTTCCAAAAAGTTGACTAACTCACCAGCTCAACCCCTTCCAGTGTTGAGAGACACTGGGGCACCTTAGATTTCCCTATCTAAATATGGGGATGCCAATAGTACCTACCTCGTACAGTTCTGGAAAGGATTAAATGAGTCAAACAACGTAAGATGTTCACAGTGCGTAAGATATTGGAATGCCCATAAGCATTTGGAAATGTTAGCTGAATATTATTATTATTATTATCATCATCATCATTAATTATTATATCAGCTGGAAGATCCATCCCGCTCTTAGCAAAAAATCTGGTCAAAAACACACACACACACACAAAAAAAAAAAAAAGCTCAGAGTTTGGTGCTGAAAGATGAGGTGAATACGAAAATATTTAGAGCATTTAAAGAGAGAGAAAGACAACAGGAAGGATGGAATTTGAGGTAATGACCTAAGCTTTTCCAACAGGCTGACTCCACATGCCATTGCCCTCCTAAAACTCCTGGGCTTCAGAGGTTCCAGCCGGCAGCATCCGCTGAGCCCTGCCCACGTGTCTGGATTCCCCCCCCCCTTCCCCAGTGCCGTGGGATCCAGCAGACCCACACGGAGCACCCTCACACACCTGCACAGAAACCAGCCAGCTCTAGGCTCAGGGGTATGCCCCTGCGTTCCTCCCTCCCTCACCAGCCCCCGAGCCAGAAGCCTCTGCTGGCCTCCCAGGCCACGCGGCAGGTGCCCCTCCCGTGGGCCCCGCCGCCCCTGCCCCCCACCGCAGCACTGAACTTGCCTGCCCGACACACACTGCAAATCCTCAGAGGCTGCCCGGACGGTGCTCGAGGACATGAACTCTGGAACCCAGCTTTCTCCTTGCTGGCTGCACCGTGGTGAGCGGAGTGCTTTGACCTCTCCATGCCCCAGCAGTAAACGGGGATACGGAGAGTGGGCCTCCCTCCTGGGACCCCGTTAGGATTATATGGGCTGAGGCATACCGGGGTCTGAGAACAGCCCAGCGGGCGCCCCTTCAAGAGCTCATTATTATTTACAAAACCATACCCCCCACCAATTTTGTGGGGGTCCTCACTGCCCAGCAGGGTGATTGAGACTTAGTAGGCGCTCAATAAATATTTGTTGAGTTGAATTATCCCCACAAAATGGAAACAGAGCTTGGCTCACAGAGAGAGCCACCACTCATATTACACATTAGGTGGATTTTCCGGAGTGCATCATGCCAAATATTGTACATTCTTTATTATGGCAAGGGCGGTGATATTCATTAAAGGGTAGCGCAGTTTCATTAGAAACCCTTATTTTCGGAATTTTATAACTCAGCCACAAAAATTCACTCCAGGCAAAACACTAACTTACGTCTGGAAGTAAATGGGTTTATTTTATAAATTTTTATGCATTTTCCACACATAAACAAATGGCCAGATAAACCGTTCTTTAATGGAAGGATTGCAGGAGGAAAACTTGATATTCTGGTATATGAGACATAAAGACCCACAGTGGGGTGAGTAGGGGTGGGGCGCCTGGTTCGCGGCACACTTGGCGCCCTCTGAGCCCTTCAGAGAGAACCACCGCGCTGGTGAGGGCTTCCCCAGGCCGGCTGCTGTTCTAAGGGTTTTACGTGTTTTAACTAATTCCCCAAGCTGCATTCTCCCTCCTCCTAAAGGGTTGGTGTAGTGGGTTCAGCAAGTGTCCAATGTCCCCAAATTTATTTCTACTTAGACCTCGAAATGTGACCTTATTTGGAAACAGGGATTGGCAAGGTGAAGTCACAGGGGATCAGGGTGAACCCTCAATCCAACGGCTGCTGTGTTTGTGAAGGAAAGGAGGAGATCTGGACTACAGAGACACACCAAGGGAAGATAGCCACACAACAAGGGCAGAAACGGGAGTGACCCGCTGCACGCCAAGGGACGTCCACAATGCCCAAGCCCCCGATCTGGAAGCAGAGAGAGGGCCTCCCGGAGCCTCTGCAGGCACGTGCCCTGCTCACATCTTGATTTTGGATCTCTGTTCCACACAACCAGGAGAGAACACATCTCTGTTGTGCTGAGGTCCCTGGTGTGTGACCATGTGTGTAGCAGTCACACGGAACTAATTCAATGAGAAACTGAGGCAACCAGTCAGGGCGTGTTCGGCTGGCAGGCAGAGCTCAGGTTTCCACCCTGGCAGTGGGCTCCCGGGTCTAGACTCTGCCCCAACCCTCTGCCCATCAGCAGATGGACACACGGAGACATCTGGTGAGCCTGCTCCTGGGTGACCACCCCCTGAGTGCTCCCAAAGGCCTCTGGGAATAAGTGGAGGAAAGCCCACCAAGGCAAAGCTCTCCTGGGGATTCCTCCGCATCCAGGCCTCTTTCTATCCACTCAACAGCTGTCACACATTCATTCCTACAGCAGCCAGAGTAGGTCCTCGCAGAGAACATCTAGAACACTCAAAAGAAAAAGGGACTCAACGGACTGCTTCAGGGATGGAATTCCACCCTTTGTCCTCAGCCAGGGGAGTCTCTGTCCTTCCCTCCTGCACACCCTAACCTAGATGCCCAGCAACAAGGGAGTGACAGGTAGGAGGTACCCGGGGCAATGAACCCCTGTGCAGCAACTTAAGATTGACGCTGGGCTGTATTTAGACATGGAAATGTGTGCCCAATGTGTTCTAAAGTGTAAAGAGAGGCGATAGCCTGGTGTGTGTAGAGTACAAATCATTCTGAATATAAAAACTAACAAGGCACATATGGGTGGATGGGTGGGATGGGCACACAGGAAAGAACGGAAAACCTTGATACAATGTTCAGCATAGTTAGCTACCAAGACACCAAGGTCATTTTGCCCCTTTATGATTTTACTTCTTGTCTGAATCATTTTCAAATAATATGCTTTTATTGTGTCATTAGAAAAATAAATAGCAAACTCCTTACATTCAGGGCAGGCCCGGAGGCCGACAAGCTCAGGGTATTGGCGGGGGGCCTCCTCCTGCTGGGTGGGTCCACACCCTCCCAGGCTGGCCCTCAAAGGGCTGGCCAGTAGCTCACACAGGAAGAACTTCTCTGAGAGCTTCCACAGCACAGGTGGAGTCGGATTTCCACTCTCTGGGCTCCCACAGCCATCCAAGGTCAGCAGGCCTTTCCTATCTAAAGTGCAGGCAGATTCTCCAAGGTGGATCACCCTCCTGTCCCAGGGAGCAAGGAAATAACAAGGGACTCCCTGAAACCCAGGGGGCCCCATGCAGGGTCTGAGCCCTTGCAGTTAAGGGGACCGGCCCTTGAGGGGAGTGGCCTGAGTGCTCCAGGGAGGAAGCAGGGTCAGCAACCCCCTGGAGGGGTAGGACAGCTATCCATAGGAGACGGTGCTAGAGCCCTGTGTCCACTTAGGAGTGACCACCAATTGGGCAGCAAGGAACAGCAGGCGTCTATTCTCTCACAGCTCACGAGTCCAGACACCAAAGTCTAGGTGTTCAAGGCCACAGTCCCTCCAAAGCTGTCCTCAGCAATTCGGGCTTTCGGTGGCTCCAGGTGTCCTTGGCTTGTGGCTGCACGCTCCGGGCTCTGTGGTCATGTTCACATGGCTGTCCTCTGCATATCTGAAGCCATCACTCATTAGGACACCATCCTCAGAGGTAGGGCCCAGCCTAATCCAGGACAATCTCATGTAACCTCTGCCAAGACCCTATTTCCCAATAACATCATGCTCTGAGGTTCTGGATGGACATGAAGTTTTAGGGTGTGCTACTCATCCTAGAGATATGCCCATGTTTCTGGGACTCTGGTTACTCTCAACCCATCCTGAGATAGTCCATCCCAAATCCCACATCCCAACAGTACCTGATATTCAATAGAACTGTCCCTTTGAGCAGCTGGTCACCAATTTTGCAGCAGGTGACTGTTCACTGAGGAAGGCCAAAGGACAGCCACGGCATTAGGATGGACACCCACGTGTAACTTGACTGGGTCCCAGGCGGCCCAGATATTTGGTCAAACATTGTTTCTGGATGTGTCTATGAGGGTGTTTCTGGGTGAGAAACAAAGCATCATGTTTGCCTCTGTCTGTATGAAGTACCCAGGACAGGCAAATCCCTAGAGAAGGCAAGCAGGCTAGTGGCCTCAGGAGCCCGAGGAGAGGGAACGGAAGTGACTGCCCAGTGAACTCCCCTGGGGTAACCAAACGAGCCGGAGCTAGATCCAGTATGT
>NW_026000108.1:5791956-5818156 GCF_001458135.2 Marmota marmota marmota
GGGGGGGGGGGGGGGGTACTGAACGTGACTGAATCGTCCACTTTGAAACAGTTAATTTTATGCTAAGTTCAGTTTACTTAATCAAGAAAATCTAACAGCAGATACAACTGCAGCTGTTTCCTGGCACCCCTGTGGAGTTGCATTCTAATTAGGGGTGCCTTGTATTGGGGAGTTAGGGGAAGAAAGGGAGAAAATCATTACAATAGGGAGAAAATCACCTTATTAGACCTAAGCCTTTTGTATAGAGCCATGTGTGGTTGTCCAGGCTGTGCACTGCATGACAGGAACCGCTCAGGAGTCTGGAACTCGGTTCATACTCCATACCCAAACCACATGTCTTTCGGGAGGCTGCAGCAGCCCAGAGTCTCACCTCCCTAATTCTCACTGAAGCCCTACAACTACAGCTACTCTCCTTCCAGCCAGCCGACTGTGGTCAGCCCAAACAACCACCAGTTCTCCCAGGGAGAACCTGGGCTACTCCGCTGCCCTCAGCCTGAGCGCTGAGCCCCTGCCTCTCCTGCCCCTGCCGCTCCAGATGGCCTGCTGCTGCTCCTTTGGACTGGACAATGGCCCACGCCCTTTGGCATGGCCCTTGGCTCCCCTGCACCTGCCCTCAACCCCAGGGTGGCTCCCCGTCCCAGCCAAGCCCGGCTCTCTGCCTGCATCTCTCCTCAGCCTGGCACAGCTACTGCCTCCTGCTTCATGGGACCTGTTGTCTGTCCCAACAAAAGCCATGTGTGTTTGAGTTCAAACACGGGATGGGGCCTAGAGGATCCTGGGCAAGAGGAGGTGGAAGACAAACCGCCATTTCGCCATCGAGGTCCTCGGCCAGACTGTGGTCTCCCCCTGGCCCATCCCTCCCAGGCCTGCGCGGCTGCAGCGTCTGTCTCATTCTGCAAGGAGGGAAGGAGGAGGGCCAGAGGCCTGGGACTAGATTTGCAGAAATCATCAGGCACAAAGCAGGTCTCGCCCCAGCTCTGTCACTTTGCCACCTGGGCTCAGAAGTCCCCTGTCACCATGGGTCTCCATCATTTCATCTGCAAAATGAGCATCAATAGGCGAAGTCCTCACCAAGGGCCCTCACAGCAAATTAACACCAGGTTTACAAGATGCTCCTTGACTGATGTGGGGTTCCATCTGGATAAGCCCCTCACAAATATCCTAAGTCGAAAGTGACCACTGACCACCCCTGACCTGCTGCGGGCCACAGCCTCGCTCGCCTGCCTCAAACCCCCAGACCACTCCCGGCAGCCTACGGTCGGGCAAAGTCGTCTAACACAGGCTGCTGCAGGATCCGACGGTGATCACGTAACTCACTGAATATCTGTATCCGAGCAACCCTGGTGACACGGGACACGGTAGAGTGTGGGTCGTCAGCCCGTCCTTGCTGACCTGGTAAGGAGGATCCCGCCTGGAGAGAAAGAACCTCTGCATAGCACTCCTGGGAAAAGGCCCAACTCTAAATCTGAAGGATGTTTCTGTTGCGTGGACGCTGCTTTGTACCATCCTTGAGCTAAGAACCTGTGAGTGAGGGGAACTGTTAAGGTCTGTAAACAAGTCAGGATGGCGCCTGGCATTTTGCCAGAGGGAGTGGTTTGTGAAGTAACGCCAGAGAACCATTAAGTGTGGAGATTCCTTATTGGTTGACTGCTGTATCTAGTTTATGTTAATTAAGATAAGCTGTGTGGAATGTATATATACCCCTCCTGTCCTACAATAAACGGCTCCCACTCCTGCTGTATCAACCTACACAAGTTGCTGGTCACCCCACCCCCCCCGGTTATTTTGCCCAGCCAGCTGGACTGCGGCAGGGAACCTCGGTCCCTTAGGGTGCCCTGCACCTGTGCCAGGGTAGGAATCTGGCATTTATCCCAAAAGCTCCTGTGTTGAAGGCATGGCCTGCGTGCAGCTGCGTTCAGAGGTGGAGGGGATTGGATCACGAGGGCTCTGACCTACGCAGTGGATCAGTTCATTGATGGACTCATGACCTGATGAGCTACTGGCCGGCAGTGAGAACGGTAGGAGGAGGGCCCAGACAGAGGAAGTAGGCCCCTGGGGAATGCCTTTGAAGAGTGTATCTTGTCCCCTACCCCTTTGTCTCTCCTCTCTCTCTTTCTGCTTCCTGGCCACCATGAGGTGAGCAGCTTCCTCTACCATGTGCTCCCTGTCCCTCCACAGGCCCAGAAACAATGGGGCCGAGTGACCACAAACCAAAATCTCCTCCTTGGAGTTGATTATCTCAGGTATTTTGTTACAGCAACAGAAAGCACACTGACACAGCCTGTGAATGAATGTGGCGTGGTAGACACTTCATAAATGCTAGCCTGAGCATGAGAAGCTAAGGGACCTCATGAGGGTGTGTGCATGTTCCCATTGTCCAGGAGGTGTAGTCCCAGGAAAGGAAGCTGACCCCTCACACAGGCAGTTCATGGGACAGTCCACTCTGCCTGCCAATGTACTGTGGCTCAGACAGGTGTGGACATAGGAGTGTGACTGCAAGGTCTCAGGTGAGAAGCACACAGCTGATGTCTGAACAGACCTGTGGAAACCAATCGTGTTATGTATGTGACATATTTTGGGGAAATTTGTTACGCGGCCACTGATAGCAGCTCTATCAGTTCTCACCTCGTAGGCCAAGTTGTTTACCCTCTCTGCTTTCCTTCTTTTTGTTTTCCTTCCTGTGTAGCAACCAATTGAGAATACTCCTTCGCCTCTCACTGCACTTCAGGAAAACTAGGGGAAAGATTTTGTCCATTCTTAGTAAGACATCTACAGGGAAAGACAGGCCATTTTGACATGCTCCAGAGGAGGGTGGGTTCAAAAGCCAGAAATGCAAAGAATTTAGAACAAGGGCTTCTCCTCCATGACTAACTCTGGCAGAGTCCTGGTTGAATTCACCGAGGCGGGTGGATTCAACTCTTTCTGCTTCCTGGCCACCATGAGGTGAGCGGCTTCCTCTACCACGGGCTCCCTGTCCCTCCAAGGACCAGAAACAATGGGGCCGAGTGACCACAAACCAAAATTCCCTGGGATCTCCACGTTCAGGGCACCAGCAGGAACCACGTGAGTGTTCAGACTAACTCCACGAGGAGCGTTTCAGTGAGCAGAAGCAGAGCGGGGCTGGAGCCCAGGCACAGCCCTGGCCAAGGAGTCCGCCTGGGAGAGGAGCCAGGAAAGGGAGCAGGAGAAGAGGCCAGGAAGTGGGAAGGCCTCTTTTTTAACAGACCCGGCAGGGGAGCAGGGCTTGTTAATTGGGAAGAGAGAGGGAGACAAGGGTGGAGAGCACCAGCCCCCCAGGGCCCCAGAAGGAAGGAGGCCCTCTGTCCTTCCAGCAGAGGAGGCCTCCAGGCCTGGCCGGTCCGACCGCCTGAACTGCCCGTGAGCTGTGGTGAGGCGCACACCTTCCTCGCGGGGAGCAGCCTCCCCTCGGTTTCCCGTCTCCCCACAAGGCTCATCTCCAGAAGGCCGAGCGCTGGTTTAGCAGGACCACGGCTGTCCCTGCCCACCTTCCCTTCCCAGCTGGTGTGCCTTTGTCTCTGCCCGCTCTGTCTTTGTGGGAACACTGAGGCCTCATTCAACGTCCCGAAAGAGGGATGGCGCGGCTGGGCTCGGAGCGCTGAAATGTCCCCGAGGAAGTGCGCCATCATCTGCAGTGAGTCGAGGACAAAGAGGAGGTGTCTCATTACATAATTGAGGAGACAATGTCCTTTATCCTCAGACTGGTTCACTTTTCACACTGAATTAATCTTAATAAGCATCTGCTTCGAGTAAAGGAAGTTCTGTGATAATTCAACCGTAACCTCTGTAGCCATCCAAACGGTCCCACTCGGGTCCCTCAGCCCCAGTCGCCTGTTGAAATGCTCGTCTTTATTTCATGATCATCAGCGTGTTAACCTGAGCTGATTAATCCCCAGGGCGACGACATCATTAGCATTGGGACTCAAGCTCACAGGACGGCGGGCTGGGCCCGTCAGCTGGTCCCCCTGGGTCATTTGATCAGCCTCCTTGTT
The DNA here is from genome assembly GCF_001458135.2 of Marmota marmota marmota. NCBI lineage: Eukaryota > Metazoa > Chordata > Mammalia > Rodentia > Sciuridae > Marmota > Marmota marmota. Next base: position 5,795,967 of record NW_026000108.1, read on the forward strand.
TCTGAGAATTAAAAGCAGATTCTCCCTCTGGCTTGTTCTCTGGTCCCAAAATCCAGGTAAATTGTCCCAACAGTGGCACCACTCGAGCCACGTGGTCCAGGGGCCTGCTGGGCCACATCTCCACGGGAGCACTTGTGGCCAGACCCCTGGACACTCAGCCGGCTCTTAGCAACCTGTGGGTCTGATGACCACGGTCCCTGCCAGCTTCTCTCTGGCTTCCTCTGTTGTTTCTTTTTTGGTACCAGGGACTGAACTCAGGGACAGTGGACCACTGAGCCACATCCCAGCCCCATTTTGTAGTTTATTTAGACACAAGATCTCACTTTTACAGAGGCTGGCTTTGGACTCATGAGCCTCCTGCCTCAGCCTCCCCCTCTGGAGCTTCTGGGATTATAGGCCTGCGCTACCACACCCAGCTCCCTCTGTTATTTCTGAGTGCAACTTCCTCATGGATGGATTAGGTCTCTACAAACAAATAATATGGCAAATAACTTTTTTTTTGCGGGGGGGCGCTGGGGATTGAACCCAGGGGCACTCTAGCACTGAGCCACACCCCAAGCCCTTTTTATTTTCTATTTTGAGACAGGGTCTTGTTAAGCTGTTGAGTGCCTCACTAGGTTGCTGAGGCTGACTGAACTTGTGATCCTCCTGCCTCAGCCTCCTGAGTCGCTGAGGCTAAAGACACACCCATCACACCCAGCTTTGTGTTGCTGGTGGCAATTTGTCATAGCTGCCACAGGATGCTCACACAGCCACTCTCTCCCTCCCCTGGACTTCTTGAGCAGAAGGATGGTGCACAGGAGGGGAGCTCGGGTGTCTCCCAAGAGCTTGTCCCTGTGCTGTGTGGGCCAGAGCCAGTGTTGGTTGCTTGTACCCAAGGGCCTCGTCTCCCACCCTTCCAAAGTGCAGGCTTGAGGGCTGACAGGAGCAGTAATAGCTAATACTGAGTCCAGGGCTGACTGTGCCAGGCACCAACCTCTCCAACTTACCAGGGTGCCCGAGCTTGGTTGACCTACCCCACGGCAACACACGGAGGTGGGCGCTACCATGGCCTCACAGAAAAAAAGAAAAATGATGATTTTGTTGAACCCTCTTAAGGGTTCAGTTGCAATGACCACAACAGACAGACCCCTATAACAATGACAGACTGACAAGAGGGAAACAGAAGTTTATTCACGTGTATATTCTGTGGGAGACACTAGGGAATCCCCGCTCATGCCGCATCTTCAAGAAGAACAACTACTTTTTGGAGAACTAACAAGTCAAAGCGAAAGGTCTGTGAGTCTGTAGGGCCAGGACCTTGTGAGAAGGCAAGTGCGTGGCAGGTAAAGGCTGTGAGTAAGGCCCATAGTGTCAGATGCTCCGGTTGTCCCGTAGCCCAGGAGGGTCTGAAGTTGTCCTCATGGTTGGCTTCTGCTCTCCCCGACAGGGTGGCCTGTCTTTCCCCTCATAAGCCTCTGTCCTGCTTCTAGGTAAACAGTGGGGTGGGGCACAGAGAGCGCCCTGCACCTGCCTCCCTTCATTGCCGTGGGCTCAGCCATCCTTCATATTTTGGGGCGACACATTCTGGTCTCTCACCCTCCCCTTTACAGACAAGGAAGCAGGTAGAGAGGTGTTCAGGGTCTTGCCCAAGGTCCCGCAGCTCTCCTGGCTCAAAGCAGCCCAGGCCAGCGTGGACTCAGGCATGCCTGGTGCTTCCCAGCTTCGTCCCCTGAAGCTCAGCACCTCAGGAGCCCCTGTCCCGCCTCCAGCAAGGACCGTGATACCCGGGGGAGGGCGAGCCTGAGCCTGAAAGTCAAAGGCTGCAGTGAGCGTGGCAGGTCGGCAGCAGGGAGCACCAGTCCCCGTGGGTCCCTCCCCGTGAGAAACCAGCCAGACCAAGCCATGCCCACGGGAGAGCAGGATGGTCTAACCCTACTCTGGAAGCGGAAGAACTTTTTTCTTAACATTGTAAGGAGCATTTCACCTTCATTATTATTCTGAATTCTAACTCGGGTATGAAGGCATGAGCTAATCTGGCCCCCTTGCATGGGGTAGAGGGCTGGAAGATGGTCGCGTCAGCCACAAAAACCGTCGTGAGCCTCCCCAACACACACCCCAGCATCACAAAGGAAGTGGGGTGGAGGACGCAGGAATGCAGGAGGCCCGCAGCCCCAGCCCAGCCCACAGCCTGCCCAGCCCTGCAGATGGCTGTGACTTCTCTTCCTCAGCCGCTGACTCCCTGACTCACAGATCTGCTGCCTTTTCTGGGGTTTTAGCAAGGAGTGGAGGAAGCCACCCAGGGCCCCAGCCCACCCTCACCACCAGCTCACCATGTGGCTACGGTGGCGTCATTGGCTCAGCTGGCCTCCGGTCTTCCATTTAGGGAAGGGAAGAAGTTTATATGGAGAGATGGCCACTAGAGCCCCTGGGTTTACTGTAGTCCTTGGGCTATTCACTGAGCCAGTACTATGTAAGCACAGAAGCTGTGGGTGTGAGAGGGCACGTCCTTCCAGACAGGAGCTCGTCCTTGGGGTCAGGAAGGCAGTGAGGGTGTCCCATCTTGAGCCTGAGACTGTCACTAACCAGGATCTTTGACAGCTCTTCTGCTATGGGTTGTGTGGTGTTCCCCCAGAATTCATATGTTGAGCCCTGACGCCCAGAACTTTGGATGTGACTATGATTGGAGACAGGACCTCTAAATTGGTAGTGAAGGCCAAATGAGGCCATAAGGGTGGGGACCTAGAATCCAGGAGACACCAGAAAGCTCTCCCCACGTGCACGGAGGAAAGGCCTGTGAGGACACAGGAGGGCAGATGGCACCTCCTCTCGCAGGTGCCTCTGCTGCTCAGGTCACCTCCCCCTTCTCAGCCTTCCTGTCTCAAGGACACTTCAGGTGCCTGCAGACATGTACGTGAAGGCAGAGTCGAACTTTGCTTGCAGTTTTGAGCCATCTGTGAGAGGGTCCTTGAACCCAGCTGGGCTCTGTAGTTCCCATCAGTCTCAGTGTGTCACACCCTGGTCCTAGACAAAAAGCACTTAATGGGGCAGGACAAAGAACTCTCCCCATTCGCTCTCAAGCGGGCGCTTCCTTTGGAGGCAATGAGGACAATCATGTGCCTTAAAAAGAAAATGGAGGCTGTAGTTGAATCTTGATTGTCCTCCAAAGGCCGGAGTGTTAGAGACTTGGTCCCCAGCTTGGTGCCATGGCAGGAGGCAGAACCCTGAAGGGCCTCGTGGGAGGTTTTAGGTCACTGGGGTATGTCAGTGGACCCCGGCCCTTTCTCTTCCTCTCTTTTTTTCACTTCCTGGCCATGAGGGGGATGGCTTTTTCACCACGTGCCCCTGCTGTGATGTGCTGCCTTCCCCATCTAACAACAATAGGTGTGCATAGTCACAGACCAAAACCTCTAAATCTGTGAACCAAAATAAACTTCTTATCTCCAATATTTTGTTACAGTAACAGAAAGCTGACTAGTATGGTCCAAGAACACTCGGATCTCTCCCTCACTGTCCAGACAAGTACTGATCTTTCCCATCAGGGAAGAGAACCCACGTGAGCAAGAAATGTTCTAGGTGCCAAGACTCATGCAAAACTGAGCAAGACTTCTGCTTCTGCTAAAGATAAGTAGCTGGAATCAGACTTAACTTTCCACTGAGAATAACTGTGACATGCGAATTTCTTTTTAAGGCTACTGAAGGCTTCAGAGCAAATCTCAAGCAGGCTGAAAGGATCAAGACACAGTATGTGAGCACTGCGTCCCCTGTAGGTTTATGGTCTGCAGGGTTTCAATGCATCCCTCAAAAAGCATGTGTTGGAACTAAATAGCCAGTGCGACAGGGTGGGGTGGGGCCTAGTGGGGGGTGCTTTGGTCGCCAGGGCCCAGCCTCATGCCTGGGTGAGTGCCAGTTATCGAAGCACGGCAGGCTGTGAGGTTGATCTCTTGACTTCCTCCCTCCTCCCTTGGGAAGACACAGCAAGAAGGCCCTCCTCAAGTGCAGGGAAAGCCAGCACCAAGCCCTCCGACTTCCCAGCCTCCAGAACTGTGGGTCAAATAAATCTCTGATTGTTACGAATTATCTCGTCTCAGGTATTCTGTTACAACACTCCGGGGAAAGACTAAGACAAAGACTAAGACATATCCCTTGAGGTCTACTTCACAGTGTAGGTCACAGAGGCCAAGCTGAAAGTGATCATCTAGAGCATAAGGAAGCATCTTACTGAGATAAGAATCATCATCTTAGTCTGTGTGGGCTGTTATCACTTAGATGTGAGATGTCCCCCAAAAGTTCATGTGCGAGACAATGCAAGAAAGTTTAGAGGTGAGTGATTGGGTTATAAGAGCCTGAACCCAATCACTGAGTTAAAGCTGATAGGGATTAACTGGGTGGTAACTGCATGCAGGTAGTGAGTCCAAATAAAGCAGGTCCCTAGAGGCATGCCTTTGGGGTTGATTTTCTCTCTCTCTCTCTCTCTCCCCCCACCCCCCTTCCTGGTGCCACATCCTGAGCTGCCGCAATGTTCAGCCTCACCTTGGGCCCAGAGCCATGGAGTCAGCAATCTATGACCTGAGACCTCTAAAACCTTGAGCCCCAAGTAAACTTTTCCCCCTTTAAAATTGTTCTTGAGTGTCTTTTGGTCACAGCAGCAAAAAACACACAGACAAAGAAAAAAAAAAAAAAAAAAAACACAACCCGACTAAAACAGGGCACTTTAACAAAAATTCAAGACTAGCTGGCTTCTAGATGCCAACATTTATTTCTCTTTGTTCTGAAAGCGGGAAGATTAAGATCAGAATGCAATGTGGTTGGGCTCTAGGGAGGACCCTCTCTGGGTTGCATATGGTGGGTTTCTTACAGCATCCCGACATGCAGAGAGCTAGTGTGCTCTCTGGCCTCTTCCTACGAGGGCACCGTCTCCAGTTGGGAGAGCTCTACTTCCTGACTGATTACCTCAAAGGCCCCACCTCCAAACGCCATGCATTGGGATTATGGTTTCAGCATGTGAATTTCAAGGGGACATGAATGTTCACTCCATTACATTCTGTCTCAAACCCCTCAAAATCATGCCCCCTTATCAAATAAATAAAATATTGACTTCATCTTGAAAGTCCCAAGAGTGTTAGTTCATTCCAGCATCAGCTCTAAAGTCTCAAGTCAAAAGTCTGACCTGAATAGCACCTAAATCAGATATGGGTGAGACTCAAGGTGTCATTCCTCCTGAGACAAAACTCCTTTCCAGCTGTGACCCTGTGAAAACAGACAAGTAACGTGCATTGGTGGTGCAGGCACCACAGGAAGAACATTCTATTTCAAAAGGGAGAAACAGAAGAGAAGGAAGGAGTGACAGGTCCCAAGCAAGTCCCAACCTAGCAAGGCAAACGTCATAAGCTCATAAGACTGGACATAATCTCCTTTGGATCCATGGGTCTGCCCTCCAGATCCCTGGGGCAATACCTCCTCCTTCTAGATACATGGGGGAGAGATCCTACCTTCCAGATCTACCCAGGAGATAATCTTGGCTCTTCAAGTTCAGCCAGGATAGGCAACACCCCCAGGTCTCTGCCAGGTGCTTTGCCCCCACAGTTTTATCTGGAGACCGTCTGTGTTGAAAGTAATCAGTGCCCTTGAAACTAAAGAGTCAGCTCTAACGATCTCTGCATTGCCTCTAGGGTAATTCTTCATTTGTCTGGAAGCTGAATAAGCCTATAATCACCTCCTATAGAACCCAAGCAGTTCAGCAGTCTTCCTTTACTCCTCCTCAGCTCCCTCCCGTTCAGTTCAAATTGACATCTGATTAAGCCCATGGTTCATGCCCACAGTAACCTTATCAAATGTTCTTTTCTGAACACACTTTCTATTGTTTTGCAGTATGGATAACATGAGAATTTCCATCGTTTTAAGATCTAGCTCCATTTTGCTTCATAATTCCATATTTAAATTGTTTCCTTCTTCTCCTAATTGCTATGGGCCATAGGAATGAAATGAGCCGCCCTCTCGGCACTCTGCCTCAGTAGCTCATCAGCTAAGTCTCTGATTTCATTGCTCACAAGTTCTACCTTCTCCAAAGCACTAGAACACAGCCACAATTCAGCCAGGCTCTTTGCCACTTAATAACAAGGATTTTCCACTGTCAATAACGTGTCCTTCAATGCCATCAGACATCTCACCATGGCCTTCACCATCCATATTGCTAATGACATTCTGTGCATAATCATTTATATATTCTGTAAGATGACAGCTTTCTCTATATCTCTTCTCTTTCCTTTTGGAGCCAACACCACAACAACCCCTGAAAGTCCTCTCAGGACAATCGTAACTTCATCTAACATGTACTTCAAAAGTCTTCCAGCTTCTACCCATTACCCAGATGCTTCCACAGTTTTAGGTATTTGTTATAGCATCACCCCTGCTTCTCACTACCAGTTCTGATCTTCATCTGTTAGACTGCTACAACAGAATTCCATAGGCAATTTCTGTGACTTATAAACAATAGAAGTTTTTCTTACTTTTTTCCCCCCCGGTACTGGGTATGGAACCCAGGGACATTCTACTGTAGAGATACATCCCCTGTGCTTTTTATTTTTATTTTGAGACAGGGCCTTTCTAAATTGATGAGGATGTCACTAAGTAGCTGAGGCTGGCCTTGAGCTTGTGATTCTCCTGCCTCTGCTTCTCAAGTTTCTGGGATTATAGGTGTGCACCACCACATCAGGCAGAAATTTACTGCTCGTGGTTCTAGAGGTCTGGGATCAGTGTACCAGCATGGTTGGATTCTGGTGAGTGCCCTCTTCCCAGTACAGACTGGAAAAGTCACAGCTCAGGGGTAACAAGCAATCATGACTTAGGGGAATAGATAAAAAGGGCGAGAACCACAGAGAAGTGAGTCCTGCCGTCTGTAGACTATTTCTCCACAAGAAACGTACTGCATCCTATAGTACATAGTCACAGGGAGGGGTCCAGGGAACCCGACTAGAAAGCAAAGAAGCTAAAAGCTGAGCAGAGAATCTGGCAGTCTCCTTGGTTTACAAAAACAAAAGCTCTCCAGAGCAAATCAAAGATGAGTACTCTTAATAAGCACCTCTGGTTTTCAATTGAGACTCTCAAAAGGCTAAGAATGAGAGTAACTGTGACACAGCCCAGCTGTGACCAGATGAAGGGGATTGGGCTACTCTCCGCCAATAAGAAGAAAGCTGAACCCTCTCTGAAGGAATAGGATGTCACCCACAAACTCTACAATGTTCAAAATGCAACATTCAGCAAGCACTAAAAAAACAAAAAACAAAACAAAACAAAACAAAAAGGCAGTACAAGATCAAGTGCAGGAAGTCAACAGACTGTGAAGCAGACTGCAGAGGAGCCACACACTGCAGGTTCAGTAATGGATTTCAAAGTAACAGAGATTCATACCAAAAATAGAGAAATGATAGGGGGAACCACCAGAGGAGGATGCCTGTTAAAGAATAGTCAATAGGAAATCCTAAATTTGAAAGTTCTTTAAATTTTCAATTGCTAGTTTAGAGGAAACTGGTGAACCAGAAATAGGGTCATAAAAGGTTCAGACTAAAGCAGGTGGGGGGGATTAAAATACAGAAACTTAGATGCTGCTATAGTTGGATATGAGGTATCTCTCCAAACGTTCATGTGACAGTGCAGGAATGTTTAGAAGTGAAATGGTCATATTATGAAAGAGCTATAATCTAGGCAGCGGGTTAATCCATTTGGTGGATTAATAATTTGAAAAAATTATTTGATGGTAACTGTAGGCAAGGGAGGCATGGCTGGAGGAATCAGGTCACTGGAGGTATGGCCTTGGGGACTGTATTTTATCTGAGGCTCCTCATTCTCTCTCCACTTCCTGGACACCATGAGCTGAGCAGCTTCCCTCTGCCACCCCTTTCACCATGATATTCTGCCTCATCTCAGGCCTAGAGCAATGGATTATTCAGCAGACCATGAACTGAACCCCTGAAACTGTGTGCCAAAATCAATGTTTTCTCCTCTAAGTTGTTCTCGTTGGGTAACTTGTCACTGATAAAAAGCTGACTAACACAATGTTTATAGCAGCACAATTCACAATAGCAAAATTGTGGAACCAACTCAAATGCCCTTTGGTAGATGAATGGATAGGGAAACTTTGGTGTATATACACAATGGAACATTACTCAGCACTAAAAGAGAATAAAATCACGGAATTTGCAGGTAAATGGATGGAGTTGGAGAATATAATGCTAAGTGAAGTAAGCCAATCCCCCAAAACTGAAGGCTGAATGTTTTCTCTGATAAATGGATGCTAATCCATAATGGGGCGGGGAGCACGGAATGAGTGGAGGAATTTTGGATAGGGAAAAGGGGAGGGAGGGGAAGGGAGGGAGCAAGTGGGTAGGAATAATGGTGGAATGAGATGGACATCATTACACTAAATACATGTATGGTGTGAAAATACTTTGTGTACAATCAGTGGCTTGAAAAATTGTGCTTTATATGTATAATATGAAATGAAATCATTCTGCCATCATGTATAATAAATTAGAATAAATAAATAATTTAATTTTTTAAAAAAGCTGACTAACACAGAAGCATCTGGGACCAGTTGAAAAATACTTAATCATATACAACTAAAGTTCTAAAAATAGAGGAGAGAAAGGATGGAACATTAGATGGTTAATTTTATGTATCAACTTGATTTTATGTGTCACCATAATCTTATGGTGACTTTTTATGTGGTGCTATGTTTTGAATGTGTAACACACACACACACACACACACACACACATGAAATGCATATATGGAGACTCAACCCCTGAGGTGATAGCATTGGGAGGTGGAGCTCTTGGGAGGTGACTAGACCAGGAGGGTAAAGCCCAGATGTGAGTCAAGAAAAGGAGAAATGGGCACAAAAGCTGTTAGCCTCAAATAGAAAACTATGGAGTCAAAATCTTGATTATACAAACCACAGCCCAACCACTAAAAATGAAGAACAAAGGAAATAATCTTTAAACAGCAATGACAAGACTGACAGCAGACTTCTTAAGAGAAATGATGGAAGCCATACAATGGAATGCATCTTTGAAGCAGCCAATTACAATTACATTCAATGAAAACCATCTTTTTTAAAATGAAGGTTGGAAGAGGGAGGTGGATGTACAAAGGAAAGAGGGTGATCAAATGGTGGAAAGTTTCTGTCAGACAAGAGGAATATGCTGAAGTGAAACTTTGCACAAGTGACCGTAATAAATAACAATGCATTGTGTGTTCCAGGGTTACTGAAAGAGCAGATTTCACCAAAATAAAATGATAAATATGTGAAGTAATGTATTTGTTAACTTGACTTAATTCCACAAATGTAAACCTGTATCAGAACATAGCATTGTATCCAATATATAGATATAATTATTTTTTAATTAAAAATCAAATAAAATGAAAATCAAAATATATTAGACAAGATATTTGTTGCCAGCAGACTAGCATTAAAATAAACACTAAAGGAAATTAATTCAAGATAGAAGTATGAAAAAGTAGGAATGTAAATAAACATATGGATGAAGGTAAATCAAACAGTTGGCTTCCTTACCTATGAGTGCTGCATCTATGTATTCAACCAATTGTGGATAGAAAATGTGTGCCAAATGTGTGAAACTGTGTGCCAAAATCAATGTTTTCTCCTCTAAGTTGTTCTCATTGGGTATCTTGGCACTGATAAAAAGCTGACTAACACAATGTTTATAGCAGCACAATTCACAATAGCAAAATTGTGGAACCAACTCAGATGCCCTTCCATAGATGAATGGATAGGAAAACTTTGGTATATACATAATGGAACATTAATCAGCACTAAAAGAGAATAAAATCATGGCATTTTCTGGTAAATGGATGGAGTTGGAGAATATAATGCTAAGTGAAGTAAGCCAATCCCCAAAACCTAAAGGCTGAATAGAAAATGTAGTCAGACCCACAACAGCTGTGTTTGTGCTAAACATGTACTGACCTTTTTTTGTCATCATTCCCTAAGCAATACAGTATAACAAGGATTTATATAGCTTTTATATTATATTATATTATATTATATTATATTATATTATATTATATTATAAGTAAACTGGAGAAAATTTAAAGTCCATGGGAGAACATGTACAGCTTATAGCAAGTGCTACACGTTTTAATATAAAGGACTTGATGACCATGAATTTTGGGCCACCAGGGTGTCCTGGAAACTATACCTCACATACATCACAGGACTACATAAAACAAAACCAGCATTGTACTTAGGGAGGTGAAACATGCAGAATTAAACATATGACAATATGGCCCAAAAACAGAAGAGAAAAAACAGTTTAAAGCATTGTTAGAACTTTGCCTTGTGTAGGGGTGGAAACATCCAAAACTAAGGTAGCTGCAGTAAGTCAAAGATGAATTTCTGTTCTCTAGGAGAACCAGCACACGAATAATGACACAATGGATGGCTAACAAGTCAGCAGGGTGAAGGAAATGGGACACTATTTTTTACTTTTATTAATCCAAAAATTGTTACATATTTTGAAAATTCATTTACATGATTACAAGAAACATGTACCTTAAATAGAAGGAGCTTGAAACATTAAAATTAAAATAATAGAAAAAGCTGGTGTGATTATATTAACATTGCTATAGTTTGGATCTAGAATGTTCTTCAAAGGTCGGTGTGCTGAAGAGTTGTTCCCCAGCATGGCACCACAGGCCCCAGAGTAACTGACCATGGACTGAAACCTTGAAAATTGTGAGCCAAAATAAACTGTTTGAGTCTAAGTTGGTCATCTCAGGTATTTTGCTATAGTAATGGAAAGCTGACTAACACAAAGCTATGTAATAACAATATAATTACAACTGCACATACAGAATCACAACACATAGTTGTTGTGTTGTTTTTGTGGTTCTGGGGATTGAATCCAGGACCTTATGCATGCTAGATAAGCACTCTATCAGTTCTGTTGGAGAAAATGCCTGTTTATCGAGGCAGCTCTGCATATTTATAGAGCCAGGGGAGGTCTGATGGTTGAAACCGTTTACCAGTTTAATGGTTTTGGCAGCTGGCATGGGGTGCTTTCTGATTGGTGGGTAAGGATCATGTGAGTCAGCAGCTCACCATTGGATGGCTCTTCTCCGGGGATGGGAGGTTAGTCTTTGGAGCCAGGGTGACTCCCAACATTCCCCCCTCTTTGTTATTAAATGAGAGTGGGTGTCAACTCATTCTGGCTGCTTCCTGCTGAAATGGGGCGGTGTGTGAGAAAGAGAGGAGGGAAGTAAGGATCCCCCACAGGAGGGCAGAGAAGACCGGTATCAAGGAAGGTTCCTTGCCACCACAGATTCATTCAGCATAGGTGTCGGCCACAGACTGCCACCACAGTCCATTCGGCATAGGTCTCGACTGGAGGTATCATCAGTAGCCAGGAGTTGGTAATTCCTGAGGAGAAGCTGGTTAAAAGCTTGATTAGAAATTTTACCCACCTGAGTCTGAATGAACTTTATGATACGGGGAAGGAACAGGCACAGGGAGTTTTTATAGCCCAAATCTAATGGAGTCTCTGGGTCTGCAAGCTGCCTTGTTGGCACAAAGGGAGGTTAAGTGTTCAACTTTGAGTGGGGGGTTGAGTGTTCAGCCTTGAGCGGGGGCTTGGGCATTTGGGCTTGAAGCAAACAGGTGATAAAGAACCAGACAGAGGGTTTGAGAGGCCAGATCATCCTGCAGCTAACTTTGTTTGGCATGCCCTGCAGGCCCGGCAGACCAACCTGTCCTGCACCTAACACCCTCAATTCCACTCTTCATTCCTAGTACAATCTAGCTCCCTCCCCTCTCTATTAAGGCAGCTCTTCAAACTTTCTCCTACCTGGATGAACCAGCGTGCTTCTCTCTTTGCCTTTCTCGAAGGCGGCCAAGGGAGGACGGTGGCCCATTGTTATCATATTTCCCTTTGAGAGCAGTCAGATCTCTCCAGGTTTTATGTGAAACACCTCAACTTTAAATACTGATACTTGAAATTCTTACGAAACTGGGAGGGTAAACAAAACACACGTTTCTCCTTAGGCCCAGAAGGCAACAGGTAAAGTGCTCTCTTATGATCTCACTTATTCAGGGGTCACCATGCTCTGGACACCTAAGTGGATTGTCAGAAGGACAACACACAACGGTCCCACTACCTGCCAGATTCAAGCAAGTGGGGGTGGGGTCTGGCTGGAGGGGGCCCTTAGGGTCACTTGCCTTGAATCTTCAGACATTGGGCGAAGAGAGGACCCAAGAGGGGCCAGAAATGAGGGGGAGCATTGACAAGAGTACTTAATGACAGGTGACAAGATCGTTGGCTCTTCTGATGAAGGTGTAGGAGTGCCGGGCTTAAGCCTGGAAATATGAATCCATGGGGTAAGTTGGTTATTAGGTAGTTTGAGTTTGGCCGCCAAGGGAGTGCACATAATCACCTGAGCAGGGCCCTTCCATTTTGGTTTTAGAGGGGGCTTTTCCCCCGGTGGGCAATAGTAAACAAGTTGATCAGGTGTTAAGGAGGTAGGGTTTTGAGAGATACTAGGGTCAGGAAGGAGCCAGTCTTGATAGCACCAGAGTTCAGAGCGTAGATGGAAGAGGAGGGGCAGGGCAGAGGTTTCGGAGATGGGTAGGGGTTCTGTAAGCAGTCCAGGAGGAACGAGGGGACGCCCATACATGACTTCGAAAGGTGAGAGATTAGAAGGCTTTCTTGGCAAGGCCCTAATGCGCAATAAAGCCAAGGGGAGCACCTTTACCCAGTCCAGGCTTAATTCCATGGTGAGCTTTGTGAGGGTCTCTTTAAGGGACCAATTGGTCCTTTCAACCTTTCCGGAAGCCTGGGGGCGGTAAGGGCAATGGAAATGCCAAGGGAGTGATAGCGTGTGAGCCAGTCCCTGAGTTATCTGCGAGGTGAATTCTGGGCCATTATCTGATTGGATAGAAGTGGGCATCCCAAAATCGGGGATTATGTGAGTAAGCAATAGATCAACTACCGTAGAGGCCTGTTTGTTAGAAGTGGGAAAGGCTTCAACCCATCCCGAAAAAGTATCTACCAATACAAGAAGATTTTTTATGTTTTTTACTCGGGGCATGTTGGTGGAATCAATCTGCCAGTCTGCAGCTGGGGTATGACCGAGGGTCTGATGAGAAGGGAAAGGTTTAGGTTTTAATGGAGTATTGGTATTGGTTTTCTGGCAGATCTGACAAGCAGAAGTGATCTGTTGTAGGAGGGACTTATCGCGTGGGGAAAGGGTGAAAAAGGAGTGAAGGAAAGTAGTAAGACTCTGTGGACTGGAATAGAAAGTGAAGAAACTGGAAGAGTTGCTGGGGATCTTTGGGCCAATCCCCGCTGGTAACGAAGAGTAGCGGAGAGGAGATAAAGCTCTGTAGGGCCGCTGATCGGGCCACTTGATTAGCCTTGGAATTCCCCATAGTATTAAGGGAGTAGTCAGTTTGGTGGGCCTTGCAATGGATTATTCCCAGTTGGGAGAGCCTGGAGGCTCATAGTAGTCCAGAAATAAGTGTGGAATTAATGAATGCCATCCCTCTGCTGGTCAATAACCTCCTTTATTTCCAAATGGCTGCGTGGGAGACCAGGATATGGAAGACGTATTTGGAATCTGTGTATAGGGAGAGGGTTTTTCCCTCTGCTAGTTGTTTTCTGTCTACTGTAATGGCCTTTTCCCCTTGAGAGATAGAGAACCCTAGATAGTGACCTCTTTACATGCTATTTGGGCCTTTTGTGGAGAGGCCTGATATCCCTTTAATGCCAAGAAATTAAGTAGGAGAACTGTGTCATCTGTTGAGTGCCCTTTGGACGGGCTACAGAGGAGAAGATCACCAACATATTGCAAGAGGGTGGATTTGGGGCACTAGGGGTGAAAAGATTGGAGGTAGGAGGCCAAAGTTTGTCTAAAGAGGTGTGGACTATCTCAAAATCCCTGAGGAAGGACAGTCCAGGTTAGTTGTGGAGAATGTCTGGTGGTGGGATCTGTCCAGGTAAAGGCAAAAAGATCTTGTGATTCGGGGACAAGGGGAATGGAGAAGAAAGCATCCTTTAAATCTATGGCCGAGAAGTGGGTGGCAGTGTGGGGGATCTGAGACAGCAGGGTGTATGGGTTGGGAACCAAAGGATGTACGGGCCTAACGGAGGTGTTGATGAGTCTAAGCCTGAACTAAGCGATAGGACCCATTGGGCTTTCTTCCGCTAGTATGGGAGTATTGTAAGGGGAATGAGCAGGACGGAGGTACCTCTTGCTAAGAAGGTCCTGAATAATAGGTTGTAGGCCCAGAAGAGCTTTTGTGGACAGGGGATATTGAGCCTGATTGGGGAAGGTGTTAGGATCTTTGAGATGAATGTTAACTGGTGGGCAGGAAACGGTGGAGGGGGTGTGGGTATCCCATACAATTGGGTCAACCAGGTTCGTAAGGAAGGGGTCCTTTTTCATGTCAGTCTCACAAGTGGAGCAGAATGGCCAGTCTTCTGCCAAAAGGGCCCGAAAAGATGAACAGGCCGACTCTGGGGCCTGACTGATGCCAGGAGCCTGGATGTTGATTGTTGTATTAAATTTAGAAAAAATATCTTGGCTGAGCAAAGGAACTGGACATTGGGGCATAACTAGGAATGTCTGAGAGAATGGGAAGTTGTCTATGGAACAGAGTAATAGGGGAGTCTTTTTTGGATAGATGGTCTTTCCTCCTACCCCGACAATAGGAGAGGTGGACGGCACTGTTTGCCCCCAGAATTCTGTCAGGACTGAGAAGGTAGCCCCGGTGTCAAGGAGAAAGTCAACCTTGTACCCATCCACCTGAATCCACACCCTGGGTTCTTGTTTATTAATCGTTATGGCTGGGGACAAAGACCCAAGGTTCCGTCAATCTTCAATTGCTATGCCCAGAAGGTCAGAGGGTTCCCTGGCTATAGGCTTCCTATGGAACCTAGGGCAGTCAGAACCCCAATGACCTTGTTGTTAACATCTAGGGCATGGGGTACTGGAGTGCGTGGTGCAGGGCATGACTTGGCCCAATGTCCCTCCTTGCCACACTTGAAGCAGGCACCTGGGGGGGTTTTCGGTGATGAGCGTTGACCCGAGGAAGCACCCTGCAGCACCTGGACGAGCATTTGAAATTTATTATGTTCGGCCCTGGGCTTGCGGTGCTCAATTTCCTCATCCCGGTTGTGAAAAACCTTAAAAGCTACCACCAAGATCTCAGTCTGGGGGGTGGCAGGGCCTTGTTCGAGCCTTTTTAGTTTGGCCTGGATGTCAGGGTAGCTCTGCGAGAGGAAATATGTCATAAGGACATGATGGCCATCTGGGGTTTCGGGATCTAGGTTAGTATACTGCTGAAGGGCTTTCGCAAGCCGATCCAGAAATTCTGATGGGGTCTCCTCTCGCTTTTGAATAATCTCTTGTAATTTTTGGAAATTGACAGCCTTATGTGCTGCTTTTTTGAGCCCAGAAATAATATATGCAGAGAATCGGTCCCTACTCTGTATGCCAGCTTGTGTATTATAATCCCAGTCAGGAGTTTGATTTGGGGCAGCAAGTGGCCCCAGAGGGTGATTGGAATTAACTCAGTGAGTTTCATCTGCATGGGCTCTGGCAAGTTCCCAGTCTCTGGTACGTTCCTCAAGAAGGAGAGTATTAGTCAATAGCATATATATATATATATATATATATATATATATATATATACACATATATATATCATGGTGAGTGAGGCTATAAGCCTGGAGGATCCATTGAAACTCTCTAATGTAAGTGGTGGGATCTGTGGTAAATGAGCCCAACCTTTGCTCGAGTTGCATGAGGTCATTCATAGAGAATGGGACATGTACCTGGATAATGCCCTCAGGTCAGTAGGGAGGGGGTTCATCTGCCGGATTGAAAGAAGGGTCAGTAGGGTCATTAAGGTAAGAGCATAGGTCAGGGTAAGAACGAGGAAGAGAAAAAGCCTCAGCATAGGGGAGCTCCTTCCACTTTTTCGAGCGCTTGCAGAAGTTAAACAGATCTCTGAGAATTGCGGGATCTAGGGATCCTCCTGGTGGCCATTGACTTTGATTGTCCAAATTATAGTAAGGCCAATCTTTTGTACAGAATTTCGTGAGAGTCTTGGGATTTATATCAGGAGTGAGGGATAGGCGATCCAGATTAGCCAGGAGGCATTTTAAGGGGGAGTCTGCAGGGAGGGAAGAAGAGGCCCCCATAATGGTCCCAGGATCCTAGTGGAGATTGTAACCTCTCTGTTATTGAAGACAAAGCAGACCACAGTTTAGCAAAGGTGTGGAAGATCTGAGTATGATTAACACACTTGAGCCAACGAAAACAGAGAGAGCAATGTAACCAACAGCCCAGGGTGCTGGTCTTTTCAAGGGCATGTGGAATGCTTACAGACCATACGCTGTGTCATAAGGCTCACAGATCTGAAAAGGTTGCTATCACATAGCTATGTCCTCTGAACACAGTGAAATTAAGCTAGAAACAAATAACAACATAACTGGGAAACCTGAAATGTTTGGATATGATGATAGAACCTAAATAATTCAGGCATCAAAAAAGGAAACCATAATAGAAATTCTAAAACATTTTGAGTTAAATTAAAACAAAATATGACACATAAAAACCTGTAAGATACAGCTAATTCAGACTATAAAGAGAAACTTACAAATACTGGAAAGAAGAAAAGCTAAAAAAGCCTTCCTTAAACCAGGATTATCAAACTGCAGCTGCCAACCTAATCCAGCCACATCAGAGCCACACCCACAGGTTTTGCATCACCCCCGGCTACTTCTCACTCCTAACCAGATGGGACAGTTGTAAGAGACCACACAGGCTGCAGCCCCAGAAAAAGTCACTAACCATCCTTTACTGAAAAAGCTTGCCAACCCCTGATCTAAGCTTTCAGGTCCAAAACTAGGTTTTATTGTAGAAACTGACGAGTTATAAACTTCTTATGGAAAAACCAATCAATTAGTTAAAAGACGATCTTGAAAAATAAGAACAAAATCAGACAACTTATGCTATCAGATAACAAGCATTCTCAATGAAACTACCATAACTGAAATATCTTGGTAATTATGCAATGATAAACACAACAATCAGAAGAACAGTTTAGAAACAGATTCATGTACATTAGGGCACATGATTTAAAACAAAATTACCACTATAATGCAGTGAGGGCAGATATATATTTTAATGTTGGCACTGATAAATTGAAAAGTCATAGAAAAATAACTGCATGCTTTGATCCCTACCTCACACCATACACAGAAATTCTTTCCAGATGATCATAAATCTAAATGGGAGGGCCAAAACAATATTTTTGGAAGATTGAAAATATATATTTTTATGAGCTTGGGATAGTTAAACATGCATTAATGTCTCTTGGGCATTTGTCCCAGAAAATGAACACTTCATACAACACCTGTGCATGGATGTTCCTAGCAGCATTATTTACAATGGCCAGGGCTGGAAACTCTAATGTCCTCTTGTGGGTGAATGGTTAGTCAAACTTTGGATCTTCCACACCATGGGATACCACTCAGCAACCAACAACCAAATAAACCACTTGTATATGCAATAACTTGAGTAAATCTCAAGGGATTTA
The DNA here is from genome assembly GCF_001458135.2 of Marmota marmota marmota. Lineage (NCBI taxonomy): Eukaryota > Metazoa > Chordata > Mammalia > Rodentia > Sciuridae > Marmota > Marmota marmota. Next base: position 5,813,566 of record NW_026000108.1, read on the forward strand.
GGATGATTAATAAAGCATATATTTTTACATACTTCCATTTGTAGAAATATTCCTTTTTTTTTTTTTTTTTTGCAGTGCTGTGGTTCAAACTCAGGGCCTCATACATGCCAGGCAAGTGCTCTACCACTGAGTCACTGAGCTACATCCCATACCCTAAAATTTTCTTGAAATGACAAAATTGTGGACAAGTAGAACAGAAGATTTAGTGGTTGCATGGGATGCAGGTGCAGGAAGAGAAGTCGATGTGGTGATAAGGGGCATCAAAAGGGATCCTGAGGGCGATGGAGCTGTTCTGTATCCTGACTGGATCAACACACACACACACACACACACACACACGTACAAGAAAACAAAGAAACCTGAATAAGATGCGTGGATTGTATCAGTGTCCACATCCAGATTGTGATATTGTACTATAGTTTTGCAAGATGTTCCCATAGGAGGAAGTGGGTAGGGGTTGTAAAGCTCTCTCTGTGCTGTGTTCTACAGCTATTTGTGAATCAGCGTGATCTCTGATGTGAGTCAGCCAAGGTCAGGTGATGTCCTGACTCCAACACTTACCAACTGGGTGACCTTGGGCAGGTCAACACCCTAAAGTCTGTTTCCTCATCAGTGATGTGCGGATAGCTGTGGTTCCCACCTCCCTGGGGTGATGAGGATGAAATCACAGAGCATATAGTGCCCTGGTCAACATCAATCCTCCACAAATGTCACTTCAAGAGAAATTGCCATTGTTACAAATGAGAAAAGATGCAGTGATTTGCCCCAGGTTGCCCCAAATGAGCCAAGATTCCGGTCCCTGGAGCTGGGTTCTATTTGATCAGAGAGGAGAGGATCAAAAGTGAGAAATCTGGGGGTGGATACACTGGATTTCTCCCCGGACACTGTGTGTGTGTGTTGGGGGAGGGGAGAATTAGGACAGGGAGAGGGTGCATGAGGAGACAAAGGAGGAAGGGGTCAGAGAGCAGGCATCAAAAAAATACTAAGAAAATCAAAGGGCAGCCGGAAAACAATAGTTTGGGGGCCTATTGTGCTCTGGCTCCATCCTCAGGCTGGGGCTGAATGGATTCCCCAGCCATGTCCTCCTCTCCCACCAGGGTGCCTGTAGGGGTCATCTGGGTTCAAGGATGTGACAGCTGCTCTGGACAGCAAAAAGCACTGGACAAATGTCTGTGGATGACAGTGACAGTGATGGTGACAGTCATGATTTCTGTAACCCGTGGTTGAAAGGAATCCTCTGGAATCATTTCGCACTCTGAACGGCCCCAGCTGACCCCATCTGGGCAAATCTTTCTTGGTTACTCTCCCTGTGGCCATTGCCAGGTCTCAAAATCCAAAATCAGGGAGGGACCTGAGAAGTCCTCTTGGTGCTGGCCACTCAAAGATGACCCACAAACTGGAGCAAGTGCCTCACCTGTGAGCCCCTTAGAACCGCGCCATCGCTGGCCTCCCCCCACACCTGAATCAGACTCTGGTTTTAACAGGCTCCTCAGAGGGTCTGTGTGAGAATCGCCGCTCTACTCCCGCTTTCTGATTTTCTGGTGAGGACATAAAGGGTCGGAGGGGGTGAGGGACTGGCTCCAAATCTACAGCATGCTTGACTGCAGCTGGGACAAGCTCCCCAGCTCAACTGCGTCAGCCAGAGGCCTGGGGTAAACGGTTTGAGGAGGAACAGTGTGCACTGCAGAAAGTCCTCCACCTCCTGTCCTGTCCTCAGCTCTGGTGGAAAACAGGGCTCGGTGGTGACTCATTCAGCTCATGGTTTGGGTACAAGTAAGGGGAAAGTGAACCAATATGCAGACAAAAAGTCTCTCCTCTTCAGGGAAGGCTGTGCAAAAGCACCTCAGCAGATGGCTGTGTTCGCCACGACACAGAGTCTTTGTGCCTCCCCTTCCTCATCTGGAAAAGCTGTTCCTCTCCACCAACTACACGTTAAGCACAGACTACCTGCCAGTCCGGTGCCTGGTGGTCACCTGGGCCCCAATGGCACAGGCACAGGAAGGCCAAGGCACTGACTGCTAAGGATCCCAGGGCAAGAGCAACAGGAAGACTGTACCAATGACAAGTCACTGCCACTGGACCCCACTTGCCCAAGCAAACCTTTAGGAACTTACTTTCACAATGCTCTCAGGTGAAAACAAACTGCTTCTTTCACAAACCAAATCAGCCAGAAAACAATAGGGCTGACGGGGCATTAGATGGGGAATCTCCTGTCTATCTTTATTCCCCTGAAAGGGAAGCAGGCCCAAGGAGGGAAAGAGACTTTCTTAAAGACACACAGCATTAGAAGTAGTACCACATTATGGACTGAATCCATGTGTCTCCTGCCAAAAGCATATATTGCTATCCTAACCCTCCACGTGATGGTATTTGAAGTTCGGGGCTTTTGGAGATAACTAGGTTTGGATGAGGTCATGGGGGGGTGGTCCTCATGATGGACCAGAGAGCTGGCTCTCTCTCTGCTATATGAAGACACAGCAGAGAAGACAGCTGTCTGCAAACCAGAATCTGTGTGTACCTGGGCCTTGGTCTTCCCAACTTCCAGAACTGTGAGAAATAAATGTCTGTTGCCTAAGCCACCCAGGCTAGGACGATCTGTGCCAGGAGCCTTATGTGCCGAGGATACACCAGGACTCCTTACCCCTTCTCCGCTACGCTTTGTGTCTCCTGTACCTTCCCCACTTCCCTACAGGAAAGTCACAATTTAATCCAGATCGACAAGCGTCCTCCCTGTGAGGTGAATTGAGTGACCGGGCCATGGTTACAGTTACAGTCTCTCTGGAAGCAGCTCTTTGGGCGGGAAGGGCGGAGCCAAGAGCTTCTGCTCCCTTAAAGCCAAACAGGGACGACCAGAGGCCCCACCCATGTGGGCGGGGCCTGGAGGGGGCAGGGTAACTAGGCAAAGTGCCTGGGTCTCCCAAGCTGCTAGGAGGACTTTCCAACAAAAATGTTGGAGACCTGGAAAAGTAACTTTTGGCTCCACCAGGAGAAAAGCAAACTGCAAAGTCAAAACTAATAAATGTTTAATTAAATGTCCACAGAAGGTAGCACCGTGTCAACATCATTAAATTGCTCAATTAATTATTCCTGAAAATCTCATTACAGGTGAAAACGACTTAGATTTTCTCACTTTGCAAGAATTTCCCAGTACGCCCAATCATTCCTAAGAAATCACAGCCATTGTGAATTAGTGCCTTGTAGCCAAGTAAAAGCAAAAGCAAAATATAAAAAATCCTTTCAGAAATCTAGTAATAAAAAGCCTATATGTAACGAGTGTGATATTGCTGTGTTTTTAAGAGTTTGCTATTAGGAGGGCTGGGTCTGGAACCTCAAAACAAGGTATCCCAGGGCCTCCAGGATACCACAACTCAAACCCTTAACTAACTCAGAGCTGCTGTCAGGCTAGCTTTCTGGGGATCATCGCAGTCACTGCGTCGGAGATGTAGTTTTTCCCATTTCTAGACATGCAGGGATCAGCAGCCCAAACTGCCTGAGCTTGCTAAGGGGCTGTGAGGATCCAAAGCTCAGATGCCAGGGGAAGGAGGTGGGAAATGGGCAGTGCAACTTTAAAGAGAGCACTCAAAACTCACAAATAAATCAGTCCTATGTGGCTTACCAACCAGCTAATGTTCTGAGATAATCATCCTGGGAAGACTTGTCACGTGAACATCAGAATGTACTTACACAAACATAGATGATATAGCCTAGTCCGCATCAAGGCTGTAGCCTCTCTCTCTGAGAGAGACTATTATATATTACATGCAACATATAATGTTTAAAATCCCCAGAGGAGTGACGCCATCAAGAGACAAGGTCAATGGGACATTTGAGGCTCTTGCCGGCTAACACTGCACGCTTTTGCAGTAAGCATTTATTTTTAAGTACACTCTGAAGTAACAATAGAAGTGTAGTAAATACATAAACACTGTTGTCATCTAGCATTGCTCAGTGCGAGCAACTGTGAGTGCTGTACTTTTGTACGACAAGCAGAGCAGGTCTGTTCACACTAGCCACAACACCTGAGTGTTGTGACAGTACTGACAGCTGCAGCATTACTGGGCGACAGGAAGTTTTCGGCTCCCTTAGAATCTTAGGCGACCACAGTCCTCTGTGCACTTGATGGAAGGTCGTCGAGCGCGCATGACTTTTTTTTTTTTTTTAATGTAGCTCAGTGGTAGAGCGCTTGCTTTGCATGACTGTTTTAATGCACTGTTTTTTAAAAAATCAAAGATGCAAAATTAAACACACAAACACCACACACACACACACACACATAAATGAAAGCGGGCTCTGTCTGGGGCTCTTGGGGCTCCGGGGCCACCCGGCCTGGGGACATAGGTTCTGGTTCTGTGCTCTGGGCCTGGATCTGGGCCTGCTTCCTGCACCTGCACGGTGGGACTTCGCATCGCACCCAGCTCCAACTTCTCATAAGAGAAAAGGCGCGGGAGGAAGCTGATTGGGCTGGGCGAGCGCCCAGCTGGGCTGGAGGCGCTTTAAGACTCTCAGACAACTCTTTTTCACACCCAGCGGGAACATCCCACATTGTTGGCGCAAATCGAGGTCACAATGTCATCAAGGAAATTACGTTCGG
>NW_026000108.1:5818181-5869138 GCF_001458135.2 Marmota marmota marmota
CGACCAGCAGTCGGTCTCCAAAGGCGATCCCGGCGGGGCGGCGCCAGCGGAGCCACGCAGCCAGGCAGCCGGACCGTGCCAGGGTGCGGTGTCAGTCCCTGCCCTGTGGGTCCCGCACACGGGAGGCGCGGGCGTCGGGGCTCGGGTTCACTTCGGATCCTCTGATGGGGTGGGGAGCGCCTTTACCCAAAGCGACCAATAATGAAACTATTTCTATCTACTTCAAGGTCAAGCCGATTGCGTAATCATCTTTGATTTTTCTTTTCATAGTACTCCGGCCGGTTCTTACAAGCACACGTTCCTACCACTTGAATATTTCTGAGACCCAGGGAACCCTTGAGTCTGACCAGAAGTTATAGGCAGGGATAAAATCACTGCGCAAAAATCTAGGCCTGGCAGGATTGGTTCAGTTTCAGGAGAGAAGGGGTGTGTATGTGTGTGTGTGTGTGTCTGTCTGTCTGTCTCTCTGTCCTGGGGGAGGGGAGGTCATTCTCAAGCAGAGACTTTGAGGGGAAAGATGAAAGGCAGGTGCACTAGGAGTCCGCACCAGCGCTCATCAACTTTCTTTTCCACCCTCCTTTCTCTCCTGCCCTGACCACCTCATTTCACCACGGCTGACACCGTCCCCCTGCCTGGCGTTCCCTCCTTTCTAACTAATGGACTCCTACTCTCCCCTAAGGTCCTGTCCAACTCCCCCTCACTGAGAAGTCTGCTCCACCTCAGCCCCTTTCTCAGCTATGCAGAGTCTCTGGGCTGGTTGGAATTCTGGACTGAACATATCTGTACCTGCCCAGTGAGCAAGGTGAGGGAAGATAGGTGTCCTGCCAGCAGGGCCCTGCACCAGGTATTGCATCATCCTCAGCTGAGAGTGAGCAAGGGAATCACAAAGGAGATGCCCCCAGGAGGGAGTGTAGGAAACACAGCAGGAAAGGGGAAGAGGCCAGCAAAGGTTCCTGTCAGGAGAAGGTCCAGTCTCAGGGAGCTCCCAAAGTAGAAGGAGCGTGACTGGCTAGCATCCTGGAGCAGGTGCAAGCAAGGAACATCTGGCTCTCACGCCAGTGCAGCAGCCCAGGAGGTCCCTTGAAGAGGCTTCTTACCTTGTCTTAGGAGTGGAACCCACAGAAGCTTGGAGGACAGGCGTCCAGGGGTCTGGGTGGCCTGAACAGACAGTAACCATTCACTGGGTGTGCTAGGTCATGGCCCAGAAAACACTCTTTTCATATATAAGTCAGCCCTACCAGTACACAGCCACCTCCTGGGGGCAAGGACCATGCTTTATTTCCCCTGCTGCCCATATCCCTTGAACACAGCAGGTGCTCAGTCAACAGGCTGAATGGCGCTGAATGAGACCCTGCTGGGAATCTGGATCAGCCAGTCCCTTGTCTTCTGTTGGCCTGCTTCCTCATATGCAAAGGGATGAAATCAGAGTACAGTCCACAGTTTCCCCGTAAAGATGTTTCAGAATTCTGCATCTTCCTGATTTCAGAACAAGAAAGCGTGTTTCTCCTACCTGCACATAGCACCCAGCAGTGACTAGAGCAGCCCCTGCAGCCAACCAAATCGACAATCCTATGACACTGCAGTGAATCAGAGAAGCAAATAGTTACATTAAGTAGAGCAAATACAGGACAATAAATAACCTCACATTACTTTTGTGAGGCTTTACCAATCAAATAAATTTAAACAAATACAGGTCAGGGTAGGTTTTTTGATGATGATGATGATGATGATGATGATGATGATGATATAGATTCAAATAAATTGTTTTCAGAGCTTCTTGGATTTTGAAATTGGTTAGGCAATTGTGGACCTGTGCTCCTCTGAGAGTGTGACTGTGAAGATTATCTGAGGCTAATGATAAACGCTCTAGCCAAGTGTTTGATACATAGTAAATCCTTGGTAAGCACTTTTGGATATTGTTGGTGATAAATTGTTATGATCACTGTCTCTATCACTGTGATCATTAAAGGGAAAAAAAGCTAGCAGGGAGACAAGTACCATATTCTATGCTCTTGCAACACTTGCAAAAGCCAAGAGGTGCAACTTAACAAACTTACAGAACATTCCACCCAACAGCTGAGGATGTACCTCCTTCTCAACCACACAGGGAACATGCTCCAGGGGAGATCATATGTGAGACCACAAAACAGCCTTAACCAATTTAAGTTGAAATCACTTCAAGTATCTTTTCTGACCACAATGTTACAAAACTAGAAATCAACAGCGGGAGGAAATTCAGAAACTTTATAAGTACATAGAAATTAAACAACATCTCCTAACAATTAAAGGGTCAATGAAGAAATCAAAGGGGATATTGAAAAATTTCTTGAAACAAATGAAAATGGAAACACGACATACTAAAACCTTTAGGATACAGTAAAATCAGCTCAGAGGGGAGTTTATTGCAATAAACACAGACATCAAAAGAGAAAGCTCACAAACAACCCAATAATGCACCTCAAAAGAACTAGAAAAATGAACAAACTAAGCCCAGAATTAGTGAAAGGAAGGAAATAAAGATCAGAGCAGGAATAAATGAAATGGAGAATTAGAAACAATACAAGAGATCAATGGAGTGGAAAGCTGATTATTGGAAAAGATAAAATCAACAAACCTTTAGCTAGGCTAAGGGGAAAAAAAAAAGAAGACTTGAATAAAATCAGGTCAAAAGGGAGAGATTACAACCAATAACAGAATACAAAGGATTGTAAGAGACTGTGGTGAACGATTACCTACCAATGGATTCGACAACCTAGAAGAAATGGATGTTTCTGGACACACAACAACCTGCCAAGATTGAATAATGAAGAAATAGAACACAGAACAGACTGATAACAAAAGGAAACTGAATCAGTAAGAAAGTCTCCTGTCCAAGAAAAGCCCAAGGCCTGATGGTTTCACTGCTGAACTCTACCCAACAAACGCCAACTCTTCTCAAACTCTTCAAAAAAAAAATTGAACACTTCCAAACTCATCATTGCCCTAATACCAAAGCCAGACAAGGACATAACAAAACAGAAAGTTACAGGACATGATCCCTGATGAACATAAATGCAAAAAAATCCTCATCAAAACACTAGCAACTTAAACACACACTAAAACCATCATTCACTCCAAAAACAACAACAACAACAAAAATAGAGAAGCCTGAAAGATGCAAGTAAGTCCTGGGAATAGGGTCCAGAGAGCCCCAACATCACAAAGGAACTCGAGGAAAATGAGTGATGAGATGATTTCAGTGAACAATGAAATGCATGGGTTTCACCCTGTGCCCCAATGTCAACGGAGCCCATGAAAAGGCCAAGCCACAGTCTATGATCACAGATGCACCTTTCCAGTAGGAGGGGCCTATACTGACCCTGGACAGACCTGGCCCGTGTTGTCCACTTTCGGGTGTCAGTGGGATGAGTGGGGCCTGCAGTGGGATTTCAGAACCCAAGGAGGCCATAAGAGTGGGAGGGCTGCCTGGCTAAAGGAGGAGGAGAAAACCTCCATCCAAAGGGCAGCTCAGTGCAGGGTCTGACCCAAGGTGAGGAAGTGACCCCCGGAGTTGTCGGAGCCAGGCAGAGCAAGCGGGCATCGCTCAGGAAGTCTTCACGGGCTGTGGGCCTGGACGGAGTAAGGGCTGCATCCTTGTCAGGGAGGAGCGGAGTGGAGCTGGTGGCTGAGCCGGGCACAGGGGATTGGCCATGTAGGCAGATCTACAAAAGATGAAGGAGGACGGTAACTCACAGTAGGAGAAGGAAACTGCAAATGTGGGACAAGAGGAATCTGGAAACCTGAGGGCTGCGTTGCAATTGGAGGTGTCGCGGGGACTCACAGAGGCAGGAGTATAAGGGGGTAGAGAAATAAGTGTAGCTGCAAAGTGCAGCTGCAGATGTGGGCCCAAACATGGGTGTCTGTAGACACGTGTACTCCTCGTCATTTCCACTCAAGGAACCCAAGACGGGTACTCCAAATGCCGTGAGCGTCCCTAGTGCCAGAGTTTGGCTTCTAGTTACCAATTCCAACTAAATAAGAAGGGACCCTTGGAGAAGGCAGGTTTCTGTCACAGATGCATGTCCTAAATCTCATACAAATCTAGACTGAGGGATATTCTAGAAATCACTGGCCTGGCCAGGTGTCAAGTGTAATCCCATCTGGAGGCTGAGACTAGAGGATCACAAGTTCAAGGCCAGCCTCAGCAACTGAGCAAGAACCTGTCTCAAAATTTAAAAATAAAAGGCTGGAGACATGGTTCAGTGGTAGAGCACTTGCCTACATGTGTGAGGCCCCGAGTTACATCCTCAGCACTGCAAAACCAGAAAGGAAAAAGAAAATGGCCTACAATCTTCAGAAGGGTCATGAAAATCAAGGCAAGCCTAAGGAACCGTTCCCAGATGGAAGGAAACAGGTAAGGCCTGATACTCAACTGGCTCCTCTTGTGCAAAGGAAACATGAGTGCGGTCTGAGGACAGATGGTAGGAATGCATGGCGTGGACTTCACAGTCTTGATGACAGTCCTCCTTGTTTGTTGGAAATACACACAAGGGATCCAGAGGTGACAGGTATCATGCTGGCAACCCACTCTCAGATGATTCAGGAACAGAAAATTCTGTGTATTATACCTGCAAGTTTTCTGTGAATTTGGAATCATGTTAAAGGTACACACATATACTTCCCTGCTCAGACCCTATTCTTTCCCATTGTCTTTTAAATAAACATAGAATCCTGACCCTGATCCAGTCTGAACCATGACCTGGCCTCTGTGTTTCAGCCACACTGGCTTTCTGGATGTTTCTGGAATGTGCCCAGCATGCACCTGCCTCTGGGCCTTTGCGCTTGCTGTTTCCTTTGTTTGGAGATTTCCACGTGGTGCTGTCCGGGCTGCATCCAGGGTCTCTGCTCAGATGTCTCTGTGCCAGGCCTTTGGGGCCAGCTCCTCGCCCAGGTCAGTCTCCTGTGTTCATTTATCTGAACTAATCTTCTTGCTTGTTAAAAACCTAGGCAGCCAGTCCCTCTGGAATGTGCTCTCGTCCACAGGCTGTTCTTGGATACTTTAATATGGGCTTCCCTGCCTTTTACTTTCCAGAATTCATCTCCTCCAGGCAAGAACTCTGCTTTATTTTTCTCTCTACTCCCAGGGCCTACAAGAGTCCTCGCATGGAGAGGTCAGTCAGTGATTGCTCCTAAGTGAGGCACACTGGGCACAGGTGGGGACTTTTCCGCACAGTCATGCAGCCAAGTGGGCCCCTGGTTCCCATTTCGGAGATGAGGGAGTTGAGGGTCAGAGAAGAAAAGTGATTGACCCAAGGACACACAGCAAAACTCAAAGGGAGTGGGATTTGAACTGTCAGAAAACAGCACCAGACACTTGTGAAAGGTGTTGAGACAGACTTTCATCCAACTCCTACAGAGGGAGAGAGAGGCCTGGGAGAAACTGAGCTGAAGCCCAACTAATGGAGGAGACTGAGGTTTTAAAAGGGAGGCTGAAAGGGAACCGGAAGGACTGTGGGGAAGGAGAGGGCCTGGGGCTGGCTGGAAATGAACGATTACAGAAAGGGGTGAATACAGAACTACTGAGAATGACTTGACCGCTCCTGTTTTCTTGAGCCAAGGCAGCCTGTGGGCCGTGGTCATCTTCGGAGAGGTGTTTTCATGCGGGTGGAAGCCACGCTGGAGTCTGGTCCAGTCTCTGAGCTCAGTGTTGGGCCGAGTCCTTCAGGCCACATGGATTTCATGCCACATGGGTTCTGGTTTCACAGAGCCCATGTCTGCAATCTCTAAAGCAAGTCACAGATAGGAGGATTTTGCAAATTATTTTTGAGAAGAAGTCTCTGGGGGAGCCTGTCATCCATTAATTCCATAACCCTTCTCTACCCAGTACCTAGCAGAGCTCTCTGTAGAGATTCCTGATGGATGGTTGACAGGGTGGCAGCACCAACTGGGCATTGCATGAACTTCAATCCAGACAGATCAAGTTCCAATCCCAGAGCTGCCACTTCCCCATCGGGCTCACTTTCTCAAGCCTGAGTTTCTGAATCACAATAGCAATGCCCTCTTGGCACAGGTCACAAGTCCTTTATAAACCAAGATGTGTAAAGTGCCCAGCAGGGTCAGCCAGCAAGAAAATAAATGCAGCTGTGACCAGGCATTGACACTGCATCCCTTCCAGGGACCAGAGACTCTGAGAGGTGAAAGGCCAAGAACAGTCTCTCCTGAACAGTCTCGACCTAAAGCCTGGAGTGGCATACTGAGGGACAGAGGCTGGATCCCCACACGGCCATGACCTCTGGGATCTGCCCCTAGTACCTGTGAACAGAGCCAAATGTCTAGGGAGACTCTTCTCCCACCTCGTTCAGCATCAACTCTTCTGTTTTGAATGCCTGGGTTCCTCATTTGGCTAAGGCAGCCAATTCTGCTGGAGTGGGATCCAGTCCGCGGCTGTTGGCTCAATGTTAAGAAACACAAAACCATCTTGAAATGCTCTTTTCCATTTTAAATTTTGCTTGTTTACAATGTATACCAAAAGCAAGATACCACCACTTCCAATATAATCCCTTCTCTGACATCTAATTACCTTTCAAGCATTAATATCAACATTAAGATGTTCTTCAGCAAGGCATGGTATTGCACGTCTGTGATCCCAGCAGCCTGGGAGGCTGAGGCAGGAGGATGCCAAATTAGAAGCCAGATTGTGCAACTTAGTCAGACTCAATCTCAAAATAAAGAGGGCTGGGAATGTAGCTCAGTGGTAGAGTGCCCCTGGGCTGAACCCCAATACAGAAAACAGCCCCGTGCTGCAAGTCCTGTCTGGTTACCATCATGCAGTCAATGTCTACCCGGCCGGCCCCTCCCTCATGGCAGGCCGCACTCTACCTGCCCCGCCCCCATGTCAGTGGACACAACTACCACGAGTTTGACCTTGACCTTGGCACAGGTGGTGCTCTCCACCAGGTCCATGTTTTTTCGTGCTCTACCTGGAGAATTTCTACTTATCCCACCAGATTCAGTTCCAACCCACCTCCTCAGGAAAAGCTTCCCCATCCCAGGGAAGCTGGTTGCTGCTTTCTCTCTGCCGTCGTCGTAAGGCTTTGTTCATTCTCTTCTTCAGCCCTCCATTACCTTTATTCTCCAAGTTAATGGATTTACTTTGGGGGCCAACTTCAGCTTTATAGAAAAACTAAGTGGGAAATACAGAGAGCTCCTGTGTACCCTCCAGCTGCCTCTGCATTCCTTATGTTAATGACTTTATTGGTTTGTTCATTTCAGGAGTATAGATACAGTTTTATTAACAAAGTCCAGAGTTCACGTTGGAGTTCACTCTTCCTGCTGTACATTGGAGAAAGGAGGTGACAAATGTACAATGTCATGTGTCCACCCCTCAGTAATGTACAGAGCCGTTTCACTGCCTAAACACCCTCTGTGCTGCGCCTGTTCATCCCTCCCTCCCCCCCAGGTCCTGCAAACACAGATCTGTTAACTGTGCCCATAGTCTCACCTTTTCCAGAAGGTCAGTAGCCTTTTGGGAGTGGTTTCATTCACTTGAAGACAGATGATGGTGTGACTTACAGAGACCCAGTCTCTATTCTCTTGATAAATCATTAGCCGTAGCATTTTAGCATCAAGTTCAAATAATACTCAGAAGTAGAGTCTAACTACAGCTTTCAAATAATTTATATTTTATATCCTTATTCTCTAATTTTGGGTCTTTATTATTTTGGAAACAAACCACCGCATAACAGACCATCACGGGCATGACAATGACACTAATTACCCCTCATCCAGGTGCCACAAAAGGCTCCTAACACAGCACAGTCACAGGCACCTTTTTCCAATCTACTGGGGAAGGCAGAGGACTGAGAGATTTGGACAGTGAAGAATAATGAGATGTAGCAGGGTGTGTGGAGGACCCTGGGAGTCAAGGAAGACTCTCAACCCAGGCTGGGATCAGGAAGGGGCCATGGGTTCCATGCATGTGCTTCCCTCTAGTGGGGACATGATCCTTCCTGCTGGACGTGGCCGTGTGACCTCCCATGGCTGGTGGTACAGACGCTAGCTGGGACCTGAAATGCACTTGCGTAATATATTAGGTGCCCTCCCGACCCACCGTGAAGAGGGCCTCCCCTGTGGAGTCAGGGTTCTCGAATAAGAGACAGAAGCACCCTGCACCCAGTCCTACGCCACAGCCACTCAGCTGACCTCTAGGCTGCAAGCAGCAGAGAATGTTTCTTGCTGTTTGGGGATTGTTTGTTACACAGCATCATCAACAATAATGACTCCTACAGAGAACTTCCCCAGGGGAAAGGAACAACAGGAAACATAATCCAGACAGATAGGGAGAGGTTAGTGCAGGCAACAGGGCAGTACATTCAACAGCATTTATAGCTGGCCTGAGGCTGCAGGATAATGAGCTGCCAACAGGAAGTGGATAGACAGGAAGGTACACTCGGGCTGGCTTGATCGCTATGGCAATCACTGTCCATTCCTCAACCCCTTACTTTTCCTGGCAATGACTGCTCTCTTGCTCTGATGAGGGAATGGCCTGAAGCACTTTAACCCCACCATCTTTGAGCTGCTGAGCAATGACTGCAACCACTTGCCTCTCAGCATCTTCCTGTATGAGTTCCGTGGGCCCTGCTCCCTGGAAGCTTCCAGAAGAGGGCTTTGTCAGGTGCCATGTTTTGTGCTCATTACTTTCCTAGCTAATACAATAGCTAACACTTATAAGCACTTACCCCAGGCCTGGCACGGTGTTTACATGTCCAGCCATCGTGCCATTTGACTAAGAGTCCTTTGGAAAATGGTATTATAGCCACATTATTTTTTTTTCCAGAGGCTGGATCTGCTTAAGACTCTACTATTCTGTCCCATCAAACTAATTTGGAGTTTTACTCTGCCTAGGTACCATCTGGGCAAGACTTGAAAAGAGATATTTGATCAAGGTCTCCTGCTCCCTCCTGAAAACAAGGGAGAAGGTTTTGAACTGGGCTCAAGGCCTGAGGATCTTGGGGCTCTGAGGTCCCCAGGGCATGTCTGAGCTCGGTGCAGTCCAGCAGAGAGCTGGGACGCACAGACCGTGTTCTAAGCAGCCTCTGGACACTTGGAGCTCTCGGGTTGGCAGCCTCCTCTCAGGGCTCTGTCAGTAGCTGAATGAAGCCATCTACAGCAAGCTCCCTCCCTCCTGGCAGGGCTGTGTGATGCTTCATAATCCATTTAAGAAGCAAACACCCCTGGCTAGTTCAGAAGAGCAAGTGTTTTGTTGGGCAATGTTGGATTAGTGTCGCAGAAAGAATAAACGTGTGTGTGAATGAGCTACATTCATGAGAGAGTGCACAGAGACCTATGGGTGGCCTCTGAGAGCTGGACCCAGGGGCGTGCATGCAAACACACACGCGCACTTTAAGAGGAAATGTGGTGCTTTGCAGGTCTTCTTGGGTAACAGAAGCAATATTCAAAATGTTCATGAAGTTAGAACAAGGGAACTAATGTAACAAGATCAAGTTTAACAAGGGCAGGTGTTAGACTCTGGACATTTGTTCAAAACTGCCCCACACAGGAAGCCTGTGGAGGAGGCGGGACTTAGCCACGGCACGTGTGCAAAGATGGGGGTGCCCCAAGCTGACAGCCAACTCCTGTGCCTCAGAAGGAGGGCCTGGTTGCCAAGATCATAGCAAGCTCCTGTTAACACAGAACAAGGGACCCAACAGGGACATGAGTCAGACCACACCTGAAGTTTGGGGCTCTGTTCTGAAAAGATATGCAGGCAGACTGTGACACCATGAGCAGCCATACGGCAGGAGAACACATGGGGTGGAAAGGCAGGGCACAAGAGGAGGGGGGGACTCAAAGGCTCAGGGATGCTGGGCACAGCAGGAGGTGGCTAGTGTCTGACCCACCTAGGTGTTCGCAGTGTCTGAGACAAGTTAGAGTTTTTGCTGAACCAACCAGTTGGGGAGTCCTGAGGTAAAGAGAGCCTTCCATAAAGGAATGAGTTCCCCATCCATGATGGCATTCAAGTACAAAACAGACAACTGCATGTCGGTGGAGTTCTGGGGAGCTTTGAGGACCTAGTGTGGACTTAGGAACAGATGTGAACCTCTGTCCAATCTCAAGGATTTTATTCCATGAAGCTAGAGATTACAGACTTCACCGTGTTCAACTCTCAGGCATCCAGTTTTCTTTTTTGAGTAATTTCCAAAGAAAAGGGAGGTAGGAAGACTGAAGGGAAAGAAGAGTGGACCGGGTAAGGGCCATTCACCCCAGGGCTCGTTTTGCCTTCCCACCTTTGAGGGGGACCTACACTTTGTCACGGCACTCACTGAGGGACATGGTGACTATCTCGGTGCCAGTGTGTTTGCTTTGTGCCTAACACACAGTGTTGGTGACCTGGACCTGTCGATGGACACTTGGGAATGGGTGAAAGGTGATGGATGGACATCGTGGCTGCCCGCTCTGTTGGTGACGGGCTCCCCAGGCTGGCACGTATCTCACCAGGGCGTCACTCTGTGTGTTTGATTCCGTGGCGGGGAAAGACCTGCTGGAGGAGTGAACAGCGCCCTGGGGTTCTGCGCTGCCCGGGGAAGGGGCTTGAAGCCGGAGCATCAGCTCTTATTCACTTTTTCTTTACCTTAATCAGCTTATAGTTTCTGTGAAACACAAGACCTCTGGTTACCTCTGTGTGCTTCCTTTCCACGCGATTTCACCTGTACTTCTGTCCTGAGGTTCTGGGCCTCGACACTTTCGGGTTCACTCTGCTCTCCGACACTGAGCTGTGTGTTGGTCTTGGAGTCCTTGAGGGGTGTCAGTGAGGCCTAGGTTCTCCTGTCCCCTGTCATAGCGCCTGCAGCCAGAGCAGCACTGACATATAGTAGGTGCTCAAAAACCACTTAGAGAATGAATACAATGTTTGCCGTCTGCCTAGTGACAGGTGTCATGTGCTGAGCACGTTCCTGACATCGCTAGCTGGTCCACCCATCCCCCAGTGGTCAAGGGGGATTCTGATCTTCAAGAAAAAGATAAAGACTGAGGAAAGTTGATGGTGGTAGCCGAGTGAGCCAGGACTCAGGACCAGGACTGCCTGACCTGGGGACCCGCGGAGCCCCACCTTTTCCCCTAGACATTCCCGACTCCATGCTCTGGTAACCTGCCTCAGGGGCTTCTCAGAACACGATGGATCAGGTACTAAATGGACGAGGGATAAACCATTAGGAAACCATGGAGGATGACAGGCAGAGAATCGCTGGACGGCTACCTCCCCATACACCAGCTCCTCCCCCACAGGCACCTGCAGGACGAGCCTGGAGCCACACATCCTAAGATGCACACAGGGCTCTTTGCTGATCCCGCCCCCTCCCGTCTCCAGGTCCTGAAACTGGAGTCTCCTCCTGAGCTGCAGCCCTGGCCCAGACCTCAGCCATGGGAGGACACCAAGGGCAAGAAGTCCTTACGCGTGGGTTTCCTTTTGCTGTCTCCTCCTTAATAAATACTTTATGTGGATTATATTTGGTCTCTTTGCATTTCCAGGAGAGCCTCGGCCTGGTGGAAAGGCTGCCTGCCCAGGAGGCGGCCTGGAGATGCTGCAGGTGGAGGTGAGCTTGCGGGACCAGCAGCGGCAGAATCATGGCGGTGCAGAAACCTTGGCACCAGGAGTAACTCTGAGGGCAGGAAGCGTGGACCAAGGCTGGAGATGCCTGGGGCAGGATGGTGGCTTAACAGAGGCGATGTGTGGGCCAGAGTGAGTGAAATGGAGGAAAGAGAGGCTGATTCGCCAGGAGGCAGAGCTGGAAGAGTGGCCTGTGGCAAGTCTCGCCAGGGCAGGAGTCCAGAAGCAGACATGGTCTCCTAAGCTCTGTCTCAGGCCACCACTGGCCTCGAGGCCAGAATGCCTGCACATACTCTGCGTGGCCACCTGGCAGGCCCTGGCCCTTGCTGATGACCCTTCCTGAGAGGCCTCTCAGACCTTGGACCTGGGCTGCTCAGGAGGAACCCAACCCTCTGTGCGTTGCTGTTCTTCATCTGTAAAAGGGGACAAGAAGAAGCCCACCTGCAGGACTGCTGAAGCCTTCTCTGCCAAGCACTGAATGTGGAGCCCGGCACCTAGTGAGTGTGACGCAGGATTGGCTGCCACCCCCTTCATCGTCACCTCTCTATAATGACCACTGGTTAGCAGTCGGAGAGGTCTGTTGATTCTCCTGTAGAGAGTGGCCTTCCACTCCACCCTTCCTCCCTTCCTGGGAAACCACACTCCCCCAGGCCACAACAAATAAGGACAAACCGGAGCAGAGGGAGGAGGCAGGCCTGTCGGGAGCCCGAGCTCCAAGGGGACCGCCAAGGGGAGGAGAGACCCAGGAGGAAGGAGAGAAAGGAAAGGGGGCTGGGGAGAGGAGCCGTGCAAACCGGGTGCCCAGGCCTGGAGGGAGCGGAGGCCTGCGCGAGGACCTGGCTCTAGGGCAGCTGCCTGGTGGGAGGGACCTGGAGTAATGGACTCTGCCCAGTCGGGGACACCACAGCCGTCCTTCTATGGCAGCATCCACAGCAGGGGCAGGGGCGGAGCACCCCCAGCTCCTGTGTAATCACAGGCGTCCTGTGGTCCCCCAGGAGGCAGCAGACACAAGAAGTCCTTTGATCACAATTACGGACTTTATGAATGAAATGACAGTAAATGAGACGTTTTGGAACAACGATTTGGGGCGCACAGGGAGAGACTTGCTATCTGTCAATAAATGGGCTCTTTGTTCAAAGCCTCTTCTACGTGACCACCATTCAACTTTAAAGTGACTTCGAAATAAACACCTAAGCCATCATGGGCCACTTTGGTGGTGGTGTGGGGGACCCAAAATCATTTCCTGTGATTCGCACAGCCGTACCTTTTGTACTCAAGTTTGAACATAGAGTGGCTGCCGGCCTTTTGGATGGCCCGAAGACTTTCTAAATTAGCCAGTGGAAACACGGTTGCCCTGGGAGGGCGGGAGAACCCAGTGTGTTCAGAGCCTGGTGACGGGTAACCTGTGCAACCCTGGCTGCGCCGGCCTGCCTCTGCCTGCAGAGCAAAGAGGGAGACAGTAAGGAAGGAGACCTAAAAATATGCCAACACGAATGAGTGTGTTGTGAGGAAATTCCAAGCTTTATTAAACGCACTTTTGGTGAAAGAAGCCCTACAGAGATTTTCTTAATAAATTTCAAAGAGGGGAGATGTTTGGTCTCTGGAGTAGCCTACATAAGCAATTGTGGCATTTGTGGAATGTCAAGCTGCGGATGGCCTGAGGTAATCATCCAACTAGTATTGAGGTCCTTTCTTACCACCAGGGCGCACAGTGGCTTGGGGTGGGCTGAGGCGGGGCTGAGCAGTCCTCCAGGGGAAGGACTGAGAAGAGCTGGAGGGTTGCCACGCTCCAGGTGTGCAGCCAGGAGACACTGTCCTCTCCTAAACCCCTCGGTAACTCCTTCCAAAGGCCAACAACACCCACGTTCAGGAAATTCTTCTTAATGTTTAGCCTAAATCCTTCACGCTTCCATGTGACTCATTATTTCTCATTCTGTCCAAAACAGAAATAGGGAACAGCTGTTCTCCATCACCAGCTCACACACTTGAGGACGTTTATTTCACCCGTGTCCCAAATCGTCTTTTCTCCAGAATAAATATTCTAAATGTCAACAACATCCTGAGACCCACCCAAACCAAGGAGGCCGATGACGTCCTAAGTGCTTCCTTCCATTCCCAACGTTAACCCACGCGGTCTCAGTCCTTCATTCTTTCTTTTAAATATATATATATATATAAAATTTATTTTTAGAAGTAGTTGAATACAATACCTTTATTTTATTTATTTATTTTTATGTGGTGCTGAGGATGGGACCCAAGGCCCTGCACGCGCCAGGCAAGTGCTCTACCCTGAGCCACAACCTCAGCCCAGTCCTTCATTCTTAAACAGCACATGTTGGGGTAACATGGAGGCCTGAAAGTCATCTGCCTCCTTCCAATGTCTGAGGACTCCACCTCCTTCAGCTGCCCCAGCTCCAGCTGAAGTTCAGTGTATCTTCACTCTGGACACCCTTGTGGCCATCAGGGCATGCGGTATCTTATTTCTTGCTCCACAGTGGACGCAGTGTTTCACACTTTGTTCAGACCATCTCATATAACACCTGCAACCTGTCAAACAGATTTTTTTCTTTAAATTCAGAGATGAAGAAATAACTCCAGAAGATCCCACCACTAACAGGTGACTGGATTTGAACCCAGAGCCATCGACACAGCCCAGGACCTGCCAGGCTGACACACGGTTCCTGCTCTGCAGAGTCCCATCAAGAAGGGGATGACAGAAACAGCCAAAACAGGCCATGAGGAGTTTGTCTATAGTTCCATTTCTGGAGCGACACGTCCTTCCAATTCTTGCCGTCCTTTTGCTAGCCACACAGAGTAGGCTAATGTCACATAAATCATTTTTATTTCATTCTTTAGAGATGTCCTTAAAACAACCAAGTCAGCTTCATGGTGCACACTGGAATCCCAGCGATTTGGGAGACTGAGGTGGAGGATGGCAAGTTCAAGGCCATCCTGGGAAACTTAGTGAGACCCTGCCTCAAAATTAAAAAAAAAAAAAAGATTAGCAGTGGCAGTGTGTCGACTCACCGTGCACAAGGCCCTGGGCTTTCCTCCCAGTGCTTCCCCCAGCTGCACAAAACCCAACCAACCTTATGCCGTGGTTTGACTGCCCCACCCAAACCCTCGCTGGAATTTAATCCTCAGTGTGAGGTACTCAGGTGGGGCCCAGTGTGACTACTAAGAGATGATTAGCCTCAGAGCTCCACCCTCAAGAAAGAACATCCTTTCTTGGAGCGCAGGGTTAATGAACTAGGGGTTATCTAGAGAGTGGCTCGCTACAGCAAAGCCAGCTTGGCTGTCTCTTGTGAAAGCCCCTTTCCTCCTGTGAGGCCTCACCCTGCCACAGGACTCTACCAGAGTCCCTGTCAGCAAGAAGGCCATCATCAGAGGTGGCCCTCAGACCCTCCCAGCACCCACAACTGTGAGCTGAGTAAATCATGGTAAGTGTCCAGTCTCAGGTTGTTTTGTTGTTGTTTTGGGGTGCTGGGGAGTGGACCCAGGGCCTTGTGCATGCTGGGCCAGTGCTCCACCATGGACCACATCCTAGCCCGTTAGACATGCTACCGTTGAAGGACAAGAGGGACTGAGACGCCCCCTCATCACCCCTGTGCTTAGCTGTAATGATCTTGTACACATTTGTGGACCCATCATCCTTGACCTGTTCCAAGGTAAGAGTCTCAGCTTTGTTTTGTGTCTTCTGCCACCAGCACAGTAACCCAGTAGACACCTACTGAGGGGACACCGGAAACATCTAGAATGTGATTTGCTGGCTGGCCGGCCACATGGACACACTTACTAATGACTCTAATTCTCAAGTTCAAAAGTCCTTGCAGGTCCCTGAGTGTCTTCGTGTACAGGCTGGACACCCCACCCCTGCCTCCGTCACACACTGGTGCGGGGCACTGGACAGTGGGAGGTGAGACTGCTTTCATTTCCCCACCGACTCAGTGCGTGATCTTGGACAAGTCACCTGTTTTCTCATCTGAAGGATGCAGAGAGTTGGCCTGGATGATATTTAAGGCCCTTTCAGTCCTGAATTTCCATAATTCTATGGCTATCTATAGACTTATCTAAATAATCACAAAAACACTACTTCATGCTGGAGAAACACAGTCATAATAAACTGAGCAAAACCAAATGCCCTTCAATATCCTGTTGTGAACTATAAAATGTCCCCTAAAATCACATTTTCCCCTTGAAACAGGATGTAGGAAAAATATTTTGCTATTAAATCCTTTTAAAGTGCAAGGGAAAGCATTTGTTCTGTGATTTGCTGTCCAACTCAATAAAAAGTAGAGGATTCAGCTGTCTTAATTCGGGAAGATACTGTCAGAAAGCAAAGGTGGTGGAAATTCAAGCTGGAAACCGAGATGAAGGACGACAGAACAGAGCACAGGTTTTCTAGAGGGAGTTTCCAAGTGTGTATCGAGCAGTTTATTTCTGCCATCATGTTGGGGAAACCAGTAAAAGATTTTTTTTTTTACGAGGTGATTTATGAAACTCCTGGGTGGACGAGGAAAGGGCTGGGAAGAAGTTGCGACAAACTCCCAACCCTGAGGGAGCTGAGGAGGGAGAACTTGAGCCCTGGTGACTTGGCGACATTGTCATAAGCTGGGGCCTCTAAGGTGGGTGTGCAAAATGGGGTGAATAGCCTACCAGGTGGCAAGCTAGAAGGTTTCAAAGGAACGGTGCCTGTGCCTTGACTGTTCCGGAGTCCGCTAGAGTGCACCCTGCAAGGGCAAAGGTTCTGTTTTCCCTGGAGTGTCGCAGGAAGCAGGCCACCAACCTTGTCTGAGAAATGAAAAGAGCCGGTGATCTACCTCCTGTTCACCCAGGAAGTCAATGAGGGGTATCTGCCCATCCCTTATGTCGGGTTACCTCCCTGTGATAGCAGTAAAATGTCCCCCCCCCCGGTCTGTGATTATGTACACTCCATGTCAAGGGTGACTGAGGGTGGGATGGAATTCAGGTTGTTGATCAGGGCGTGCCTCCGCTGGCTTTCTGTTGCTATAGCACATACCTGAGATAAACAACTTACGAAGAGAAAAGACTTATTTGGCTTCCAGTTTCAGAGCTTTTGGTCCATGATTAGCTGACCCATTGTTCTTGGCCTGTAGTGAGGCAGCACATCATGGTGACAGAAGTAGTAGAGCAAACTGCTCGGCTCATGTCTAGGGAGCAGAGAGAGGACAAGGAGGAGACAGGTGGCACATCCCCTTTGAGGACACACCCCTAGTGACCTGAAGACCACTCAATGGCCAGTCCTCTTAAAGTTTCCACCACCTCCCAACTGTGTCACCTTGGAACCAAGCCTTGAACAAGGGGGACTCTGGGGCACATCCAGATGTGCATACAGTAGCTGACCTTCAGAGAGGGACCCCTCCTGAACTATCTGGTTAGACCTAATGAGTGAGGCAGGTTCTGAAATGTGGAGGGAAGAACTGAGGGGCTGGTGTCCCTGAGGCCAGGTGAGCACTAGCCCCACCGTTCCTGGCCCTGGACAGCAGGGTGGGGACATAAGCCTGGGTATGCAGGTGGTCTCCAGAGCCGGGGAAGAGGAAGAAATGGGCCCAAAGCCTCCAGAACAGAACACAGCCCTACCAGCTCCTTGATTTTAGCCCAGAGAAACCCACATTAGACTTCTGACCTCTGGAACCTTAGGACAACAGATCTGTGCTGTTTTAAGCCACTGAATTGTGGTGATCTGTTAGGGCAGCAAGAGTAAACTCACATCCCAACGCTCCCAAACGTGGCAGGGTCCAGGCTGCCCTGCTTGAGCCAGCTGGCTCTGCACAGTAAGCCATAGCTGACTGGACCAGAGAAGGACAGGGGTCAAGCGGCTGCAAGACCTGATTAATGTCCAGACACACAAATATGCTCTGCATGAGACTTGGAATTGATAAATCAAGTTAACTCTGATTAGAAGCACACTATCTCAGCCCAGGAGGTGAGGAGAGCCCGGGCTCAGTCATTGGAGCAGAGAAGAAGAAAAGTTGGTTTGGGGAGATAAAAGCTACACTGAGAGGCAGGGACAGAGTTCCCATAGTGTCTTGATCTATAGTCCTTCTGGGGGGCAAAGTGCAAGTCTGCGGAATATACTCCTCAGTCAGGCGAAGGCAGAAGAGCAAGTGTCCTCGGCTCAGAACTTCTGAAAGGTCCACTTTGGCCAACTGAAAAACGCAGACTCCCAGTGTTGCCTGACAACCAAATGACTGCTCCAGGTGGAGATGCCAAGGGTGTCCAGGGAAGGAAGCCCCTGCTCACGGGAATCAGGAGTGAATTCGGCATTGCTGCATTTTTTGGACAGAGACTCCAGGAGATGAAGTCATTTGCCCAAAGTCATGGTGAATAGGAAGGGTGGAATTCAAACCCGAGGCTTTTCATTCCAACTGCTGTGTTTTGTGTGGGTTTGGTCTCATTAGTCATCCTCTAGTAATTGCTTCCTGGTCTTCTGTTTTAATAGAAAGAGCTCAAAGGTCTGATAAATGTCGCTTAGATAATCTTTAAACATTTCTCACAGAAGAGAAAAGCCAATGTATGATCCAGTTGAAGCCACAGGGGCCTCAGTGTCCAGAGACTACAGACCAGAAGCAGCTGGCCACGTGGAGCAATGGCTTCCCTTTCTGTCTCCAGAGGGCTTTGTCTTCCCCATGCCCACATCTGCGTGGCTTCTGGGGAGTGGGTGCCAGCAGGCTCTGGATGCTCAACTTCCTTTGGGTCTTGGTCTTTGCCCGCTGTCTAGACTGGCAATTCCTAAGTTGTGACTCTCAGCTTCCACTTTAGTAGAGCCCAGGACCACCCTGCTGGTTGTGAGTGTCACTGCTCAGAGAGAGATGGCTGTCAGAGCTTGACTCTCAGGGAGTGCCAAGCGGTATGCACAGTACCCTGAGCTCCCTGTCCTTGCTGGGCTTGGTACTCCTGAAGACATGTGGTAGCAGGTGATAATAGGAGTTCCTAGAATTGGAGGAGGGGTTATTTCTCAAGGCCGCTGCTGATAACAGGAAATGCTACCTGAAAACAGGTCAGTTCACTCTTGTGTCTCACCACACAGGTCGTGTCTTAAGATAATTTTCTGAACAAGCCAAGCTCCTATGGTGATTACCTGATATGTGATTGGCAGAATTCAAACCATAGATTATGCCTGCCAACTTTGCTCTTTCCATCTCTTGAAATTTAGTCACATAGACTCAGGAAGACAGAAGGAGAATCCTCAAAGCTTGGGATCTGTTTTGTCCCTTTGTGAGACTCTTACTGTCAAGTGGCTCCTTATTCTCTCATCCTGTGCCTTCTTTGGAATTGGCTTGCTTTCTGGGCCACCGGGTTCTGGTGGGACCTTGTCATTCACTGACACCCAGGGTGGCTTTGGCTGTGTGGCAAGCATCTGCTTTCTTTTCCAGCACTTGAACGTCTCAAAGTGGAGCACCTTTCCAGATGGACGAGTTCCCTCCCGCCTTTTGCACTTGAATAGCTGCTTATGAGGAAAGCTGGAAACAAGAGCGGAGTACCTCCCCCTTTCTGAGTAACTCCCCCTTTCTGAGTAACAGGGCAGCATTTGCTGCATGGACAGTGGCCACTGGACATCCTTCGTGATGCAGATTTCATTAAAGGAGCTCTTGTTGGCACTCTTTTTGGTCAGTTCCAGCTCATTCTGGTCTCTGGCCTTCTATAGAGCATAAGGGAGATATGCTCTGATATGAGAATCATATCTGGTCAGATATGATTCTCCAAGGATGAAGGATAGTGGGGATACCAAAGAGATGGGGCAGGAAAGAACAAGAGGAAGAGCAGCTGAAGAACTTGATCAACACCCAGAAAGATACAGGCCGTAAAGGTGGCTTTGTGAAGGTAATACGAGCCCATACAGGGATTGAGGACCAACTGAAGGCCCATCTGAGAAGGAAGGATGGGAGGGGAAGGGAATTATGGTGTGCATTAGTTTCCTGCAGTTTCCAGATGACAACGAACTTTGTGAGTTAAAACAACAGAAGTTTATTTCTCACAGTCCTGGAGGGTGAAGTCTGAGATCAAAGTGTTGGCAGGGGTATGTTTCCTTCAGAGGCTCTAGCGGGAGAAATGTCCCTTGCTTCCTCCAGCTTCCGGTGGTTGTCAGCAATATCTGGGTGTCTGCACAGGAACTTCTCTTCTCTGTTCTAAGTGTTACGAGAAGTCCCAGAGAGGGGGACCTTGACTTGGGACAAGTGGGGTCCTTGGCATACAGGAGAAAAGAAGATTTAAGCACATGTCAGTTGGAGACACCGATTTATTTATGAAGACACATTCTAGGGAGAATGTAGGCTAACTCAGGAAAGAGACATTTGGGGGGATAAAGAAATATGCATTCAAGGGCTGGGGCTGGGGCTCAGTGGTAGAGCGCTTGCCTAGCATGTGTGAGGCCCTGGGTTAGATTCTCAGCACCACATTTAAGCAAATAAATAAATAAAGGTACATCAATAACAAATAAAAAATATTTTTAAAAAGAAATACACATTCAAGGGAGAATGACGGCCATCTTGACAGTGAGAAACTTTTGGGGGTAAAGCAAGGAATACAGAGTCAAGAGAGAACATGGGCCATCTCCAAAGGGAGAGCTAGCCACCCCTTGGTGTAGGGTGTTATTTATAGAGGGACAGTTGCTAGGGCTGAACTACAGGAGGAGTCAGGGTGGATCACACAATTTTGTGCCAGTTTTTCCACTTGCTCATTGTTCTCAAGTTACTTTTTTTTGTTTTTTTTTTTGGTACGGGGATTGAATTCAGGGGCACTACCAATGAGCCAAATCCATAACCGTTTTTATTTTGAGACAGGGCCTTGCTAAGCTGAGGCTGGCCTCAAACTTGAGATCCTCTGAGATCCTCCTGCATCAGCCTCCAGAGCTGCTCGGATTACAGGTGTGCACCTCCATAGGCTCACTCGTTACTTTATGTGGGCAAGAGCATTGGTCAAGATTTCAGGCCAAGGGCAGGAGCTGGGTGGCTCAGGAACACTTGTTTTGCATTTCAGAGGTTCATAGGCATTTCCTGCATTCCAACACACATGGGCACTTTTCTTGTGAAACTCAATCTACCTTTTTCTATATCCTCAAATTCTTATCTCATAAGGACACTTATTGGATTTAAGGCTCACTTGGGTAATCCCGGATCATCTGCTTATTGCAAGAACCTTGACTGTTACATATGCAAGTATGTTAACATTCATGTGTTCTAGGAACCTAGAGGTTGAAGAGCTCTGGAGGGGACAACATCTGGCTCACTGCAGAGCGGGAGAATAGAAAGCAGAGTGGAACAAGCCAGTTGGTCAGGACAAGAGGCCTTTAGTTTGTGCACTTTCTAGGAAATCTTGTGTACTTATGGTCACTTGAAACCTCAAGTAATCTGTAAATTTTATAATCTGCTGTTTTGAGCGCACTTGTGTCTCATTTCTACCATTATCTTCTATGTTTTTATTCACTTAAATATTTGTCCCTACCTTTCTGCCCCCAAATCGTACCACACAATACACTATTCACACAAGGCACCACTCACAAGGCAGGTTTGGTGGAGCTCAGTCTTCCTCCCAAAGTCCCCTCCGATTACCTACTTTCTACTTTCCTGGCCCACTCTTTGGGTCTGGCTTCCTGGCTTTCCCCTAATTCAATCCCCCTCAGTTTATTATGCAGAGCAATTTAACTCTCTTTCCTTCAACTCTGCCTCAGGCCTACCTTTGCATAGCCAAAGACTCATTAATGTCTCCACAAAACAAAGGGCCATTTATGCAAGACAGAATCCTTGTTGGCAGAGATTTTGTAATTTCTTTCTTACTCTCTCTTTCTCATAGATGGAAGAAAGCCATATGGAAATTTATTTTCTTCATACAGTTAGGACCAAGAGACTGCAATCTGGATTTTAATATTCCTTTTCTTCCTCCTTGCTGGTAAATGTATATTTTCTTGACATCTATTTCTTATAAACTTATTTGTTTAATAGACTGGCTCTCAATGTTTTGATCTCAGAACTCCTTTACATTCAAAAATTATTCAGGGTCCTAAGCAACTTTTGTTTATATGGATTTTATCTATTGATATGTATCATATTGAAATAAAATAAAAAACTTAGGTCTTTACTCATCTAAAATCAATGTCTATTACATATCAACATAAATGATATCTTTTTCTGAAAAAATACATTTTCCAAAACAACAAAAATTGGTAAGAAAAATGGTATTTGTATTTCTGCAAATCTCTCTGAAATCTGGCTTAATAGAAGACAGCTGGTCTGCATTTAGTCTGTTGAAAGATCAAAGTCTGGAAAGCACAGCTACACAACTCCTGAGAAAATGAGAGTGAAAAGGCAAACAGCATCTTAGTATTATTAGGAAAATAACTTAATCTTGTTGACCATTAAAACCAGTTTTAATGCACATTCCAGTTGTGCCTCCTCTTTAAGGCCAAGGAAAACATAAACAATAAGCCTTGGACTCAACGAGATCTTGAATTAAAACTGAACCATGAACCAAAAATGCAGGGAAACCTAATTGGCTAAACTGTATTCAATTTTAAACAACGATAACTCAAGATGGTACATTTAAAACCGATATAGCAGGGATGAACACCAGGGAGTTATCACTTTTTTTTTTTTTTGCGTCGGTTAAATTTCTACTCATCCCCAGCTCTCCGCTCAGGGATGCCTTCTGTATAGTCTCTGCCTCACCGTAAGTAATGAGCCTGAGAACATTGACATCACCAACGCGGTGGCTAACGTAGCGGGCCACACTGACTAGGAGCCTAGAAACACTCGACACGCGTCTTCCCATTTTATTCTCAGTAAACTCGGAGGAAGGTGCTGGCTTCGTTTTGCAGAAGCGGCTGGTTCTTGGACACCCGCACGGTCCAAGCTCTCCCTGCAGCCGGATGTCCTCGCTCTCTGCCTCTGTCCCGCTCAGGTGAGTCCCTGAAGTCAAAGGTCAAGGGTGGCGCTCCTCCGCATGCCCGCAACCGAAGCGCCTGGGCTCAGTTTGTCAGTCAGGGGACCACGACAAGGGAGCGGGCCTTTCGGCTCCCCGGTCCTCTCGCTCCCGGGGCACACGGAAGTCTGTGCGCGGCCAGGCCACCCGAGGTTCGCAGGAGGAGGAAGGTGCGCCAGCGCGCGGGCTCAGGCCGAGGCAGGAACCTTTCTTCTCCAGCCGCAGGATCTGGGCGCAGGTCGGAACCTTTCTTCTCGCGTCGCCGTTGCCGGGCGGAAGTGTGCAGAAACGGAACGGTCCTCCCGTGGCCGGGTTGTCGCTGCGGTCGCCGGCTGCTGACGTGGACCGGCTGGTGTGGGGCCGCGGGTGCGGGTCACCATGGCGGTGGACATCACCCTGCTGTTCCGGGCGAGCGTCAAGACCGTGAAGACGCGGAACAAGGCGTTGGGAGTGGCGGTGGGCGGCGGGCCCGAGGGCAGCCGCGACGAGCTGTTCCGTCGGAGCCCCCGGCCCAAGGGCGACTTCTCCAGCCGCGCCCGCGAAGTGGTGAGCCGGTGGTTACGCCGACGGCGGGCGAGATCGGGCGGACGGCGACGGACCCCGGGCCCGCTGCAGACCCGGCCGCGTGGGCGTGGTGCGAGGACGCGGTCCCGGGGTCAGGGCGGTGGCCCGGAGGGCAGACTTGTTTGAGGAAGGGGAGGCCGGTCTGGGAACCCGCCAGGTTCCCGGGTTCCTCGGTGCGGTGAGCTCGCCATTCCCGGAGACCTGAGCCGCGACACGTCCCACAGCGCTGACTTTCCGTGCGGCCTCTTCGGTCGGCTTGTCTGCCTCCTCCCCGACCCACTCCAGCTGCACTTTCCCTTCCCTTTGCCTCCCTCGGGGCAGGACCAAGCACCTCCTGAGACTAGTTTAGAATGGTGACACTGTTACCCAGTCCTCTAAACTGCTGTCTGTCCCTGGACCCAGCAGGGTTTCGTTCTTCCTGACAGCAGGAACCTCCTCCTTCAGGGCAGGGACGTGTTGGCTTCATCTCAGACACATGACTCATGGCATTGCTTAGGAAACGTTCCTTGAATGAATGAATGGACAAACGGTTGTCTGTTTTCCCCACTAAACCAGAAACTCCGTAAGGGGAAAGATAATGTTTGCCTTATATAGTTTAGTATCTTTGGCACCAAGGTTGGTTCTAGTTTTTGTGGGGTCTAAAGCTTATACAGCTCTGCCTTCCCTCTTTAATAAATAAAAATACAGAATCACACAAAAAGGTCCATAATTTTGCAAGGTACAAGTGAGGGATCTCTGAAGTTCAAGGTTCATTAATTCCACAATATAATTCCACATTCACCTCTGCTTGACACATAGTCCAATGCTTGGCACTTTGGGGCACTCTCTTTTTAAAATATATGTTAGCACAAATTAATGGCGTTTTTGAAAGGATGTTCAATGATCACATGGGGGATTGGACCAGGTAAATAAATACTGTCCATCAATAAAAATCTGTTCCACATCTACTTCTGAACTAGACTAGTACCATCTTAGAGTAGTATGATATAAAATGATCAATGGAGGACACAGCCATATAAACAAAACAGGTGCAACAAGCCTTACAGGTGTTGTGGAGGGCACAAAGAAGAAAGTGTCAGTTCTGTCTGAGAACCTGGGAAGTTTTTATAGGGACAATGATATCTGAAACAAAATCTAGGAGAGGAATTGTTGGTTCCAGTGCAGATAAAGTGGGGAAGGGCATCTTGGGCTAAGAGAGTAGTATGCACAAAGGTGTGAGGTAGGCTAACCTAAGTTAGTTTAATAAACATTTGAATGTGAGTCGAATTTGGCACATTTAGATAAATTGGAGTGGAGTAGCAGGCAATTGGTGGGGGGGGGGAAGACATCTTGATGGATCTTGGAGATCACTCTGTGGAGTTTGTGCCTTGTCCTAAGGTCAGTGAGAGTTGTATGGTCCATGTAAGCACAGGAGAAGGCCCAATGGACCAGATTTTTGTCTTAACCCAGCAACTATTAGCTGTAGGATATTATTAAGCAACTTTTATGATCCTTGTTTATTTATCTATAAGATGGTCCCTTCCTATTTTTTCTTCCGCTTTAAACAAAAGACTTACAAAACTGCATTGATTATGTGCATGTGAGAGAGAGAGAGAGAGAGAGAAAGAGAGATAACAATAGACATCTCAAAGGGGAGCTTCCCAGGTTGAAATGAGAGGAAGGGAAAATACAGCATTTTGACTCTCAGTTTGGCCCAGGCTGTTCCTGAGTTCCTTTAATGGAACTGTGGTATGAAGATCACAGTTTTGGCTTTTGGAAGGTCCTTTCTGAAAAAAACTGGTTTATTAATACTGCACTGTTTTCGGGTCCTGATCAGGTATAGAATTGGGAACTACAGAGGTGAGAAGCGCAGTTTGCTTGGTGAGCCCTGTGGAGAGCCCTGTGACCGTTTGGACCTTTCCCTGAATGGTGAGAGTGTGCTTGAGATTATTTTGAGTTAACAGGCCTCAGGGATAGTGACATGGTACTGAGTGCTGGAATTCCCTGTCCCTGGAGGAAATTATACAGAAGGATGGCTGTTTGTCAGAAATATTTGAGAATTTTGTACCTGTTCACAGGGTTAGACTGCGTGTCCCTGAAAGTTTCAGTTCTTTTATTTAATGAAGTGGGAGAATATCAAGGCTTGAGATTCTGTAAGTAGGGACATGGGCTGAATTAAATGCAGCCACATCCCTTTTTGACATGGGAAAAACTTGCATTCTCTTGAGGAATTTCGATTTGATATTGTAGCTGTTTTGGGCATTACTCTTCTTGCAGCTCTTCCCTGTTTTCCTTGTGAAACTTACAATAGAGAGTCAGTGATGGAGTCCTGTGCTTTCACCACAGTCTGGTGTGTCAAGGTGTGGTTGGCATTTTGTTTGAACTGGATTACCTACACATAAAAGTCTGGTTGGGGGCTGGGGATATAGCTTAGTTGGTAGAGTGCTTGCCTTACATGCACAAGGCCCTGGGTTCAATCCCTAGTACCACAAACACACACACACATATACACACATATACACACACACACACACACACAAAGTCTGGTTGGTACTAGGAGGACATACTCTATTTTGGGTTTAGCTTCATTGTCAGACATAAGGAAATGTAGCAAGTTATAATAATGCACTTTGCTAACTGCCTTCCTTGAAGCATTGCTGTTATTTCTAGGATACATTTTACCTACTTCAGTTTCAGTTCTTCTATTCCTCATTTTGGACAAAACATGCCTGATGTCAGATTTCCATCTCACTGAATCCTTGTAGAAAGTATATTAAGTTTAACATATGTGTTGAAATTAGATCTTTTTCCCTCCCTCAGGCTGGTTTCTTCTCCATCATTCCTTTAAATATTTAACTTTTATGTTCAGTTTTGCTAAATTTGCTAATATAAATTTAATTTATGTTTTGCATAATTTATATCAGTAATTGGGACTGAAATGCATGCCAGCCCATTAAATTACAAACCAACAGTAATGGCATTTCAGATTTGGGGGGAGGAACTTATATTATTTGAACAACTCTGTGTAATGATGAATATACCAGTTTGCACTGAGAGTTGATTAGTTAACTCACTCGGAGCATGGGACTGATGAAGACCATGGGATTACAAATAGAATTGGGGCTTAGATTCAAATATGGATTCTGCTACTTAGATATGGGTGAATTTGGGCTGTATTATCTGAGTCTCACTTCTATAAAAAGGGCTTGATTTTACTGTACTTAAACCACAAGCTCATTATTGGGATCTCATGAGATTATGAATATAAGGAAGGATACTGATTCTTCTTGTTCTCAACACTAACTCCCTCCACTCATGTAGGATGTGTAGACATATTTTCTTCAATGGCTCCAAGCTGTAGTCTGCAAAACCACTTAGCTGTCTTGTACTTTCGTTGCTTGCTTGTGAAGGAAAGCCAAGAAAGTGCCTGAAGGAGTGAGTGAATCCTGTGTAGGTGCAGACAGCACCTGTGGTGGAGCAGAAGTACTGGGTGTACTCAGAAAGGCGTTTTTGTGCCATGGTGAAACTCTGTCAGCCTTGGCATGTGTGTGGTGAGGGTGCCATTGTTCCTCTCTCTCCTCCCCAGCGGCCACATAAGCCAGTGCTCATTTCCCAGTGGGTCCTTTGACTTTGTGTCCCAGGAGCCATTACCAACTGTTGGACTTGATATTCAATTGCAATCTGCCTGGCATCTTACTTGACATATGGTTAAAACTTAATTGTATGACTAAAGCAGAACCATGGACTAACAAAACAAAACCTTCAAAAGATCTTAAGGGCTGGGGAGGTAGAGTGGTAGAGTGCTCCCACAGCATGCATGAGGCCCGAGGTTCAATTTCTAGTATAGCACACCCCCCCCCAAAAAAAAATTAAAAAAGGAAGAACCTCGAGTTTATCTTGTCCAGGCTTATCCTTTTATAGATGTGAAGGCTAACACTCAGGTAAGGAAGTAAAATGACTGGCCCAAAGTTACACAGCTGAGGTCCTGGAGCACAGCCAGAAGTTGAAGCCAGGTCCTTTAACCCAGGTTGATGTTATTTCACCCTCCTCCCTTAAATATCCACTATAATTTATAAATAAAAAATTCCGTTGCTTTTGAGTGGCAATTTCTTCTTGGGCTAATAGGAAATGGGACTTGGAGCAGAGACAGAATTTGAGTACCTCTTACAACTTGTATGAATTTGGTAAGTTACTTAACTTCAATTTCTTCACTTCTAAAATAGAGTAGTAGCAACCTTAGAAGGTGGTTAGGCAGATGGAATGAGAAAAGGTATTCTGTGTGGGTCTGAATTCTTTGAGTTGCAAGTGATAGTTTCTTAATATAAATTAATATAACCGGGAAATCCACACTCTGAGCTGATTTCTCTAGCTCTTGTGCATAAACTCCAGGAATAGACTCTTAATTGGTTCTGTTATGATTCTGAATCCTCTCTTGTAGACCTCTGGCCAGAGGGGTAAGTTCTTTAATTGATCAGATCATCATATGTCCACCTCAATCTGTGGCCAATAGGTGGCTTGAGTACAGTGATTCCAGCCTCACTAGAACTGTGGAAAAGGAGTGCTATTTCTGGGAGTAGGGAGTACAAGACAGAAGGCAGACCAACCAGCAACCGTCTCCCTTCCTGTCCTGCCACAGTGCCCGACATGCTTTTATCTCACCTGCTGGTTGTCTTCAACTCCACGGGGAATGAGAACTTAGATCTGTGGGTTTATAATGACAGGCTTTGGGAGTAGGGAAGGGCCTGAGATGCTGAAGAGTGGCAGCTTTTCTCTTACTGATCTATAAAGGTTTCAGAGGCTAGGGAAAGCTGCCACCCAGGTAACCAGGACCCCTGTAAACAGTCCAGCTGCATTTCCAGAGGCAGCAGGGGCTCTGAACAGGAAGTCAGCCGTGAATTGGGCTGCTGCATAATCTTTTTGGGCTTCAGTCACCATGTTAATAACTAGATAACTGTAGGGATTTCTGGTGAAACAAAGATGTTTTGTGAATAAGATCATAGTGATTCTGAGTTGCTGAGCAGGCTGTGTTCAAATCATGCATACAGATGAGAGTTCTTTGTTTATTATGCCTTGCTTTTGTGAAAACTAAATTTCATTTATTTACTTATTTATTCTTAGGAATTGATCTCTAGTTCCTGGCTGAAATTCAGAGTTCTTAAGGTGGTTCAGAGTCAACATGATTTAGTCCACTCCTTCTCTGACCTCGTTTCCTCTCACCTTCCTCTTGCATTTCTACTTTGACTATCCTGGCTTCTTGGTTGCTTTCACCTGCACAAGGCACATTCCAACCTCAGGGTCTTTGCAGTATTGCTTCTACCTGGAACTCTTCTCCCGGATTCCACGTGGTTTGATCTCTGTTAACTTCAAGTTTCTTCAATCAAGGCCTTCTTTGACTTCCCTGATACCCCTTTTCTTTCCCTTACGATGTTTTATTTCATTGTAAACCTAACATATGGCTATTTATTTATTGTTTATCTACTAGAATATATGCTTCCTGAAAATGAAGGCTATATGTGGTCTGCACTGAATCTGTGGCTTCTAGAACAGTGCAGGGTGTAGGCACTCAATACATTATTTCTTGAGTTAAGTGCTAATCTACTGTGTCTCTTAGCTTTCTCTTTGAGGACTAGATGATCTCTATCCAAGGCTCCCTTCCAGTTGTAAAAATGTACACTCCTACCATGAGCCTGAATGCTACACAATATACATTTTCACTTAGCCCAGTATCTGTGGAGTAGATATTACATAAATAGTATCTTTAATTTTGTTGCTAAGGTTTAGTTCTTCCCTCAAAGAGTTCACAGTCTGTTGAAGAGAAACAGACCTAGGGAGTGCAGTGAATTAGATGTGACTGACAGATGTAACTCTCCTAGCATTAACTTTCCAGGTCCTCCTAATTTCTTTCTCAGGGCAGTGTTGACTTAATTTGGGGCCCAAAGGGTGAGTTGGTACTGCCTGGATTATTACCTAGGGTAGCTGGAAATGTACATTGTCCAAGGACTGAATGTAATCATAGTAAAATTGGGATTTCAGGTAGGGAACATGATTCAAAGAAGCAGCCCCGGGCAACAGACAGAAAAGATAAGTGAAAAACAGGAAAGGCAAGAGATAGGCCAGATTACAGGAAGAGATTGGGAAGCAATTTAGGTCCAGTGGGCAGTTTGCAAACCAAGCATGAGTGTGTTGAATCATAGATCTTAAAAAAAACATGTGGCAGAAACCTATTTGCAAAGAAGAGAAGTAGCTTTGGTTGAAGCTGGGGTAGAGGGCTTGGGAGAAGGTATTCATGAGCCATCCTCTTCTCCTGCCTTCCACTCTTCTTAAGAAACTAACCACAGGACTCAGAAGCAGAGTATAAAAACTTCCACATTGGTGCTTCCAAAGCCTTTTTAGCTTCATGATGCTGTGTTTTTATGGATTGTAATAGCTGAGTGTATACCATAACCATGCTCAGAGACTTCATGATATAATAGTGAGCCCTTTGTATAGTTTGCACTTCTGAATTTTACCCAGGACTTGTGAGAATTGCAACTTTTGAAATTATATTTATTTAGTAATTGATTCATTCCATTATCCAGTAAGCATTGAACATGGGATGTATATCAGGCACTGTGAGGGCACAAAGAACAATGAGACATATGTCCCAGCCTTTTGAAAGTGCATATAAAGGATAACTAACTCTTTGGGAAGAATTCGTGGAACCCTTGGAGTGAGCAAGAATCCAACTGAGCTATGAAGGCTGTGAACCCTGCCACCAGACCTAGGAAGGATCAGTCACATTCCTGGAGAGGGAAGAGTGATCAAGGACAGTGAAGCACACAGCAGGCTGACTGGGGGAGCAGAGGCAAGACTGGTGTGATGAGAGTCATCTATTAGAGAAGGCCAGGGTGAGAGTTCAGGCGCTGGCTGGGAGATGAGGTGGTTCTGGATTAGGTTAGAGGAAAGGTGCAAACTTTGGGTCTGCAGACCAAATCCAGCTCACTGCCTGTTCCTGTAAATAAAGTTTTATTATAATGTGGTTGTGTTCATTCATTTACATACAGACCATGGATGCTTTTATACTGCAGCAGCAGTGTGGTGGCCTGCAAAGGCCTGCAAAGCCTAAAGTGTGGACTGCAGGACCCTTTAGAGAAAGTTTGCTGGCTCTTGGGTTAGAGCATTTTCAGCAGCATAAGGAGTTTGGGTGTTAGGCTCTGAGTTTTACAAGTGAGGCATTAAAGGATTGTTCATGTTTAAAAGTAATCAGTAGCAATATTGACGATCACTTTGGAGTGTGACATAGAGAGCTAATTAGGAGGCTGTTGCATTAAGTCAGGTGAAAGCTGAGGAGCCAGTGATAGTAGGAATAGACAGGAAAGGGAGATGAAGTCAGTGCAGGTCAAGTTTCCCTTCTCTTTAGGGCTTGGGGCCAGAAGTATTTAGGATTTTAGAGTTCTTGGACTTGGGAATAATTGAATATACATAATAAGATATCTTGGGGATGGAACCTAACTCTAAAAACAAAATATGCTTTACTCGCATAGTCAGAAGTCGATTTTTTTAGTACACCTGCATTTTGACTACATCTCATAATATGAAGTCATGTGGAATTTTCTACCTGTGGTGTTATACCTGTATTCAAAAAGTTTCAAATATTGTATTTTTAAAGTTAGGAATGGTTAACCTGTATTTAGTATCTAGTAGTTAGACTCAGCAAACTTAGTGGATAATTAATGGAGTTAGAGTAAGAGGTAGAAAGACTGGAAAATTAAGTCGTATTAAATTCTAATTGCATTTTTTTTTTCAAAATTATAGTTGGATGCCAGTTGCTCACTTTCTCAATTCTAAACAGGAAAGAATAGGTCTGAGAGCCCAGAGGACTTAGAAGCAGGTGGTAGATGACTGCTCAGTGGCAGTGCTTCCTGGCAAATGTGGTTTGGAGAGCATAACTGGCACCCAGTGGGGTTCTCCAGCATTGCTGTATTTAATACAAAATTGATAACTGGTATGTATGCCTATTGTGGGAGATTGAGACCTGCCTCACAGTCCAGCAACACATTAGACCTGGTTTGTTGTGGCAGGAAGTACTAGACAAATCTAACTCCTCTGAACATGGATGGGGATTGAGACTCCTGAGGGCTGTGTGGATGCCAGGTTCTTCCAGTTCTTTTCAGTTGTGCTGGCTTTAAAAGGAAACTCTTGGTGGTGGCGGTTGCATTACGTTGGGGAAGCATGGTTCTTGGAGATTGTTGGCTGAATTCCTCCTTCATTCCAAATAGAGTCTATGGTGGGTCAAGGAATTCTCCCTTTCCTTACTTCTAGTTGGCAGGTATCAGCAGTTCAGCGTATCAGCTCTTAGGGTAGGGATGCTGAAATAGGTTCCCTCAGTGTGACATTTTTAGTGAAATTCTCCCCATTCATGGTCTGGTTTCATATTGGAATCAGATTTGTGTACATGTTCAGATAGAACCATCCATAAGGGCAGCTGTCAATCAAGCTTACATCAGCTTGTAAGTCAGAAAGCAGTTGACCCTCCATATCTGCCATCTGCATCTGTGAATTCAACCAACTGAGAACTGAAAAGATTTTTAAAAATCGCATCTGTACAGAACACGTACAGACTTTTTTCCTTGTCATTATTCCCTGAACAATACAACAACTATTTACATAGCATTTATATTGTATTAGGAATAAAATATTTAGATTTACAATAGAGGACAATGTGCTTAGGTTGTATGCAGCTACTGTGCCACTTTATATAAAGAATTGGAGGATCTGTTGATTTTGGTATCCACAGGAGTTCAGGAACTGATCCCCTGCAGATATGGAAGAGGGATGACTGTACCAGTTTGTTCATTTATTTTGAACACTATAACCAATACTTAGAAGGTTACAAATTTTGGAAAATCAAATCGTTTTTGAGCTTCTGCAATAAGTTGGAAACTCTATTATACCTGATCTCATTTATTTTTTCCCATTTTGGGGGAATAGAAATATAATATTAAATGATTATATAATATTGATTGATTGTATTATATCAATAATATGATTCTAGAATTCATGTAAATTAGATGTTTAAAGTTTCTTCTGTGGAAATCCACATCTGCTCCCTCTGGTGGGTAAAGTATCAGTGAAGTCTGCAGATGTTCATTACAGCTTAAGGTATAAAAACTGTTTATGTTCAAAACATTAGGTTTAAAATTGACTTTAAAAAGAGGTCTGGCTTGGGCTGGGGCTGTGGCTCAGTGGTAGACTGCTCTCCTGGCATGTGTGAGGCACTGGATTCGATCTTCAGTACCACATAAAAAATAAAGGTATTGTGTCCACCTACAACTAAAAAAAAAAGGAAAAGAAAAAAGAGGCCCAACTTTCCAGTTCTGGCTTTCCAGTTCTCAAGTCTGGGAATACTATAA
Organism: Marmota marmota marmota; assembly: GCF_001458135.2. Classification (NCBI taxonomy): domain Eukaryota; kingdom Metazoa; phylum Chordata; class Mammalia; order Rodentia; family Sciuridae; genus Marmota; species Marmota marmota. Next base: position 5,850,639 of record NW_026000108.1, read on the forward strand.
TTTGCCACCTCCTACAGATCACAGCTAACATGTTTGTTGAAATGTTCTTATGGAACTCATAAGCCACATTTAACCAAGAGAGTCTTTTCACTTCACAGTGTTAAATACATTTCTACCCAATGTGTAGCCAAATGATAAGAAAGCTAGTAAAATGAACATTCACCTTTTCTTGGATATCTTCACCAGCAACAAATCCTGTAGTCCAAGCAGAGATAGGTGACAGCATATCTTAACTCAGAGCAGTTGATAAAGGAATTAAAGAATGTATATTTTGAATTTAAAGTACTTTTTGCAGCTTGGTACTTTTAATGATGTGATCTTGAAGAACTGCCAGGCCTTTTTGAGCCTCACTGTTCTTGTTTAGTTAGAGGATTTGGCTGGATGGTCCTTAAGACCAGTAGGATCTCTCTGTGATTCAGTACTCTTCTCTCTGCAATTCCTAGAATATCTTTTTAGATGCTTTTTGCAATAATAATGCCCTTTGCCTTGTGATATTCTCCCTGAGGCCCTGTGTACTTAGAATTTTTCATCTAGATAAGAAATTTTTTTTGTTAAAGGTGGCATTTTGTATGATTTTACAAATGTACTTAATACTGTACTTAATACTTAAATATATTTCTTACAATGGGCAGTTGTCTGCAGGATACATTTTCAAAGTTGACTCTCTTTAAATCTGGTTATAAAAGTAGTTAAATGCTCATTAAACAGAATAAGGAAGGACATAAAGTTCATATTTGGTGCTGTAAGCCAGAAATATCCATTGTTACAATTTTAGTGTATAAGTCTCCAAACGTTTTATCTATTAAACAAAAACAGGATTTTTGCAATCCTTCTCTTCTTACTCCATCTTCTTTTCTTGATCATTTAACACTATATTATTGTGGACATTTTTTGGTGTCATTCCATATTACTCTGTATCATCAATTTGTTTGGCTGCCTGGCCATTAAAAATAATATCACATAATTGATTTACCTGAATGCCTGTTGAGAGACATTTAGATTGCTTCCAGTTTATTGCTGTTTTAAACAAAACTTCATTTTTACCAAATTTGTTTCAAATTTTTCATAATCTCTTAAAAAGACAAAAAATATAAATTCAGTTTGTGTTTATTCTTCAATAGAATAAATAGAAAGTTGAGGAAAATTACCACTTAGTTATTTGAAAGTATTCAATGTGTTACAACTTACTGGATGAGCATAGGAAAGGGGGTGACTGGGGTCAGATTAGTGAGGGACACTTCTGGGGGGAACAGACTAGAGAGCAAGTGCAGTTGCGGGGAGGCCATTTTTTTCAAGCCAGAGGATGCGAAGTAAGTCCAGGGAGGCCTGATTACAGAAGGCCTTGAGAGCCTTCAGACAAAACCAAGTGTACATACTTCAGTGGTGATCCTGTATCTGTTTAATGACCACTTAAAATGCAATGGAAACATTTAGAGTAGTAACACAAAGGATTTCTAGTAATAACTTTAAAAGAAATGCTGATGACCCAGGTGAACTGCGAAACTTTGCAAACAGATGCAGAGGACGACTAAGTAGAAACCTATTGTATACCTGGAATAGAAGGAAAAGTGTAGCAAAGGGATCAGCTGTTCCTAAATTAATTTGTAAATTTAATACAGCGTGGATCAGAATTCCAACAGAACTTTTTTGAGTGAATCTGAAAGTAGTTCTGAAATTCATCTAGAAAAAAAGAAATGAGAATATCTAATTGATTTTTTTTAAAAAGAGTGGAGGAGGAGTAGGGACACTAGTCTTATCAGATATAAGAACATTTTAAAGCCAAAATATAGTAAAGATATGCACATATGACTTATTCAGGGAGACCTATTAGGCCTCTGTGTGTGTGTGTGTGTGTGTGTGTGTGTGTGTGAATTTTGTTCATATTAAAGAGAGCATTGTAAATCAGTTTAAAAAAAGGAGTATTCAATGATGGTTTGGGGGTAGTTAGCCCTTTTGGGGGGGCAAAGTTTGTTTTACATCCTTACCTCATAAGAGATACATATGAAAATAAATTTATAAATGGACTACAGTTTGTAATTATAAAAGCAAGACTGAAGAAAGTGAAAAGGGAATGTTGTCTTACCTTGTAGAAGTGGGAGGTCTCTGAGTAAAAGCAGCAGCAGTTTTCATGATAGTCATGGTGGTGACTGTGGTGGCAGATAGCAGAGCTGCCACTTTACATAGAGATGCCTAGCATTTTCCCAGGTAGAGAGAAATTATTAGGTAAATATGGCTTACCAAAGAATATGTCATAACACAAAAATAATTGCTTATATTATTATTATAGGTTATAATTAAAACTATGTATACAAAACCAAAAACAAATAATAAAGAAAAAAAGAAGGCTCTAGGCGTAGAAATACTGACTAGAAGGAAATATACCAAAATGTCAAACATGGCTACTTCTGGGTGATTGGTCTATGGGTGATCTTTTCTTCTTCTGTCATCCAGAATTTATTTAATGAACACATACTACTTCTGAAATGAAAACAAAACAGAACAAGTAAAGCTCCCAGCAGACAAGTTTTTACTTGTGGTAGGAATTGGAGAATTAATAGCTTTTGATTAGAAAAATGTCATGAGTAAGCAGTATCTAATTATATTTAAAATGTGCAGTGGAGGAGACCCTATTTAAAGGAAGTCTGTGGTAAAACCTTTTGTAAAGGGAGTAATTTTCCTGTAACTCAACTGGATTTCCAATTTAGACTTTCTTAACTTATACAGGAAAATCATCCACAAATGTTGGGTTAATGTCTTAGCTTTCTGGTTGTCATTCTAAAAATAATAAACGATAATAATAGCTACCACTTGTTGAACATGTACTCTACCTGGCTCTGCTAACAGCTTTATAACTTATTTGACTGTCCTTACAAGTTAGGTTCCATTACTCCTGAAGAAACCGAGGTTCAGAAGGCTAAGTCGCCTTCCCAGGTGATGTCCCTGGTGCTGTAAGATGGTAACAATGTTGAGAGCTTGCCTTGCCCTTGATTGACTGCTATTGCTGCAGGCTCTTGGAAGTGAATGGATTTGCCTGGGCAAGCGCTGCCCCGGCCTGTGGAGCTGCATTCTGCTTGGCATTCTCTGGTGATTTGCTCTTTTGTATGTTATCACATCATTTGCTGTTTTTAATGGCACATTTGGTACATAATCACACACATTGAAAGTTCTTGGCTAGATTTGGGGAAAATATTACTACTATTGAATCAAACATTTCTTTCTTTCTTTTTTTTCCTCCAAACCAAAAATTTTATTTGTTTCTCTCTTCCTATTTTTCCTGTTTTTTTTAATCAATAATTTCCTAGCAATAATACATTTTGCATAGAATGTATTGAGGTATGCTTTTGGGGAAAAGGGGAAATGGTTTGTGATTTAGTTAATAAAATTACTGAGAAGGAAGGAAACCCAATTTGTAGATTATAGTCATTTGAAAAAGTGTAATTCCCTTTTCTGCCTTTGGGATAGTCAGGCCCATGGAGAGCTATGGTGTTGAGATGGCTTTTTAGAATTGTTCAGTCACAGCAAAGGGCCTGGCCTTTTTAATTACTGCATTGGCCAACCTTTCAATACTGGCTTGCCCCAGAGAAGGGCCCTAATGTGGGATGCAACTTCCTTCAGCACAGGACCTTGAGACACACAGGCTATGATCTGTCGTCAGCAGTTAGGTCTAGCAGTCGGTGGAGAAGGCTCTATCCTGAAGGTGTGGTCCTACACTACCTTTTAGCATTGTTGTAAGGATTGAATGAGATACTATCTGTGAAGCTGCCAGTATTGTATTTGGTATATTCTTGATACTCAGGAAATGCAATCACTTTATTATCACCTGTGTGTTGAGTGTCCACCTATGAAAAAGGAAGGCACTTAGATTGGTTTCTCTTTATGATAGAAGGGTCAGTCTGATCATCAATATGCTTAGAGCCCAGAAAGGAGCATCCATTTTGTAAATGTCTATTGAGCATCTAGTATGGGATATGCTTGTTTTGGTTCCTAAAGGGCAGAGCAAAGGTAAAAGACACAGAACCTCTGCTTTCATGGATTTATAGTCTAATGGGAAACTTATAGCAAGCAAAAATACAGAAGCATACTTAGAGAGTGATAATTTCACACTCGTATACTTAGAGAGTGATAATTTCACACTCGTATTAACTCGTATGTCTAAGATATCCCCATAAATAATTATAGAAATCTTCAAAAGAGGAACTTTGGAAATTAAGATGGAGAGATCACTTCTGGGTGAGGTGGAGAGGAGACTGGGAGGAAAGGTGGCGTTTGAGTGGTCTCTGAAAACCCATACGTTTTCCACGTGTGGGAATGAAGGGGAGAGGTAAGCCAGGCACACGGGGCAGAGACGCTGAGGGTGGGAAAGCATGGGGGTGCTCAGATGAACGAGGAGCTAGCTTAGTGGGAAGACCACGAGAGGAGGCATGGCGCATGTCATGTTGTGTTCTTTGACCCTTCTGGGTCCACTCTGTCCTCTGGGCTCTGCTCTTGTCGCAGGAGGCAGGTCTTCATGGATTGTATGGTGGGCTTTCATTGCCCTTGGCTTCCCCTGGGGTTCACCAGTGGCAGACTCCAGCAAGAGATCAGAAGATGGGGAGAGAGTTTTTGCATCCATAGCCCATAGTTAAGTGTCCAGGATTTTTTCTTCTTGTATGTCTGTCATCCTGTGGGTTGGGATGAGATAGCCAGTAGGCTGGATCCACCCAGCAGTGGACAGGGCCACATTGCATCCCTCCTCGGGTGACCCTGAAGACAGTGAGAAAGGGAAGTCCTCCCCATGGCCATAACTTTGGACAATTTATCTCTGTCTTTTTATCTAAAGTGGTTTCTGTATGAGGTGTATTTCTCTCCCCTGTTTTCTAGCTCAGCATTGCAGTTGGAAAAGTCAAGTATTTTAAGCTCCAACATACTTTTCCTCAGTGATGTGGCAGTTCATATTTTTCTTCCAGATATGACCAGAAAGGTTAGAGGTGGTAAGTGGCTCTGTGGCATGTTGACTGTAAATCTGAACTGAAATGGAATCTGTAACCCATTATCAGATTCTGAATCAAGCTGCTATGTCCTTCTCCAGTTTTTGTTTTAGTGGAAATGTGTGTTTTTATTCTGTCCAATAGACAGTGTACATAACTAATATTAAAAGGGAATTACATAAAGAATACTTGATATGAAGGAGACTAGTTAAGTACTTCAACTCCAAGGGATCTCATTAAAGTAATAAGGAAATTATATTTAATTTTAAATGGTAGAAAGATTTTTTAAATGTTATTGCCATTAAGCCTTTATTACCCACGCTCAACCTTATTTTGCAAGTGAATTTCCAAAGGACAATTCATCTTTAAAACAGGTAGAAAAGAAATATCCTTGCAAAATGCATAGTTTTATGTCTTCTTCTTAACTATGGAAAGAAGCATACTTTTCCAAAGAATAGAATGTGATGGTTGATTGGAAACCTTTGGAGTTACAGGCTTTTAGCTCTACCTCTTCTAATAAGAAAATATATATAAGAATGGGTCCCCAAATGAAGGCACGGAGGGATACTTTAGAGCCCTAATTGACTCCAGACACAAGCTGTGATTTGTAAGCAAGCAGTGACAAGGGGAAGTTAAATCAAAATTAAATTAAGGGAAGTAAGGGGAAAAAAGATATCAAGGAGAGGTGATGAATTTTCTGAAAGCTTCTAAATATTGCCTGTGGGTAAGTGATTGGAAATCTGTGAATATATCTCAGTTATGTCAAAAATGAAATCTGGAAACATTTCAGTACTTGCAAAGATCTTTCCTCATTTTTAGAAGTCTTTCTTAATATTCATTACTTGGTACAGCTCAATCAGCACAGGCATATTTGCTTCTATACTTTTCTATTGATCCAATTGGCAATAAAGTCATTATCTCCCTTGATGTACATGAAATGATACTTTGGCAGGATTGGTTTTTCTGTTTTTATTTTGGCATTTTGATGTTGTAGTTTGTGTAAATAAAATTTCTGGGAATCAGCTCCTTCACGCTTACTGCCGTTTTTGCAATTGTTTCTGTCATTGTCCCTTTTCATGGCCAACCCTGCCAGCTAATGACCAGGCTGAGGGGACAGACGATTTGTCTCACTCCTTTGCAGCATGAAGCACAGTTCAGCACATATATGGAAGTGAGTTAAGTGAGTAAGTGCCTGTGTCCTCTCTCATCCGTTAGTGGAATGAGCTGTGTGGACTCAGTCCCTGATGTCCTGAGCCTGGGCTGTCGCAGCAGTGCCAAGCCCTCCGTCTCTCCCCTGCCCATCCCCTTCAGCTCTGACGAGACTGCGATAGTCGCAGTACCGTTGGCCTCCTTATCTCCTTGTCTTGCTGCTTCTGTTCTTCTTGCCTGGACTGCTGCCCCCTTCGCTTTCTCAAATTCTTACCTTGAAAGGCACATTTTGGCCTATACTAGTCTCCTTCTGAATTCTAACTATTGCTGCCTATATCACTTACTAAATAAGGAAATATATACGGCCTGTGACACCCTTTGTATTGTTTTGTGTTACTTAATGGTTACCATGGCCTGGCTTGCTGCTGTTGGAGTAGTGCTATTGCTATTGCTTCCCACATGATATTGTTTACTTTAGGGCATGGGGGATGGAAAAGGAGAGCAGGATTCCATCCTGCTGTTGGTTTATAGTGCCTGCAGTGGCTTTTGTTTCTAGTGGTACTGCCTTTAGACAGGACAGGGTCTGTATCTTTTTCATCTTTGTATGACTTGAGCCTAGCACAGAGCCTGGCCCTTGACCCACTTTCATTACACAGTATTGGAGTAAATGCTTGGGGAACTCCTCAGATCTTGGTTCAGTTGTTTGACCTAAAACTGAAAGAATCGGCAGATATAATTTTCCATCTTTTAAAAGCCATAAAAATCCAGTTTTCTTTTAGCTTTTTTCATCATTAACAGTTCTCCCTCAAGCACTTCTTCTCCTTTGCCTGCCTTCAGCTTCAAACTGAAATTTAAGTCAATTTCCTCTTATTCTTTTCCCTGTGAAATTGGAGAACAACTGTTTAGTCACCTCCTTATAAATAAGCCTTCAACAAGTTAAATTGCCTCTAGGACTTGCTTTCTCCAGATTAAATTATCCCAAAGTCTTTTCTTTTTTCTCATAAAGACCTTTTTAAAAAGAAGCATTCATTATTTTTAATTTATTTTTCTAGCTCTTTATAAAATTTTATTTCTTTCATAAATGTACCGCAGGATGTCCCTGTAAGTGCCTGATTGATGCTGTCTGGAATGGCAGTCTTCTTTCCACATCTTGAGCTGCATTCTGTTTGGATTTTGAAGTGTGCTGTTAGCTTTTTCCCTCCCTTCATAGCCTATCCCATTTAACTTAGTACTCACTCCCACTCACCATTTTTCTAGCATTTCTTCAAATATGTAGCTTGATTTTTTTTTTTTTCCCACAAGCATGAACTTGCTTTATTGGGAGTCTCATGGTAACAGGTTAGAGACCCCAGTACAAATTGGCTGAAATGATCAAAGGACTCGTTGGCTTATCCCTGGCTGGATTGGGTGGACAACACAGTGTTACCACAGGCCTGTTTTTTTTTGTTCCCCTGGTCTGCTTTCTATAATGCTGCGTCTCTTTGAGCACCTCAAGGCCTTGCTTTGTGATAGCCAAAGAGCTGTGAGGCTGGCAGACCCCACCTTCCAGTATTGCCCTAGCAGAGGGAGAGAGGAGTTTGCTCTTTCCTTGTACTACTTGCCCATATCTTGGGGGTCTGTGATTTTCACTGACTCAAATTGAATCATATGCCTATCCTGAAATCTACCCCATCTCCAGAGGAAAAGGCTTTTTTGCCTACCTCAGTCTACTTTGGACCCAGTTTTGTAGCTGGAGCAGTGTGTCACTTCCCCTGAGTATGTGTGGCAGGGAATTGAGACAGGATGATTTTCAAAGGAAATTAGGGGGGCTCCTTTCTCAGAAGGATGGGAACAATTTATATGGGTGGCCAACAAGAGATATGCATACATTCAAAGTTGTGCCCCTTCACACTGCTCTAGACAGGTTATTAAAATCGCTATGAACTGAGAATTTCTCTGAAAATAAGTTCCGTATTCTTTTACTCATCATCACTCTGTTTTTTGAGCATCCACTATGTGCTGGGCATGTTAAGTAGCATACAAATGTGAGTGAGATACCACTGACTTTGAGAAACTCAGAGTCTAGTGAAAAGATAGACTTAAAGGCAAACAATTAATCATGTAGTAATAAGTGCTGTTATCAGAGTGTAAGGGGAGGGTGCATTCTCAATTGAATCTTGAAAGGTAAAGAATGCCTCCTCCCGGATGGGAAAGGAATGACATCAGCCTGAAGGCCAGAGTGAACCCCAGAAAGCTTTCACTAGGGGACTGACACAATCAAGTGTGCTCATTCTGCTGGTCACTGGTGGATTCAGCAGGGTGAGAAGTGGATCAGCTGCAAGCAATATAGAAATGGATGGCAGGCAAGGTTTCAGAGCCAGGCCTGTAGACTGGGGAGACCTGGGAGCAAATGGAGGTTGAAACATTGTAGCAAGAGAGGGTGCTCAAGGAGAATTTCAAATGAAAAGAAAAGAAGGCCTTGGAGTGGTTCTTGGGGGAAAAACAATGTTTGGAGGGATGACAGGGTAAGAAGCCAGAGGGGTGGCTCCCACCAATTAACAGATTTGTTCTTTCTTTGATAAAGGCAGCACCATCTGGGATGGTTTGTGGCCTGGGCTAAGAGCATGGATTCTGGGCTCTACTCCCTGCTAGCAGGTGATCTGTGGGCAGATTACTTCACCTCATCTCCTCCTCCTAGCAGGGAGAAACTAGTACCTTACTTGAGAGGATTAAAATGAGTAAAGCACCTGCAAGCGCTTCACAGGCAAGCCCACACCTGCAGGTGCTGTGCTGTGTTTCTGCTGGTTTCCCACACTCTCGTGCCCGCTGACCAGTTCATCTGAAATCCAAAATTAGCCTTTTTGGGACTTAAATAATTTGCTCTTCTGAAAACTAGTGGTCCCAGTGCGACAATGCAAGTGTCTGACTCGAAGGTTTTTCAGATGATTTATTGAATTCTGTTTTTGTACTGGCTGACAGTTTTATTCCTGACTTACAGTTTTGTTTCGTCCACATTTTACCTACTTTAAAATTGTTCCTAGTACTTCTTTCTCACTCTTCTTTTTAAAGTTTCTTCCCTAGAATCATTCCTAAAATTGTAGAACACTCAGGTGGTCATCCTGTCAGTTTGTTCAGTCAGTTTCTGGCACGGTACTTTTAATCAGGCTGGTTTCTTTATCCATCTGTAGAAATTGGCAATATTTTCAACCCCTCTCCATTATGGTCAGAAATATGAACTTGCTGTCGTTTCTTCTTCCTCTTCCATTTTCCCAAGTAAATGTCTCGAACCACTGATTAGATCTGTGTGCCCACAATAACATAAGCAAGCACAAAGCTGAAAACTGATTTAAAGGAGAGTACTGTGCAGAGTCTATTACTCACTGTTTTCTAAAGTCTAGATTAAAATAGAACAATATTCAGGATGTGAGTATGTCGCTGAATCTCCAACACTCGTTGAACCAGACGTCGTGTGTGTTCATTTCTAAATAACTGGGTGGGTCACTTTTTTATTTATTATGAACACAAACACTGATGCTAACAACTGACATGTGAAAGGAAAGCAGGCGATAGTGATGAAAACCATTTAATGATTAGTGAGGAAACAAATATTGTTTAATGAAAATAAAAACCATGTCTAAAGGGCCTAATGCTGACTTTTGGAAATATAACCATGTTGTGGTCTTTTGTGTACCCTCTGTCCTGTACAGTAGATATTGTTTAAAATTGCTTGGGAACTGGAGCTTGCAATTGTGAGCCTGGAATGTCCTGCAGATAATTAAGTTGTGGTCAGGCTTTGGAAAAATAAAAAGTTCTCGAACTATGATTTTATAAACATGCTACAATAACATTTCTTTATATTTAACAGTTTCTTATAGAAAGTTGATACTCTCATGAGGCATTGATTAAAGGTAAAACATCAAGAAAGAAAAAATATTAAATTAAAACTTCACTTAGGATGTTGACAGTTGGCTTGTAATATTAAACAGATGTGTATGTTCCCGGGGATATTCTTCTTTCTGAACTGAATTGCTAAGTTGTATTTTTTTTAATGACAACTACAAATTTTTGATCAGTTAATAATTTTAAATACCCTTTCTACAATCTTCTGTATCTAACTTCGTCTGTAGTTTGAGCCTTCTCGATGATATAATGACTGGTGAAGCCTTTGCTGCCTCTTCTAAAGCCTTTCATTTTCTTTCTTCTCTTTTTCCCCCTCTTAAAGCTTAGCTGGGCTCTTCTGATTTCATGATGCATTCTTGGAGACCGATTCCTTGAAATAATTTTGGGATCATTGAGTGGAATTCTACCCGTGCAGATTTATGTCTGTAGTTTCCTTCCATATAAGCTTTGCTTTGGCATTTGAGTGCACAAGTTGACCTACATTGTGGTATTGTGTTTGTGTGGTCACTTGTAAAGGCTTCATAATGTGTCTGTATAGCCAGCCACGCAGATCGCCTGAACCCCACACTGTGGGGCTAAAGAAATGTTAGTAAGGGGACCTGGAGGAAACCAGGCTGTGGAGCAAGAAGAGATTCAAGAAATTCTTTGCTTACAAGGTTTTTGCCATAGGTAGACCTTTGCATTCTCTTAGGCAAAAGTCTAGATCGACTGGAGGCATGGGTTAGGTGGGGCTAGGCTTTGGTAAACCGAGGAGGAGTTAGGTTGGATTTTGTAGCATGAGATGAAAAGTACTTTGTGTCTTCAGAAATTCCTCAAATCAATCTGTAATACTAGATAAGTTGTACATCGTTGTGTTGGGCTGATGAAATGGATAATTTAGAGATCATTTAGCTGTATGTCTTTGACATGTAAATGTCTTATGTTTTCTGAACAATGTATTTCTCTAGGCAGGAGGGTTTGATTAACCTGGACAAACAATTTTGTTGCTTTGGATAGATTTATTGACCTTGGAACGATGTATTATTTGCACAGTTCTCTTTTGGGAATCATTGTTTTTTCTCTGCAGGTCTATTTGGGAAGCTCTGCTTTGGGGCAGAGAGGTATTTGGGGTATATGAGAGGCATTTTCAGTAAACACTCAACTGAACAAATATAACAATGTATTTTGTGTTACAAAACTGTGTGTTTAACCTCAAGAATAATGGACTCATTTTTAATAGCACACTACTTAAATGCGACTATTTGTTCTTTAAATCTAATACCATGAATAGCTTCTTAACATCCACTTTAGAGCAAAAGTATTTAAAGTGCATTTTACATGAAAGGATTTGACTCTTATACTTTTCAACTCTTCAGCTTTTGTTCTCTCGCTCTTTGTTTTAAATTACTCTTATCTTGTGTGTGTGTGTGTGTGTGTGTGTGTGTGTATGAAGAAGGAGAGCAAATTTTTGTGTCTGATGTCTTAGTTTTGGCAGATAAAATGAAATCACCACCATAATCTCTTGGAAATTTGAATTGCTAATTAGTGGCACCCTGTTAGAAAGAGTTGAGAACTTTGAGAGATGTTCAAAAATACTATGTTAAGTTGTTTCCCTATGAGGAGCCATCCATTTTTAATTTAAGAATCTGAAAGACAGTTAAATGTGTCTGTTGTACTTGTATCCATTAGCTGTTTCTAGGTCTTATATCATTTCATTCCATTTCTCTTCTAATGTTTTGCTGAGAAGGAGTGTTGGGGGTATTTTAAATAGTTCTCTCTAACCAGAATTTGTAATTATTAACAGATTCAAGCAGAAAATGCTGTTTCACTTTACCATTATTACTACCCAGTAAATTGTATTGGTTTATAGATATTTTGGCTTGCCTCATAGGTCTTAATTTCAGTATTATGCTTGACCTAGCAATAAGCTGCTGTGATCAGCTACAGGGTAGTGTACTACCTGTATCCGTGTAGTAGAATGGTTTCTTCCATCGCATGGTTTTAGAATTTTTTTTTTTTAAATTTTAATGTTCAGTAATTCTACCACAGGGAGAGGGAATGTAGGAAAGTTTCAGTGTCTCTGATGATTAAACTGTTTGAACCATGGGTTTTGAGTTTTTATAAAATCTCATTTGAAATCTCACTTGATCGTCACTGTTTCTCTGGCTTGTGTTCAGATCCTTTTAGCAGCTCTACAGAGTGAATCCAGTTTAGCTGGGGAGAAGGGAATGCATTGCTCCTTCCTTCCTTCCAGGTTTGGGAATGGAAGGCATGTATTGGTCCCTAGTGGTCTGAAATGGGAAATACATCTTTGAAATTGTACTGGAACCTTCCATAAAGCTTCTTATTTGGTTCAAAACAAAAATGTTAATAATTTGAGGTAGGTTGATTGTCTTTCTTAAAGTGTTCTTTGAGTTTCAGTTGAAATTACTTATTTTCTTATTCTTACACTGAAAAGTAAATGAACTACCTATTAAAACATGGGTACTAGATTAGTTCCTGTATGCATTTCTAGCCACTTAGAAAATGGAGAGAGATTCTGGAAATACTTGTATGCTAAGTAGATTGAGAAAACTCCATCAGGATTTTTCCTTGTCATCTTTTTGTCAGCTTTATCATGCTTAATTTTCATGAAAATAATGTGTTTGTTACTGTGGTCACACCATGATTTAGCATTGGCTTGTGTATGATATTTTATTGTCCCTGTCCTGGAAAATTATAGCAGCTTTTATGAGGAGTGGTTTGTGGGTTCACACAACCCACTTGGAGTGCCATTTACTATAATTCTCTTCTAAAAGGACCATAAAACATCATGTAAATTGTTTAAAAAGGGAAAGGCCTTTCTGAGAAGGGCTAAAAAGAAGTCTCTCCAGGCTTTCTTTTGTTTCTTATAGCCAGTGTCATGACTTTAGGCTCATAGTTTATTTAGAGCATTACTGTTGTAAAATAAAGCACACATATATGTAAGTAGAGATGGTTGTGAGCTCTACTTACAGTAAGTAGAGAGGCCAAAAATGGGTGTTGGTGAAAACTAATCAAGTCCATTATATTATAATTTCTAAGACTTAGGAAATGGAATCAAGGAAGAAAAAGGAAGAAAGAATTAATAGCACATATATCCTTTTTAAAAAAAAATTCTTGATATTCTCTCTAAGGTTAATCTACTTTAAGACATAATTTTTGGTAACCAGTCTTGTGAAATCACATTTAAGTTCACAAATAGCTTTATCTGAAGACGCTCTCCTCTCTCGGCAGTTTTACCTGTCAGCTGGCTTGGCACACTGTTTATGTGCCCTACGAGAAAGCATAAAACAGGACAGCAACAGCACCAGAGACCTGTCATGGCTTTCTGTACTAATGCTGTGTTCTGATATTATCTTGGTTTGAGCATGAGCCCTCTGGAGAGCAAGGACGGAAATTGTTAGTGATTTTCTACAGCATTTATATGGTACTCTGTGCTTCTAATCATTTAATACAGGTATGTCTTATGTTGGAAAAATGTTCTAAGAAAATCCGTATAAATGTGAAATATAAAATTGGGGCAGTTGTTCATTTTGCATAGATACATTTGTAATAGATTTAATTTTAAAAGCCACTTTCCTAGTCTGTATGAGATCATTATATTTGCAACCACATTTTATAGGAACACTACAAATGAAATGATGATGGCTGATGGTGTAAATAGTGGTAAAACTTTACTTCTGCAAAATGTTGTACTCAAGTTAAAAATTTTAAAACACAAGATAATCTCTGTGTTTAGAAACACAAGTTTTGTGATAAGAAGAGCTTATAAGTAGATCACATTTATGCATCTGTTAAAGACTGCCAGTTGCCAAATTTTCTTGAACATGGCTGTTAAATTAGAAATCTAGTAAATCTGCATTGGATTTATCTAGCTTTCTGAAGACATATTCTTTTCAGAGGCTGATAGCTTTTTCTGTTTTAAGTATAAATATTTCTGTATGCATGTGACTTCATGAAGAATATAAACTTAGGTTTTATAACATGACTATAAATTCCTCTTTTCATTATGTGTGAAAACATAATACATACAAAATCAACTTCCTAAAATATGGAAACGTTTGGGGATTATTCCTTATTCTACATTCTTCCACACTCTCTCTGTGATATTAGGATATTTCTATCCAATCAGCGACACAAAATAGTTAACTGAAGTGAATTTTGGGAATAGGAAATGAAGCCATAAAGGGAGAGGAGGGGGTTGGTGAGCAGCACTGAACAAGGGCCTTGCCTTGCTGTCGGCAGGAGGTGAAGAGCAGAAGCAGCCTTGCTTGGCTGCCCCATAGCCGGGCTTGTCCAGCACTCCCCGGTTGACCAGTGTTAGCTGAGAACCCACTTTCAGTGGCTAAGCGTACTAAGTGAAGAAGATGTCTTATGGCATTTTAACTAATATTGTTGAGTATGCTACAGACATTCATAATTAAAAATTTTGTGTAGAGCGCTGTGGAATGGATTGTTTCAATGTGGATGTTTGGAAATAGGATAGGCACTCTATGAAGGGAGCAGGCCCTGAGATCTCCAAGTTAGATATATTTTTCACGATGAATTTCTTATACACAGCTATGTCATGACATCATTATTATTGTGACAGAGAATGCTATGTTTAGGCTCTTTTTGAGAACTTTTTTGTTTTAGCACCAACAAAATACTTCCTAGTCATTTATAGGTATTAAATAAAAATGCATAGGATTTTAGTCAAAAATGTTATGCTTTATAAATTATTCAATTGTAAGATAACTAAATTTATTTTGCAAAACTTATAACCAGAATGTTGATGTTTCCTTGTTTCTGTTTTTTACTTGAGTCAGTTATTTTTCTTGGACTTGGAGGGTACTGAATCATTTATTATCAAATAGCCAACATTTTTATGTGAAAATCATCAGAATGGCCAATTCCTGCTGGAAAGAGGCACAGTTTTTCAATTTTTCCCCCCAAAACTGCAACTTCAGAAAATATGTAAGAGATGTAGCAATTAACCTACATGCACATTTATAATACTAGAAAATGGGCAGCTAGTTACATTCAAAGACAGGATCTGATAGACCCAAATTGCTTAAAACATCACAGTTATTGAAGATATACCCCAGGGAATTTGAGAAACCATTTAACAGATGAAAGTACATTTTGAAAAGTCTGACCTTACAGGCAATCATAAAATGAATCAAAACAGTGCTTTTTTCCCCCTGAAATGTACAGAGCCCATCTGTGTCTAATCCAGTAATTATAGACTGTGTTCAATTACCTTTTCAAACTTGGAGCAGACTGGAGACTAGGCAGTGAACAAACATAGGGTTTTGTCTAGACCTCAATTGACCACAGTCTAAAACTTGAATTTATATCTAATTTTATTTTTTGTTTGGTTTGATAGTTCTTAAAGGATTCATTTTGCTACTTGGTATTTTACCTTCTTGGTTGTAAGATACTGCCTTTTTGTATCACATAAGTTTTTGTATTGGCTATAGCTTATGTTTAATCAGATGTTTGTTTTCTAAATACATACCTTTTCATACAAATCAGTAATTTGTGCTGGAGAAAAAAACTGCATGGGATGGGGGAGTCCTGAGATTTTACCGTGAATAGTAGTTTTTACAAGTAGCCTTTAAAAATATTGCTGCGGACTGTACTCATTTTTATGTGCTAGGAAAAAATAATTTATTTTCCTTTAGCTTAGAAAACTATAGTTTTGCTAATTATCAGTTGTTTTGTCTGCTTAATAAGATGTTTTAAAAAATATGTGCAAATTGTTAAACCATATTTTTCTCTTTCATCAAATGTGTTACATCTTTTTCCCTATACATTTTTTTTTTTTGCATTTGCTAATCAGACTGGCATCCAGTATGAGGTAAGTGTATTGTATTCAGAATCCATTTCAAACAATTTCTTAATAAAGTCATTTTATGATTGGATGAATATTTGAATGAGAGTTTACTTGAACTGCCACAGCAATTCCAGATTTTTAAATTTTGTCCAGGAACTGTAGCAATTCAAGTTTTTGTTTGTTTGTTTGTTTTTTACAACACAAAGATGACCACAAGTTTTAAAATAACCTATGAAGCATCAAAGCTCTTTTTCCTCATTATTATTCACAATCATTCACATCCCAATTAACATTGGAAATAATTGTTTAGAGATATTTATTGGAAGTTTCATTACATATTAGACCATGAATTTTTCTAGAAATATTACAGCCATTCCTAGTGTGTTATGTTATTTTTGAATAGTTGTATTCATTCAGGTCTCATCCTGCTTTGAAAGTTTTAAGGACTTTGTTACTGGGGAGAAAAGCAATTTTATAAGTGGTTATATGAATGTACTTTCTGGGAATTGTATACAGAGAAAATGAAACTTAAACAGGGTTACAAGTACCTTATGCTGCATGTTTCCATGAGGCGTTTGCTTAAGAACACTTGGAGAATGTGATTCTTTACCTCTTTCCTGTGCCCATATTTTATGACCTACTGCTATAGTGTCATTGGATGCTTCTTAGTATCTTCACCAGGAATGAAAGATAAGCCTTCCTAACTAGTGGTGGGAGAGACTCTTAGGAGCCGCTCTTAGCCAGCCCTTATCTACTCCGTAGAAAGTGCTTTTGATTCTTTGTTCATCCTGTTCCACAGACCAGCGCTCCCTGAGTTCCTGCATTCATTACCTAATATGTGAGTACCTCCCTCAGTGGTTTCATTAAACCTGTCTTTGCCACTCCCACTGGACTGTAAGCTCCTTCAGATCAAAGCCTGGATAGTTGTTATGTTCTCCCACCATAGTCCAGCTTCACACCCAGTGCTAGCTCGTGGCAGCCACTCCCCTTGTTGACTGAATGGGGACAGAGTGGATCACCCATTCAGAGTTCCAGGTCAAATTGAAGGACCCTTAAAAGTTAATAGTCACATCTAAATAACACTTAAGGAATCTTTCTTTTTTCTTTTTTGGCTATAACCAAATAACTGAAAGATAGAACTTTATGTTTCCACTCTAATTTTTTTTTTTTTTAATGTTTCTAGGAACTGAACCCAGGGTCACTTTATCACTGAGCTACATTCTCAGCCGTTTTTGTATATTTGATTTTGAGACAGGGTCTCACTAAGTTTGCTGAGTCTGTCCTTGTGATCCTCTTGTCTCAGCCTCCCCAGTAGCTGGTCTATAGGCATTACATTCTAAATTTTAAAAAACGAGAATGATAAAATAAATTTTGTTCATGAAGTCTCTGTTTTCCATTGATTCTACAGTGTCTGTTGCTGTTCTTGACAAAAAGAGTTTATTGCCTAACTTATGACAGTTTTGTGCAACTGCTTTTCCCATCTGCAGTAAGAAGACTGAGAAACATTTCTCCGATTTGTACAATTCTTCCTGATGCATAGTGAGACCTTGCAGAAGTAATCAGTTGATAAACATTTTAGAACTTGCACTGCTTCCTTCACTGCTCCTTGATGCAGTGAAGTCATACAAAGTCCTTGGTGTTGTGAGTTTTGAAGTGAGAGGTTGCCGATCATGTCTCCTTGAGGCTGGATTCTCTTCTGCAATGGGAGGTGGACTCTCAACACTTCTCCCTCCAGTATCAACTCTTACATATTCGCCTGTTTTTCCTCCTCAGGACCTCAGTGTCTTTATCATAGCCCTGCCTTCAGTTGAAAGGGAGAGGAATCATAACATTTATAAGAGCAATGATTGAACATTAGTCTTTTATTGAAAAACAAGAAGTTGGTAGTTGTCTAACTCCATCACCTACCTGCCAGTTCTTATTGTATCAGCAAGGAGGCATTCCAGACCTGTGGCTTTTCCCTGCAGATGGACATGCTTTGTGGGCTAAGAATCTCATTGGCCATTCCCTTTTGTCAGGTATCTATTAAGATGTAGGAATGTGATTTTTACCAACTTGGGGATTTTGGAAATTTTCAGTGTGCCACATTTAAGTAATTGCACTGTGGACTTTGAAAATATTGCTATTCCTGTGACTTGGTCACTGAGGAATGTGGTCCCTGAAACCATAACAAACCATAACAAACCAATGAGGGCTTTGGCCATTATACCAGAGACTTCCACAACGCAGATTGAGATGACAAGGCAGGTTTGAAATCTCCCACTCTCTTTTACTTCTAGGGTTCTTTAAACCTTATTCTATCTTTGGCCTAAGATGGGAGGCCGTGTTTCTGAGGTAAGGTTTCCTTCAGGTCTTGGAGGGTCCTTCTTCTAGAAGTTAGCAAATGAATGGGCAACCCCATTAAAAAGTAAAAAGGGTTATTTTATCTTTGGGGAATATATACCCCTTCCCAATTCCTTCTTTTTGCTTTAATAAGTACATTTTAATAGTTTGATGAGCTCTTTCAACTATGCCTTGTCCCTGTGGATTGTATGGGATTCCTGTTATATGAGTAATGCCAAATGTTGAGCAAAATTGTTTAAAAGAGGTAGAAGTATAACCAGGGGCATTATCTGTTTTTAACTGTTTTGGAACACCCACAGTGGCAAAATTTTGTAAGCAATGAGCTATAACATCTTTAGTTTTTT
>NW_026000108.1:5871544-5926888 GCF_001458135.2 Marmota marmota marmota
AGGAGCCACTTGTCAAAAGAAACTAACTTTATTTTTAGAACCACACACGCCAAACAAAACAGCCTCTCAGGAAAAACCCTCAGAGCCCCAACTGCCACCACTGGCTTTCCACAAGCCTCTCTCCCACACAAGCTTCTCTCCACCTCCCACAATCCTCCTGCTCTTGAGGCCGATTGGCTGGGTCACGTGGGCGGAGCCAAAAAAGTCCCCCAATGAGCAGCTCCGTGGTCTGAAAGGGCAGGGAAACAGCCCAATGAGCATCACCGCAGAGGAGCCAATCAGCTAGATGTTGCTGGGGCCGCTGTGAGCCAATCATCAGCCGGCAGCTGGAAGTTTGCTGGGGCCCCTTCGGCTGTGGCTCTCAACAATCTATTAAGATGTAGGAATGTGATTTTTACCAACTTGGGGATTTTGGAAATTTTCAGTGTGCCACATTTAAGTAATTGCACTGTGGACTTTGAAAATATTGCTATTCCTGTGACTTGGTCACTGAGGAATGTGGTCCCTGAAACCATAACAAACCATAACAAACCAATGAGGGCTTTGGCCATTATACCAGAGACTTCCACAACGCAGATTGAGATGACAAGGCAGGTTTGAAATCTCCCACTCTCTTTTACTTCTAGGGTTCTTTAAACCTTATTCTATCTTTGGCCTAAGATGGGAGGCCGTGTTTCTGAGGTAAGGTTTCCTTCAGGTCTTGGAGGGTCCTTCTTCTAGAAGTTAGCAAATGAATGGGCAACCCCTACACACTGGCTTGCTGAAGGCAAAGCAGAAACTGGAGATCTAAGTCAAAGTCCACTTTCTTTTGAGCCCCACTTGTAAGGTATAGGTGCCTCTTTAATTCACATAGAACATAAGTGCTGGGATTTGATATTGAAAAACCCAAGGAAAGGTTTCCTATTTCCTGTCTTCTGGCGTAGGGAAGTTTAAAAATTTTTAAACTTAGATTGCTTCATTCCTTACAGTATGAATTGAATGCATTCCTGTCTGTTTGATATGTATATCATCATATTCCTGAATTTTATTCTTGAACCCAGTTGGAAAGTTTCAAGGCAAACATTTGGTTTTCTGTTAGCCCACAAATTGGGCAATGGTTGTTCAATTATGGTCTTCTGTTGATTGAGGCATAGTCACGTGTTGAAAGTGTATTTTGTTAGTAGCCCACAAAGCATACCAACTGTCAGTCCTTTGTCATGTCTGACTGTGAGCAATGTATAATAATAATAATCCCAAATTTCATCGGTGGATTGCTTAAATGTATCATCCAGAAATCACTTTAAAGTCTATCAGTGAATGAAACCTCCAGCCATAGATTTTATTTACTCTGTTTGCCCACTTATTCAAAAGTTGATGGTGGTCTCCTGGTGGAATCAAATGCATCCTGGAGTACCCAGCCCACAAACTGCATCGGGCATAGAAAGCAGATCAGTTCGTTATGAGGAAGGACTGTTAGTACTGCGATGTTTGCTGGATGTTGTCCTTACTGGTAGTATTAAGTGGTTGTGGTGGGTACCTATTGTTCTTTTTCCCCAAGCCACCCTTCTGTCAACAGTGGCCCTTCCTCCTTTTAGGAACTGATCCTAACTCTGACTTTAACCAGGTGGTTCAAGTAGAAGCCACTGTGTTCCCAAATAACGAGGCCATGGACCTGGTACTGGACTTGAATCAGGCCCTGCAGGATCCTTTCCCTGGATATTTCTGAGCTGGAGTTGAGACAGAGCCGTTCTTTGTCTAGCAGCCTGGATTTTAACAAACAGAGCCCAGGAGCTGTTGGTGCCCATTTATCATTGCTGGGCTGCACTGAGAGAGTTAAAGCTAAAATGCAGAGGAAATAAGGACTAGGATCAAGGGAGACCTAGAGGTCTGAATGTCTGCTTCCATTTGTTTCAGAGACCCAGCTCTATTTTAGCCCTTTACTTGTTTGGATCATTTAAACCAGAGGTTCTGAACTCGGGGCGGTTTTGCCTCCAGGGCCTTTGCCAGCATCTGGAGTCATTTCTGGTTGGCATGGATAGGAACTGCTACTGGCATCTGGGGCGTGGAGGCCAGGGTTGCTCCCAACATAACTATACTGTACAAGATACTTCTCCCACAGCACATTCTCCACCTCCATACAAAGAATTATTCAGCCCAAAGTGTCAATAAGAGTCAAGGTTGGTTTTAATTCATCCTTCACATATTCCGTAGTATCCACTGAAATCTTCCCTAGCCCTTCTTTGGAATGCTAGCTAGAAATAGTTTCTGTGCAGTAGGACCTTAGCTAACCTAGAGGTATACATGAATGAGTTGTGGAGTGTTTGGTGATTGGTATACATTTCTGTCCCGTTTTTGAGATTTCTCAACATTTAGCTTTCCTAATATGCAGATCTCCCATCACCCAGGTTTAGGAGGACTATTGATTTGCCTACCATTCAGGTTCAGGTAGATATTTATATATACCCTAAAGTTTAAACCTTTTGGAGTAAAGCCTATTCATAAATTGCTATTAGGATCACATCCAAAATATGCTGCCTGCCATATGATTTCTTTTAAGATCTACATTCAGTTCACATAGAAGGAATTAAATCACCATGTTTAGGAATAACTGATAGAAGTCAAGTGTTCAGCTACATGGAACAGAGTGCATCTCAGTGGCCTCAGTGAAGCATTGCTGCATCAGTATTGCCACCAGGGGCTGCCTCAACATGGGCTGCACAAGTGGAGCTCCTCTTTGAAACTGTCAGCATTCAGGGTACCTTTGATTCACCTTCTGGTTCATGTTCAAGCCATAGCGTGGATTTCTTGTTGGACAAATTGATGCAGAGAACGTGAGTGAATGAGTAGACAGCGTAGATCTGAGCCACTGAGCCGGGGTCTGCAGTTAATCCCCTAGAAGGACCAGAGTCAAGGTTACTGACATTTTACACAAAAGCTTTTTAAAATTTTCTGAAAACTGACTAAATTTTTTAAAACCATGAATGCAGATTCTCTCTGTTTCTCTTCACCCTGCCTTCCTTCTTTACTCTGGTTAAACTTAGAATTAAACTAGCAAAGGATTTTGAGAAGTTGGGTTTCCCCCTCTGCCTCTTTCTCCTTGACACATGGTTGACGTACAGTAGGTACTCATTAATTGTTTGTTCATAAAGTGATGAATAATGATTTCATCCAGCCCCATGGCTTTAATATTATCTGTAGTCCAGAAACTCCCAAATTTATATGTCTATTACAGGCTTTTCTTTCAAAGTCTAACTTAGAGACCTGTATCATCTATGAGATCTATGAGGGTCTCTCTACATTCAAGTCTTTGCTTGGACATCTGCTGGAGAGTCTCTGCTGGTCATCACTCATGCAAGGTACACACCTATCTCAGGGCATTTGTACTTGCTGTTCCCACTATATGGAATACTTTCCCCCAGATATCTGCCTAGAGATATGTGCCTGGCTGACTTTACCTGCCCTTTGCGAAGCATTTTCTTGCCTACCATCTTCTTAGTGAGACACCCTGACACTCTCCTTAAAATTGTAATTCACTTCCTCTCCTGCACTCTGCTTAGGTCTCCCTCACCTTGCTGTTCTTGTGTTCCAACTCTAATAACACACATCACCATCTAGCCTCCAACCAGGGCCTCACCTACACATGGGGCAAGCACTCTACTCCTGAGCCACACTCCCAACCCTTTTTTACTTTTTTATTTTGAGACAGGGTCTCCCTAAGTTACCCAAGCTGGCTTTGAACTTGCAAACTTCTGAGTTGCTGGAATTACAGGCATGGCCCTCATGTCTGGAACCATCTAATATATTTTATTAACCTTCTTCTTCATTACTGTAATTTTTTTTTCATGTAAATGTAATGATGTAGTATGTACCCTTTGCAACTGACTTCTACTCAGTTTGACTAAAAGAATAATGTCCTTTCAGTCCCTTCAAGGTAAGGTGTGTGTGTGTGTGTGTGTGTGTGTGTGCGCGCGTGCGCGCGAGCGCGCTACGGGTGTAATGGCACATGTCTATAATCCCAGAAGTTCAAGAGGCTGAGGCAGGAGGATTGCAAGTTCAAAGCCAGCCTCAGCAATTTAGCAAGGTCTTAAGCAACTTAGACCTTGTTTCAAAATAATAGCTTAGTTGTAAAGCGCCCTGCTTCAATCCCCAGTACAATAAAAAATATGTCTATCAGCAGTTCCTCCCCCTTTATTACTGAGTAGCACTCCATCATATGGAGGTACTCTAGTTATCTGCCATCACCTCTTGATGGACATTTGGGAGTGTCCAGTTTTTGGCAGCTGAGCTGCTACAAATATTTGAGCATAAGTTTTAATTTCTCTAGGGCAGATACTTAGGAGTGACACTGTCAAGTCATAGTGTAAGTGTATGTTTTAACATAAGAAACTGCCTGTGTACAAATGTTCATAGCAGTATTATTTATAATAATCAAATAGTTCAAAGTCCATTAACTTATGAATAGATAAATAAAATGCATATCCATCCAATGAAATAGAAGCAGGAATTAGATGGTTGCCTAATGCTGGAGCCTTGGGGGGAAATGGGGGGTAACTACTAATGGGTAGAGAGTTTTTTAGGTGGTGAGAAGGTATGAAAATAGATTAGGGTGATGATTGCACAATTTGTGTACTAAAAAACCACCACATTGTACACTATAAATGGGCAAATTGTGTGCTCTATAAATTAAATTTCAGTAAGGGTGTAGTTTTACAAAAAGAACAAACTTGCTAGCTTATTTCCCAAAGTGCATACTATTTTCTATTTCCACCAGCAATGTATGAGAGTTCTAGTTGCTCCACATCCTTACCAATGCTTGATGTTGTCAGGAAAATAAAATTTTAGCTATTTTACTAGATGTGTATTGCAGTTTCTAAATTAGCATTTCTCTAATGGCTAATAATGTTGAACGTCTTTTTTATGTGCTTTTTTTTTTTTTTTTTTTGGTCCTGGTCATTGAACCCAGGGGCACTTTACCACTGAGCCACATCCCCAGCCCCTTTTTATTTTGTATTTTTAGACAGGGTCTTGCTTACTGAGTCACTTAGGGCCTCCCTAAGTTGCCCAGGCTGGCCTCAAACTTGGGATCCTCCTGCCTCAGCCTCCCAAGTCACTGGGATTATAGGTATGCACCACTGTGTCCAGCTTGTTGACCATCTTTTGTGTGCCTGTTTTCCTTTTTTAGTGAAATGTCTGTTTGAGTCTTTTGCCTCCTGTTAAACTGGGTTGTTTCCTTAATTTTAAGTTTAGAGATTTTTTTATGTGTGCTAGATACAAGTCCTTTTTCATATGAAATATTTTTGGAGGCTCACAATAAGTTTGTCTTTTTATTCTCGTAAAGTAAATAATTCTTCGGCTGGGAATGCAACTCAATGGTAGAACACTTGCCTACTGTATGGAAGGCCCTGGGTTTGATCCCCATCTCTGCCCAAAATAACAAAAGCAAAATAAAACTTCTTCATGGGTTGTGGGTTCTGTTTACCACGTATCCTCAGTGCCTAATAGGGTACCCAGCACAAATCAGATCAGTTAATGTCTGATGGATGGATGGATGAATTCCTTCTTCTGAATGATTAGTAACAGATTTTTTTTTTTCTGAGAGATAATAAGTACATGAAAAGTGAACCTGAATAGTCACTTCTTTTTTTTTTCAAGAGAGAGGAGGGGGGAGAGAGAATTTTTAATATTTATTTTTTTCAGTTTTCGGCAGACACAGCATCTTTGTTTGTATGTGGTGCTGAGGATCGAACCCGGGCCACATGCATGCCAGGCGAGCGCACTACCGCTTGAGCCACATCCCCAGCCCAATGAATAGTCACTTCTTGATTGAAATGTTTCTTTCCAGTTATCCCTTTAGAAAAAAAAAAAAAAAACAAGTGAATCCCCAATAGAGTTTATAGAGCATAGCATGAACGAGCCTGATTCCTTGGACATTTCACCTCCACCTCTGAGCCTTTGCAGATGCTGCGCCCTCTGTGAAAGCCCCCTCCCCACCCACACACACTCTGCTGGGCTCGCTCCTTTTAAAATTTTATTTCTCAGCCCAAACATTCCTTTCACTCATTTATTCTAGATCCCAGGACTCTCAGAGTGAACATGACAATCACAGTCCTTCTCTCCTGAGGTTTGCCTCTACTCCTTCCCTAGATTACGTTGGGAGCTTCTCTTTTATGCTCTCCTAGGATCCTGATGATTTCGCGTCACAGAGCTGTATTTGTAAATGTATTCTTAGTGTTTTTCTCCCTACCAGATTATAAGCCAGTGACTTTTAAACATTTTTGTTCTTGTATCTCCCAGAAGAATTCCGAAAAGGAAAAAAAAAAAAAAAAACAGGTAACACTCTGATATCTTTCATTTTTCCCCATAAATTTAAATAGTTGCAAAGAATATAATTTCTAGCATACTATGAAACTTGGCATTTTAAAATGAAGCTTTTTTTCATTCATTTAAATGTAGCCCATGGAATCCAGATGTTAAAACTCTGACAAAGCTTTTATGCAGTTGTAAATTTTATCACTTTTTCTCATGAAACCCATATTTCCTTTTTGTTTTCCTTATATAATATCTGTTCTCTGTTTATACTTGGAAATTTTTCATTAATTATTCTATCATACTTCTGTGCAGCAAAAATGGGTATGCAAGTTGAAGCTTAACTTAAAATAAATTCCCAGTGGTGACCAAAGACTCCAAGTGTTCTGTATTGAGTTACCTTTGTGATTATTATTGGTGCACATAAATTAAAACAGAAAATACAAGCCAGGCACAATGGCATGTACCAGTAATCTTAGTGACTCAGGAGGCTGAGACAGGAGAATCTGAAATTCAGGAGTAGCCTCAGCAACCTAGTGAGACCCTCAGGAACTTAGTGAGACCCTGTCTCAAAATAAAAAATTAACGCAAAGGGCTGGGATGTAGCTCGGTAGTAAATCAGCCCTGAGTTCAATCCCTAGTACCAAAAAAATTAAATAAAAAGGAACAAAAAATACATTATTTTGTCAGGAAAACCTCTCAAGGCAATGGATAGACTCATCTTGTTTTTCTAAGTAGAAAACTGAGAAAGTTTTTCTAAGCTGCAGGTGGACAAATATTACCTTTTTCTGGAATGTGAAAGGGGTCAATATCAATTGCACTCTTAGTTTTCTTGTCTTACATTAGAACTGAGAAGCCTTATTTGCATAAATAAGGAGATAAGAATGGAAGTTGGCCACCTAGCTCTGAGAACTTCCTCTGAGTTCCAGGCCAGAACTATCATCAACTCTTTTTTTCCCTTAATGATTGGTCAAATGGCAACTCAGATCTTCCTTTCATTTTGTTGAATGGAATAAATTGGGAGTTCATGGACTTGGGAAAAGATTTGTTGTCAGTCATTAAAGTCATCCACTTTCTCATCTTATCCAGGAGTGTCTTATGTCCCTTTGTCCAAGGTGTTTAGACTAGGATAGTGAGCACAGTAAACCAGGGCTGGTGTACTGTGTTTCTCTCCTGGAGTGGGCCAGGGAGAGAGTATTGGGTGTGGGAAAGTCACCCTGCAGAGCTACCTTAGTGGAGAGGATGGATGTGGGGCAGGAGGGGAGCTAGACTGCAGTTCCCTTGAAATTATTTGTGCCAGGAACACTTAGCAATGGAGGATCTACTTGCAGGGATGTTTGTCCCCCTACAGAGTGGACTGCTGCTGAAAGCTACACCAGAGCCAAGAGTCGTGTGTGGTGTTGTTGTTGTTGTTGACGACCACAATTTCCTCAACTAAGGTATGGTGCGAGAACTCAGTAAAAAACTTTTTTTTCCTCACTGGTATTAAATACAAGAAAAAACTTTCTCTGTAAAATTTGACTCCAAATCTATAAACTTTTCATTTTCTTTTGAAAAGATATAAAAGGAAAAGTATTTTATTCCTGAATAGTCTTTTATGCTACGAGATTAATTTTCAGGAATAAAAATGTTCTTTTACAAGTAAAGTTTTTGTCGATTCTCTAGCTTCTAGCTAACTTCATAGTAAAGCTGTTTTCTCTAAACTTATTTTCTCTGTTTTCCTACCTATTTTGTTTTAGGTGACTTTTACTGTTTTTCAAGTAACAAGATTCTATTCAAATTCTCTATTAAAACAACATTAGGTGTTTTTAGTACTTTTCATACTAATGTGGTTTTTATACAGTTTTAAAAAATCATGTTGTCATTTGTTTTCTTTCACCTTTGGTACTTTTAAGGTACCAGGTAGGTACGTTTTACCTCATAGAGGTCTCTGTGTGATCAAATAAGTATATTGTTGTTGCTAAGAAATATGTACTGCAAATTGGCAGCTTCATCTTTTTGTTGATGTTCAGATTCTTTATGCTTACTAGTGTCCTGGAGGTTTCTGTTTTCTGTAGAAAATCTAATGCAGATTTTTGATTGCCTTTTAAAATGCTGCCCTTCTCCAGGAAACCTTATCTTCACTATAACATCTGGTTTGCTGTGAAGTCATAATTTTGAATCAGAATTTCCAGCTGTGGCATCTAGTTTTATGGAGCCTGAATTGAGAATCAAAAACTAGGTTATATATTTAAATACCAGAAGTGAATGTTATCTTCTTTTTATGAAAGAGTGTGGCAGTTGTATATAAGTATTTTTAATTTTCAAGGTTATTCTTCATGATCTGCTCCAAGGAAAACAGGTTAAGTGACAGCTGGACAGCTCTAAGTGAGCAAGTCCAGTTTTGTCCTTCTGCTAGTGTCTGTGAACCTAAACATGTGGTGTCTGCACACAAAAGAAGAATCATAAAATGTCAGAACTTCGAACAGCCTGAGAAGTCATTTCATCTGACTTCCCTCATTTTCCAAATGAGAAAACTGAGGTCTTAATTTGCCCTGCATAGATAAAATGGTTATTAGCTTGAGGTAAAAGGAGTTAGATTTTTCTCATGGTTGGATAGACACATTTTATACTACCCCCAGGAAAAGACTGTGGTGCAGTTTAAAACAACAAGCACAGTGGTGCATGCCTATAATCCCAGTAGCTCTGGAGGCTGAGGCAGGAGGATCATGAATTCAAAGCTAGCCTCAGCAAAAAGCAAGGCACTAGGCAACTCAGTGAGACCCTGTCTCTAAATAAAATACAAAAAAAAAAAAAAAAAAGGCTGGGGATGTGGCTCAATAGTTGAGTGCCCCTGAGTTCAATCCCTGGTACCAATAAAATAAAAATAAACTGTACCATCTGAACAGGGGAGGGGAAGCAGGGGCAGCACTATTGTAAGACCATTGCCTTGTGCCCAGGATCGAGGCAAACAGGACAGGAAGCGCTTTGGCAAAATGCATCAGGATTTTAGAATGCTTCTCTCTTACTTTGCAATTGTTCTTTTTAGTCTTTTCCTTAGTGAACTACAAATACCGACGAAGGTTTAATGTACAGAAATACTCTGGCATAGCAAAATAGATATTCTTTATAGCATATTTAGTCCTTGTGAAAATTTAGAAGAAACAACTTGGTTGTCTAACAACAGAGAAATAGTTAAATTACAATAAATTTTAAAAATAATAATAAATCTAAAAAATTATTGATTTATTTTTATGTGATGCTGAGGATCAAACCCAGTACCTCACACATGCTAGGCAAGTGCTCTACCACTGAGCTAGAAGAATTTTTAATTACATGGGAAAGTACTCATTATGGCATTAAGAAAATAAGTAGAATATAGAATTGTATACATAAGGTGGTTTCACTTATATAAAGGATATGCATAACCTGGATAATAATACAAGAGCTAATTTCAAGGTGATGTTGTTATGGGTAGTTTTTATTTTCTTTGAATTTTGTGTGTTTTATAAATTCTCCACTGTATGCAGAAAATAAGGTTATAAAAATTTAAAATACAATTGAATAGGTAAGGTTTTATCTTTTCTTTTTTAATAATACAAAGTGACAGAAAAGTAATTTTAAGATCTTACTGAAGATAGCATCATAGATCTGCAGTCCCTGAAGCCTATGCTTAGGATCACTCACACACACACACTCACACACAGCTGCCCCACCTCTACCTGCAGTGCACAGATCCCACTGGTGTGAAACAGTGAGCCATTTGCGGGTTAAAGCCAAGATAACTTATTTAATTAGTAGTCATTTTATTTGAGAAAAAAAAAATTTAAAGCCATTTCCCCCTCTTGAATGAGCACTGCTTTATTCTTTCATTTAACAAAGCATTTTAGAGTGCCTCTAGTTAGTTTTTCTGACTCAAAGGTAGTTTTCTGCTGTTGGTGATTCTTTGCCCAGTGATTGTTGAAATTTTCATAAATCTACTTGCCAGAGTATTCTGTTATACAGGTAACTTGACACAGGTCCTATTCTTACCTGGTTTAGGTTTAATAATTAAGTTGGGTTAGTTATTAAATAATGAATAGTTTTGTAGAAGCCAGTCATGAATACCCATGAACTTGAAAATGCTGCTTTAGTCAGTGCTGAGGTTGGTGAGTCCATACTGCTGTTTCTTTGCAGCACACCATGGTCAAGCAGCTGTGTAAATTAAATGCTGTTTTTCTAAAAGGTAAGCTTTTCCAGAATACGGTGTGGTTTTCTTTGCTTTTGGAATTCTTTGAAAAAATCTACGAATATTTTGAAGTCCTCAATTCCACTTTATAATTTCAAATTAATAACTTCTTACTACTGTAATTTCATACGTTTTATACTACCCCCAGGAAAAAAAAGTATTTACGTACTTCAGATTTCTTATATTGATTTCAGTTGGTCTCATTCCACATTACAATTATGGCTTTCCATTCCACAAGGTATGGTTTAGAGTTGTGTTTCAAATTTGAAATGGATGGTACATTAATAAAGCTACTGTTTTTAATTTGAAAGAAAGGATCTTTTAAAGAAAGTTTGTTGGGCACTGGGATAAAATTTTGGAGTGTTTGTCTTGTGTGAGTTCATGATGGCCTCAGAGTGTTACTTTTCTGCTACAAAGTGGCACATTAACTTCTTCCTTTGTCTCTTTGACCCAGTTGTAAATTTTGTTCCCTGTGCATCAAGGGATTCTAGAGCTGGAATGTGCTGTGGAGGTGACCCTCCTGCTGTGTGCAGAACTTCCAGAGGCTTTGTGAACCAAGCCAGGTCTTGTTCTTCAAGGCCTGTGGAGTGGAAAATGCCATTGTCCTCTCAGTGTTTGGCCTCTCTCTGGTCCCCTCATTGGAAACCTAGATCTTTTTCTTAGAATTCATATTTCTTTCTGTTTGCCTCATATTTGGGGGTATTAATTTATGCCCATATAGAAACTGTTTCTGATCCTACCTCTTAAGGGTCTTGAGTACCTGTATTATATGAGCTGATAATTTTGTTCTGTCAGTGAATTAATACCACAGCACTGTTTTCCTTTGGGAGTTTGTGAAGTTTTTAATTTTGGATTAAACCAATGATTTAGATAGTCCAAACACATGTACTTACTTTTATTTATTCAGTAAATATTTATGGGATATCCTTAAGCTGATGATTGAAGATGTATCAGCAGTAATATTATTATTTCCAAATTTAGGGAAGACCTATACAGATGAGTTGCAAATTTCTGGTGAAAAACAGTGTGCATGGAGGGAGGTTCTGGGGAATGAGAATCCCTTTTCTAGAAAAGAGTCATTCATTTTGGGCTTCCTAATGAATATTGTTTTGAAGGTCTTACGTGACTTCCTTTAGTAAGTAGGAAAACATATCTGCCCACTTAGGGTAATTAATAACCCTGCCTCTCTTATACCATGTACCTTCCCATGCAATCACTTGTGAGTACACATTCTCTGGCCCAAAGCCTGGCGTCTTCTGACATTCATATGTATAAGAAGATAAAGTTAATATTTGCTTAATTCCATAAGAACAAGACAAATTTCATTCTAGGTTTAGTTGATGGATCTCAGGAAGGTGTGACAGAGGGAACCAGCGAATAGAGTTCATGGTTTGCTTTCTTGACAGTTGAAACATGACAGGCAATACAGACAGTACAAAGGAGCAGATTCCACAACCAGGTTAGCTGGGTTATGATCAGCTTCTGGTACTAACCAGCTGAGTCACTTTGGGCAAGGTATTTAACCTTTTTCAGCTTTGGCTTCCTCTGTATAAAATAAGGGATGATGAATTCCCCTATGTGTAAATTAATAGCAACCACAAAAGGTCACTAATGATAATTAAATGAGGTAATATTTGTAGGACTGGATGAAATTGCCTGTGCATAATGCCACAAGAGTGCTATTGATGTTTTTTGGTATTGATTATACCAAATAATAATAAAAAGTAACATTATTGATAGTTCAGGGCCTGATCAGTCAATGCTGATGAATTAAGTGGTGACATTTTCCCCTGAGTTTTTCTTCTCTGATGGTGCATTTTCACATCTTAGAAAATGGAAGTCTGTGCTCCTCAGTGACATATTATCAGTGATTCTGGGAATTTAGCCTTAGCCTAAAATTGGAGGTCAAGCTATGCTGGGTCCATCCCAAGGAGGCCTTTTTGTACAGGTACTGGGATGGGAGAGTCATCATGCTGTCACAGCTCCCCTGGCTCTGGATTCTGAGGGCAGTCTGGCAGATATGCTCTCTGTGGCCAATCTAGAGCCTAGATTCTGAGCCACTGTCCTCAGAAACTGCTCTGGTTGAGACGCTGGCTTTGTGGAATTCGATTGTGTCAGACATGAAGCAGCTGGTGCTTTTGCTGTGTAGGCACTTGGGTGAGGTCTCCTTTCAGGTTCAGGCTGCTGGTCTTGGCAGTGTGGGAAGGAGTCTCCCCACCTCCTTGAGGACTTCCAAATCAGCTGCTTCCCACACACTGCATCTGGCTCTTTCAAGCATCTGATTTTTTTTTTTTTTTTTTCATCCTAAGTGCTCAAGCCTTGCAAAATTTTAGTCTCCTCGATGACAGGATGGTATACTGTGACTGGTAGCAGCCCTCCCCCTCCCTGGTTGGGTAGAATAGCATCATAAGTATCCTTGAAATGACACACAGAAGCTACTGATTTTAAAATAGCACAAATATCCCAGACCTCAGCTTTTCCTCCCTAGTACAAGCTTGGGAGGGGCAAGCTCAATGGGACGGTGACTGAGAAAGGGGAGAGACTGCAAGGCTGAGACTGAGGGATGCGCCAGGGGATGTAAATTTAGGAGCCCTTAAAGGTGTGTGATCTGTAGGCCTCTGTGAAGGGTTAGCTGTACCAGTTCAATAGGAGACAGTGGTGAGCTGTGAGGCCTTAGCCTGACTCGCAGACAGGGATGGTCTCCTAGCCAGGACAGCTGGCTAACATGGGGACTCCAGCTGTAGGATTGCACTGGAGTAGCAAGATGGGATGAAGACCGGATAGTCCCCAGTGATTTTTGGATACCCTTTTGCTGCATAGACCCTTCCTCCCCCTTAGCTCACCACGGTTTAAGAAGTCAGTCCCCATCTCAGTTAACAGTGACCTGACCAAGTCTTTCTGAGTCTGTTTCTTCATGTTTAAATGGAGCATGTTATATTACTTGCTTTACCTTTCTTCTTGGAATATGAAGAATAAGTGAAAAAATATTCACTTTTTTGAACATATATATGGTAAAGAGCACTTGATGAAGAAACGTTATTTAAAGAAATGAAATAAGACCAGAGTATAAAACATTGAATCATCTGATAATCATATAATTTCTCATTTACTTTCCTTACACTTTAGCAGTGGGTGATTTTTAGAGCCCCCGGTATGATGATACTACAGAATTTTGTCACCTACCTTGAATTTTAACTGCTTCCATTTTTTTAATGCTGGGATACTGTAAGAACCTTCTCTTTAAAAGCCAAACTTAACTGTTTTAATTTATTTAGCAAAATTCAGAATTCATTTATCTAAAATTGAATTTCATTGTGTCATTTTTGTTTTTAAAAATTTGGCCTGGAATTGAGAGGCTGGAGATGGACTAACATAAGATTGTCTTTTTGTTTGTTTTTGTGTTTAACCATACAGTTTAAATATATAAGAAGGAAAGTAGAAAAACTTCCTTCTTGTGTCCCAGGATTGTAAGAGGACATTTTCATGCCATGGGCTCACAGAGAGTCCTTCCCTGGGCCTTCCAGCATTTGCACAGCACTTACTCTGTGCCAGACACTTTCCTGGGCCCTTTGCATTTCACATACCTTATGAGGTGTACTCTGCTGTTACCCTCATTTTACAGATGAGGATACTTAGGCCAAGATAGAGTAATTTGGGAATGGCAGTGCAGCTCATGAATGTCAGAACTGGTGAATCCAGACAGCCTGACTGCATGGTCCATGCTTGGCCACATTCCTGTGTCTCCTGCAAGAGTTATTCTCAGCCTGGCTTATGCAGAGAGTCATTTGGAGAGGGATCAGCTGGGAGAGCAATACATTTTACAAGGCTTTGCATGAGACCTTTTCTGCTTTCGAGGTCAAATACTACTCCCTCCATTTTCTAGTTCACCATAATCTCTCCTGTCTCTCATTTCATGGCACTGTGGGGCTCCTGTGGCCCTTTGCAATTAAGAACATATAGCTTATACAGCTTTATAGTTTAGCCCCATAAGGCAGGCACTGGGGAGAAAAGAACAAGCTTCCTACCTGTGCATATCTTGCACAGTGCCCAGTAGAGCACACTCAACATGACTTGATTATTAATTTGTAGTGTGTGATTCCATATGTTGTTGCTTTGCATTCCGGGAGATTCCATAATGTCTGGAAAAAGCATGGAGAGTCAAATGGACATATCTAGGTTTGTTTTTCTTATCCATGATATGAGAAAGGTATTACTATAAGAGGGTTATTGTGAATATTAAATGAGATATGTAGAAGTTTGGAATATGCCTTGTAATATAGTAGGTGGAAAGAAATGTTAATCCTTTCCCTTGCAAATGGAGCATAGTACGAGTAAGATGTGGATTTGAAAACTTACTTGAAAATATCCTGTTGAGTTTTCGGTCAAATGCAAGAAACCATGGAATTTTTGGAGCTAGACTAGACCTTAGGGATCAGGAAATGCAATCCCTTTGTTTTATATGCAAGAATTGAAGCTCAGAGAAGTTACTTGATAAGGTTACACGGTAAGCCAAGATGTAGTCTTTGTGCAGAATACTCATTCAATACTGTGTACAAGTAAATGGTTATAAATGCTTTCTTACTACTGTAACTTATTAGCTTTTATTCACAGTGTTTGCATTATCTGTCACCTCAGTGCACTATTGTACAACTTTGCAGACTTAGATTACCTGACCCCAGTGTAAGGCTTTGTCTGCAAGAGAAGATTCTAGAGGGGACCACCATGGAATATATGGGGTTAAGAAGGGACAAGGAAAGAATATATGTTTATCTTGTTGGGGTTTTTTGCATGGGAGGAAGAAGATTATAAAAACTTAGTCAAAAACCCATGAAGCGTTTTCCAGATTTCGGTTCCTCATGAGAATAGGGTTCTTGCATCTTTCATAAACTCCTGCATGTGTAGGCTGACCTGGGGGAAGGTGAAGACATTCCAGTGCTACTGCCACTAGCACTGACATTTTGTTGTTGCAGCCATTGTGTGTTAAAAAATTTTAACATGGCATTGTGCTTTGAGATTATTTTAAACTATCACAGATAATATTTTTTATTGGTATGCTAGCATAGACTTTATATTTCTAGCATTGTTGATTAATTGAATTAAAGTGAAAATGTGTGTGTGTGTGTGTGTGTGTGTGTGTGTGTGTGTAAATTTGGGAACCAATTGCTGTGGAAATGCACAGACTACAATGAAGATAGTAAAAACTGTCATTTGAATCAAAATTCCTGATTCTTATCCCACTATACAAACAAAAGCCCTTTTGATCATCAAGGAATAGCTTTTTGGACTATCAAAGTGAACATGCTGTAGTGTCCTTAAATACAGTGGAAACAACCTACTCTTGCCATTTATAAATTCCGCACCATTTTCTGTCCCCTTCTGCAACTCATTATATATACCAAGATGTCTTAATCTTCTTAAGTGCTCAGTAAATTTTTCCTCCGTAGGACTGTGAATTTAGCCATGTGCAATGGAGGAAGGAAATACCCATACTTCTCCCCAAAAGTGGGGTTGCTTACAGAAGGCAATGGATGCTTAGCATTCTTACCAGTGCATAAACTTCTGTGGAGAAATACCTGTTTTGGGCCTCTTTCCTAAAAGCAGAAATATTTGTAGTTTGGACGTTACTTGGTGTGTACAGTGTGTTAAAATGACTACTTCACAGGTATTTAAAATTTGTTTTATGATATGATCAACAATAGATTCATTTCCAAATGGGCAGTTTTAAAAAATATAATGAGAATCAGAATGTGACTAACTTTTAAAATTATTCATTATACAGAGAAAACCCCAAAGCTACAGATTTTAAATCTCATGAAACTTAATTACATTTGGTAGTCTACAGAGTTCCTCAGCATCTGAATTTCATAAACCTTGAAAACTGACGTTTTAAAATGTTTGAGGGGTTTGTCTTTACCATCCCTCACATGCGTATGTTCTTGAAAAGAATGGTGCACGAGAGCGTGGAGAATCCCCCGGGCTTCCTGGCCAGGTTTTAAATCAGAAATAAACTTGTTTTAGCCACTGGGTGATAAGCAGAATTAAGAATATGTCTCCATTGCAGTACATGTGAAACGGAAAGTAGCAGTCACCACCAGAATGGCACATGGTTGGATCTTCATGGGAAGGAACACTGAGTGAGACATCCAGTTTCCTAATGAAAACAAAGTCACTTCTGCCATGAGTGCTGCTCCTCATTGTTATTGTTAAGCCATTTTCTTGGCTTTTTCTTTTTCTGCTCTTACTTAGATGATCTACAAATACTACTTAGATCCTGTGTGTTTCACTTTCTTTTCTTATGGAAAGTTTTCAGTGGATATAGTCTCTGAGCAAAATCTTTCCAACAAAATATTTAACTTTGTTTGCACACAAGTTTAAGAGCCAGCTAAATGTGTTTGATTAATTTATCACCGAGTGCTACCTTGAGTTTAAAATAATTTTACTTGGTGGAAAATTCTTTCTGTTCAAAAGAAGGTTCTTATTTCTAAGAGCAGAGCTCTGATTTTAATTAAATAAGAACATTTTATGCAATTTTTTCCCCTAAAGCTTAAGACTAATTTCTATGGTTACTAGGGATATAAATCTCTAGATTGCTTTAAAACAAAGATTTTTGTTCAGGGGAGAGTTGACAGCTCCCTTTAAGAGGAGCTATTACTTAATTTTACTTTCCTAAATTTAAACACATAAAAATATTTGTAATGATACCCCAAAGGCATCATAAAAATGTAAAATAATTGTACTCTAAAATATCTGAAATTGCAGGAAATAGACCTCATTTTGAAAATGAACTGGGATTCATGACTGGCAAACTGTGGTGTGATAGACTTCAAACCAGGATCTCTTTTCAGGACACATTTTTTTTTAATGGTAAAAAAAAAATATCTTTTTTTGTTGTCAGTATTATAGACTTTAAAATGTGTTCATTCTATCAGGAAACATTTCTTTTTAATTTCATTACCTTTAGCTTATTTTACCGTGTGGTTGCCTTAAATCCCCTGTGAGGGACAAGTTTCTGGCTCTAGAGAGGAATTAATTTGTGGATTATCACAGATACTCTTTAGACTGTTTCTAAATATTATTTTAAAAAGTACACAGCCTAGTTTTTTAAGCAGCATAGTTTCCGGATTTTACTTACCCAAAGCGGACTTCCTGTTTGAGTAGATAATGTGAATTAGTAAACTGTTCCCAGGTTAAAGCTTTGTCATATTTTAATAAATATACTACAAAATCTATGGTAGAGTCGGACACTTCAAGGAAAAGCCCTCATCTTTTTCAATAAATGAAATTAATGCTTATCCTTGTTCCCACGTTAATATTTCTTTTGCTTTTTTATTTATTAATTTTTTTAAAATTGGGCCTTATGTAGTAAAACGTACTCATTAGGAGGAGCCAAATTAGACTTATAAAGTATTCAGACTAAAGTTTTGAAAGAAATGGCATTTATATGTGATATGAATGGCATTGAGACTAGATGTGCTTATTGTTAAAACATGCCTTGCCTGACCCAGGAACGCTTTGCATTAAATGAGTTTATATTTTGAGAGCAAAATGGGGGAAAGGAAGGCTACTTTCCCTCCTTTTTTTTTTATCTTTATGAAATAAGAAAATTAAGTTGAATGTAGATATTGAAAGTACTGCAAGCTGAATGTTTGACCAACAAAAGTAAACAGTGATTATTGCAAATGTACATTTGGACCAATTTGCTTTTATCTTCCAAGCGAAACATTTCCCACAGTTTTTGTGGGTTTTTATTTAAGTTGGGAAAACTTGGGAAGTGTGTGAAAGTATAAATAAGTTTGGGAAAGTCATGATTAGAGTTTGATAATAAACATGCAAAAGCAAATTGGGAAACTATATTAAAGTCAGATGTAATGTTTAATAATGTTTTCTATAAAACTTATTCTCAGAGTAACAGTGATTTATGTGGATTTGGAACAAAGGCTTTGACTGTAATTTAAAATAAAGGCTAAATATGAAATTTTCAACACGGATGATTTGTTGTTGTTGTTTTTCATTTCAAAGAGCTTTAGTGATTGTTATAGGAGTGTCCAACAATGTTCTTTTCAAAGTTTGAGCACAGAAATCACATATATTTATAGATTCCATTTAAAAAACAAGATATTTAGTTTTCAGTAAAATTTAAACTTTTTTTTTTTTTTTAAACCACAAGCATATATGGGAATTCTGTTTTTGGCATGGAGGAAAAAAAATTAGTTTTGTTTAATTAGTAAAATTTACAAACATATAGAATCTAGATAAAAATAAAAATTAAAAACCTTAATCTGTCTTGTTTTTAATGTGAAAGTTGTTGAGATTGGCTTCATATTAGCAAATTGGCATTCAGATGCTTATGCTCCAATTCTTGAGGAAATTTGTCTGTTTTCTGTTTTATAAATTGCTTATAAGTATAGGAAGATATTGCTTTGTTTACACATAGGCATTTTGAAATAGTAATGTTAACATTTGATCAGATATTGACTGTTGAAAAGCTTCTGAAGAATTTCCTAAAGTTGTAAATTTTGACTTTCTTTTGTTTGGTGTACAACTGTGTGTCCCTTAAAAGTGTTTGGGTATTTGTTGTTTGTGGTGGGGGGCAATTAGTGTTAAATTTTGATGATAATTTTTATTGCATATAAACTGATATGTGATTTTAAATGAAATTCATTACTATGATAATGAATGCTAATTTTTGTATATGTGATGTATCACTTTACCTAATAAATGATCTGAAAAGTTGTTGAAAGGAATTTAAATTACATACACTTATTTTATTTTCAAAGCTTTCAAACTGAGTTCTAAATATAAATTTCAAATATGGGCCTTAAAATATTTTGTGTCCAGTGAAGTAATAATTCTTAAAAGTATAGTGAAAGTGTATAATTTGATTCTCAAATTTAAGGTCTATAATATACTACTCAGGACCTAACAATTGTTTTTCTAGTGGTTTTTATCAATATTTTTTTCTAGCAAGTATTTTATTAGTTACTAATTAATATATGCTATTTTGAACATATAAGCAACAATTTTTTATCAGACAAGCTCTTATTTTGTGAAGTATAGTTGTTAGTAATTTGCTCCAACTTCTTTAAATTCTAGAAACCACTGAGTTTTATATGTTCTTTTTTTTAAGCAAAGAGGATGTTAGAATGTTTTGTAACTTATTCCTTGGAATAACATTTTCTGCATGTGTGTGGGAGGGTACTGAAGTACTTAAAGTTACATGCCTTATTTATTCCATAGGAGACCATAACGGGAGAAAGGAATCTTGTGGATCATTCATATGTGTGTGCGTGCGTGCGTGTGTGCGTGCCTGTGTGTGTGTGTGTGTATTCTATAACATATAACCCCCCTTTTTTTTGCAGACTGGGAATGGTGGATTATGCGGGAATCAGAACAGTTGTCGTTGGTCGAGGCGAGCATACTCTGCACTTTATTGCCATTCACTTAGTTGACAGATGACTTTGGAGGCAAGGCTGTATATTTTGTTACCAAATGCTTTTCTTAGAGCTTCATGATAAAATGAACAATCATTCTTTTGCTTTTGTTCTTACTAAAAGAGAAAAGAAATAAGTTTGAATGGAACAGAATTCTTCTGCTTCTGGTTTTGAATGTTATCAAAGCTGTATGCTCTGTTGAGTGTAAATTATTGGCATCTATCAAGCAGTGTACAAGTGGAAGGTCTGTCCTCCCTTTGTACCACTCCCAGTTGCTTTTGCTGTTCTCTTGCTGATGCGAAGCAGAAACTGAACAAGGTAACAGTTTTGATGGTGAGATTAGAGGTAGCCAGGCAGACTGTCTCCTGGCTTTTAGAGACCCTTGTAAGCTCAGGCCACCCCTCCCCTTGTTTAGATATTACTTGCTCTTTTGAGTTTCAGATTACAGGAGCAATTGATCTGCATGACCTATCTTAAGAACTTTAACTTTGCAGTAGAAACTTAAACCAAATGTATATCCTCAAGAGACAAATCATCTTAAAACCAGGCTGTTGTCATTTTGACATACTGTACTACTCTTGGAGGAACGATGTGGTGGAGAGCACCACCTAGTGAATGGGACTTGTACTTGCCGCAGTGGGTAAAAGATTAGAAAATTGGTCTGCACTGGTGTAACTCTTGCTACTTGGCTTGCAAAGAAACACATTTTTGTGTTGCTCCTAGCACATAATTTTAACCTGGGGTCAGGATTCCACGAGAGCAGTTTTGATATCTTGTCTTTATTTGTGGCTTTCCCACTGCTACTAGGCCTTGCTGTCTTCACAAACATTTCCTCCTTATATCTGATATTATAATTCAAAGAAAAAATATTGTCTGTTGGGGCAGTGTTCGGTCTTTGAGGGCTTCATGTTTTTGAGTGCTGGTGTTTAACTTCAGCGATAGACTACCCACAAACCTCATACTGCCCTGCTAAGCACTCGCCTCAGAGGAGGAGGAGTTAGTGCTGACTGTGAACGGTAGGTCATAAATTGCTGACTGCTTACTAAGAGCATGTGTGCCTTTGCAAAAACCTATGTGAAAAAATTTCATGTATTTTTTTAAATCTTTAAAAATCTTTAACACTTCATAACCACCAGTGTTTAAATATGACAGTTCTTTAATGTTCATTTTAGAGTGACAAATCCCTGATAAAATATATCACTCATTCCTTTGTTGCATGTTCCTAGACATTTGTTGAGCTAGAAACTGTGCCAGTTTTGGGGAATCCAAAATGAGCATTACATAGTTCTTTTTGGACTTGGAATTTTTAAAGAATCTTTTAATTCTTCATCACAAAAGGGAGTGAACGTATTCCTGGAATGTGGAATGCACTATAATAGATTACTTAGTATTTTCAGCCATGGATTGGAAGAATTTAGAAGACGGTTAGCAAATGCTTTTTTAAAGTTGATGGATTCATTTTTATGAGTTTGGAGTGTGGTGGGTAATAGAAGGCTTTGTAGTAACTCCTCTCTGTTTTAGTCCTTCAACTCAAGTTTGAGCTCCGGAGAGCCAAGTCTGGAGGCACACAGTGAAGAATCTAAGAGCAAGCTCTGGAGTCTATTCGGAAATCTATTCTAGACTGGGACCCTGACTTTCCAACTTATTAGCTATATGACCTTGGATCAGTTTCCTCATCTATTTTCTGATTTGTTGTGAGAATTTAATAAAATAATCAGTGCACAGGCTTAATACAGTGCCTGACACGTTAAACACTAGGTATTTATCATGACCCATGACTCCATCTCTCCCTTCCCTGTGTGCTGTAAGGCAGACGTATGAGTGGCCATCACGTGTACTGTCTTGCTCCCACCCGTCCCTGAGAGTGGCTGGTCAGTGTTGTTTCACAGACAGACTCGGCCAGCTGCCCTCAGGGCTGCACTGCAGAGTCCGTCCTTGTGAGCGGTGTGTTACAGAAAGCTTGCATGTGTGCTGGCACATTTGTAATCAGAGTTTCTTAACCTGAGCCCGAGTGAGCCAAGTGCCTCTGAAGCTCAGAACAATGCGTAGAAAGTGTCTTGTGTGTGTGTATGTCCTTTTTTTCTTTTTTCTTTTTTTAAGGGGAGAGATCAGATTCATAACTCTATCAGTCTTAGAGGCATCCGCGCCCTATGAAAAGGTCAAGAACTCTACTTTGGATGTTCAGGACTTCCTATAACGCCATTTGAGAAATTATAAATATAACCCCTTCTAGAGAGTGAGACTTGGGTTTGAATATTTTTTAAAGATATATATTTTTATAGATATATAAGTAAGTTTTAGGAATAGAATTGAGATTTTAAATGGACAAGCCCAAATATAAGTGAAATGGTTTCTTCCTCTCACCCCTGTTGTCAAGGTTCTGAAGAGCAAGGAAAAGTAAAGCGCGCAGGCTCTGAGAGTAGACTCTGATGCCTGCATGGCACTGCTACTTACTAGTGAGGCATTGGGCCAGCTGCTTTGCTTCTCATGTCTGTCAAATGGGAACAATAAGGTCATATAACAGGACTGTTCAGTGGAGTGCTGGTTAAAAACTCCCCCTGGCACTTAGTGAGCGCTGCCGTCAATTCAGTTGCACATTCACCCAGCAGACATTTATGGTATTTCCAAATCAGTTCCCTTTTATGAGTTGTATAGGTGAATATCTTGTTGTCTGTTTATCATACTCCTTATCAACATGTGAACAACTGTAAATACTTATTTCCTTTTTTTAATATTTATTTTTTAGGTGTAGTTGGACGCAGCACCTTTATTTTATTTTATTTTTTTTGTGGTGCTGAGGATCGAACCCATGTCTCACACGTGCTAGGTAAGCGCTCTACCGCTGAGCCACAACCCCAGCCCCGGAAAATACTTATTTCTTCTGATCAAACTTTCATATGAGTGGTCATCACATGTACTTGCCCCCACCCATCCCTGAGAGTGGCTGGTCAGTGTTGTTTCACAGACAGATTCTGCCGGCTGCCTTGAGGGCTGCACTGAATTGCTGTGAGTCAGAGAGCCTTGACAATTGAGAATCTTAAGTACACGGGGGCCTTAGAATCATGCTGAAAACTTGGGAAGCATAAACAGGAGTAAAAAGAAGCCAACAGAGTTTCCCTGTAGGAGCTTTCAAGTTGAAACATCAAACATTATCTTGGAATTCCTGAGCTGAAAAGCATCTCAGAGATCTTCCCCATCTGACCTTCGCAGCATGAGAATGAGAAAGCTCAGCACAGCCAGAGAACAGCTCGGAGTCACCCTGGGCCTAGAGGTGGCATTCTTGCTTCCTGCCTATCTACCACTATAATTTCAAGAGAGAAAAAGGCCTCCTGTGGAGTTCAAGTAGGAGCAGCCATCCCAGAATAAGCATGTAGTAATGAGTATGGGGTACAGCTGGGAGCCATCTGGGTCAGTTGGGCTGGGCAGTTCATCCCTTGTGTGTGCACCCTCCACACACAGTCTTGAAACCAGACAGGACCTGGACTAGACCTGTACAGCAGTGTGAAGCCACGGCAGACCCGCCCTGAGCTACCTACCCTGCTCTGACTCATCCCCTTCCCTGTTCCCCAGTACCCTCTTAGTGCACCTGGCCCATACTGGGCCTGGTATAGTCATCAAATGGACAAATGAAAGGAAGGCATCCAAACACACAGAAGAGATGGGAGTGATTGTTGACCAGCATGGATCTGCAAAGCCCCATACTCCCTCCTCATTGTGTGCTTTTAGGCCAGTAGGGGTGGAGAGTGTTTGATTCCAGTAGGCAGTAGTTATTAAAGACTCTCTCATGATATTTTTGTGGAGGAAACATTTTAAAAATGGACTGCTAGGGTATCTAACTAGTTGATTTTCCACTGGAAGGGGTCTGGAGAACCAAGGCAGGGGGATAGCCAGTCACTTGCTTTATAGTCTATGCACCTTACAGCCTTTGTTAGGCAAATAGAAAGGGCAGATAAACACTAGGAGTAGACAGAACTCTGGAAATACAGGGA
This sequence comes from Marmota marmota marmota, assembly GCF_001458135.2. Classification (NCBI taxonomy): domain Eukaryota; kingdom Metazoa; phylum Chordata; class Mammalia; order Rodentia; family Sciuridae; genus Marmota; species Marmota marmota. The sequence continues at coordinate 5,895,457 of NW_026000108.1, forward strand.
ATGCATTGAGCAATGCCAAATAAATGCAGTTTGGGGAATGCAAATACATAATTAGATTATAATATTTAGAGAAAGTTGGGGCTGGAAGAATAGAGGAGAGGGGTTGAATGTGTGGTAAGCAGTTGATTTTTCTTCAGGTTGAAGAACCCTACACCAGTTTTAAAAAGGAAGCTGTACTGAGCTTCATGAGAAATGCAAGCACTGTCTTGGACTGCTCTGCTCTTAAGACTGAATCTTGAGTTCTTTCATCTCATCATTCACACTAAGAATCCAGGATTTAATTTTTCTTTTTTTAAAAATTTTATTTATTTATTTATTTATTTATTTATTTATTTATTTATTGATTGATATCAGGGATTTAACCCAGGGAGTACTTAACCAGTGAGCCACATCCTCAGCCCTCTTTTATATTTTATTTAGAGACAGGGTCTCACTAAGTTGCTGAGACTGGCTTTGAACTCGCGATTCTCCTACCTCAGCTTCCAAAGATGCTGGGATTACAGGAGTGTGCCACTGTCCCCAGCCTCTAATTTTTCTAATTTTTAAATTTCTTTAAAGAGGATAGGAGCTTAGCATTAGAAAGACAGCAGTACTTCTCAAGGTTTTTAGAAAGTTGCTAATATCAGAATTAGACTACCACATCCATCTACCTCACGTTACTCACCCTTGTCCCCTGGGTTTAACCAGCCCTATTGCCTGCTACTCAGCACTCTGTGAAGTTAGAACAAAGGGGTGGAATTCAAAAAATTGACTTTCTTTCATGTACATAGTTTTTCTTTGTGTTTCTTTAAAAAACATGCTATAGTCTTGGACTTGCAGTCCAATAAGATTAGTACAGATTTTCCACAAAATTGCGGAACAGGTTATTTAGCTATTTATTACAGTTCTCCTTGGATCAAGGTAGCCTTGTGTTATTTCTAATAAGATTTCCAGACTGATGGGATAAGGTGCTTTATGTATTCAGCTAACATTTAGCAGACATTTAGAGCATGCCCTGGAAGACTGCATGCAGGCAGGGTAGGAATTAACCAGAAGCCTGCATTTTAGAATCTCCCTGGGCCCTGCACCTTGGAGTAGAAGTTGGAAGTCAGAAAGAAGGCACTCAGGCAGAGAAGTGGGTACCAGAGTGCAGGGGCAGACAGGAGGCGGCTTGCTGTGCTGTGGTGCACAGGCAGGCTCACGCCACAAGTCCAGGAGGAGGAGCCCTTGTGAGGCCTGGAGCAGATGTTTAACAGGAAGAGTGGGTAGCACTGGTGGACCAGCTTCACTTGTGGGTGAAAAAAGAAGGAAGAGTTGAAACATTTGATTTTCTGACTTGGGGAATTTGGAAAGAGAGGATCAAGGGTTTGTCTTTGGGGCAATGGGTACAGGAGGGACGGAGGACACCAGAGAGTGGAATGTGAGCAGTTGTGTTAGTATCCCACTGGGACATGCTGCTTTCAGAACACCAGAGAGATCCACAATGGTATGTCCAGCACGCTGAGCTGGAGCATGGGAGAGAGCTGGGGGCTGGGTGGCTATTTACGGACCTGGCAAACAAAGCTGTGGGTTGGAATGAGGGGAGCAGCAAGGAAGCATCAAGGAAAGAGCCAAGGGCTAAGTAAGGAAAAAAAGCCAAGTGTCAAGGAAAGACTCTGCCAAGGAAAGGTCAGAGGTTAGCATGGGAGAGAAACCTGTGAAGGAAGGCAGAGGCTGAAGAGAGAAGCTGCCGAGGGTGGTGTTCTGGAAGACAAGGGGGCTGGTGCTTCAGGAGGGGGTGGAAGAGCTGCAGAGGCTTGTGATCACGGAAAGCAGGCCGGCCAGAGCCCCTGCCACTGCCACCCCTCCTGGCTCCACAGTCACTGAGGGCCCAGCCCTTAGAACTTGCTTGCTAAACAATTGTTGAAAGAAAAGAAGAACAAGAAAGGAGGGGTTCATATATTAGTTCCTAACAAACTGGCTGCTCACAGCACAGTGGAATGTCTGTGACCGTGCCAGGCTCTCTGTGGGTGACTGGTCCCAGGGAGTCCTCTTGCATAGGGACAGGACTCATCCCCGCAGTGTGACTTCAGCAGGGTCTAGAGGTATGCTAGTCTGAACTTCTAATTCAGACTTTTAGTAATTGGTATTGATGCATTTTTCAATTAAGGCTGAAGGGAGTGGATTTGGAATGTAGTTAGTGGACTCCAAATTAAACTTGGGAACACGATCCTTGTGAAAAATCATTCAGCTTATCAGTAGTTGGCAAACGTTTGTACAGCAGCGGTTGTTCTGGCTGCGCCTTTGGCTGCATACTAAACTGAGCAGCAAGCTGTGTCCACTGATTGAATGAAAAAATAATGATTTTGTGTTACAGGGAACTTTTTACAATATGCCAGAGGGACCTACTGGAGTCTCTTTAATCTTGAACAATGCTCGCTTCTTGCAGAGGCAAATTATGCAAATCATACTTAGTGTTTCATGATCAATCAGGTCTTTGTTGGAAGTGTTGTGAGTGCCAGCAGAACAGAATTCCTATCCTCTCTGGAAGGGGAGGGGGTGCAAGTCAGACCACTGCTGTGATCAGCAAAGGACACTTGTCAACTGCTTTGAACTCGCCCTACAGTTAAAATGCAGCCATTCTCTGTGAAGAATCCCACCGTTTTGCACAGGCTTTTGTTTTACAGTTTATCTTGCTTATAATTTACAAAGTCCCCCTGAAGGAGCAGCTAGCCAAGCTGTTGTGTGGGTGACACACATAAACAGAGCTGGGCCTGCCGCCTGGGATGGCAGATGGCATCCTTGCTCTGGAGCTCCCTTTGTGTGAACTCTGCCTAGAGTGCAAGGTTTTAAATCTTCCTGGACCCATCCAGAGTGCACAAGGATGTGTAAAACTAGGTCATTTCTGCCTCAGCATGTGCACAACAGTTAACCTTGATTAATCCTTGATTCTAGACCAAAAAGAAAGAGCCAGAGAAATGTTGAAACCTTGGGGAGGGGGGAATTGGTGACGTTTCTGAGCAAGCTTATATTATTGATCCCTGCTGCTCGAATTCTTGCGTTGCCACCTAGTGGAGCGTGGGAGGAATGCAGCTGATTTGCCGGGCTTGTAGTCTGTCTCCCATTTTAGTAGTTCTTGAAGGAGCTAGAAAAATCAAATCCATCTGGAGCATTAAATAATTATTGAGGAGCCAGGTGTGGCAGCACATGCAGTCTCAGCTACCAGGGAGGCTGAAGCCGGAAGATCTCCAGTTTGAGGCCACCCTGGGCAACTTAGTGAGACCCTGTCTCAAAAAACAAAAATTTAGGAGTCACTTTGGGCGCGTGCTTGAACAACAATATCAGACATGAAAACAATTCAGATAAGATTGTGACACCTCTGGAATCAATACACTTGCAGGAGGGTCCTAAACTGGCCTAGAAATGGTGAAGGCTTTCCGAGTGTGATCTCTGAGCAGAATATTATGAGCAGGAGCAAATCAGAAGCCTAGGGTCAGACAGTGGGAAGGGCTTTGCGCCTGGAGAATGCAGCAGGAATTAGATCCTGGGGGCACTGAGAAGTATGTGGGAAGATTTTAAAACATTTCTGTTTACAAATATTATAAATACTAATGTAGGAAAATCTCAAAGTGCAAAAAATATTAAGAAAGCAGTGTCCATGTCATACCCAGAGAGCCATTAGTGTTTCAACAAGCAGTCCTGTGGATTCCTGTGTTTCCATTTTAGTTAGGCACGGCATGTAGTGTACACAGTGGATCACGTGGCCCATGCTTTGGGCAAGAGCTTTGGCCAGCCTCCTTTCTGCCTGGGTTTATCCTCACCAAACAATGTATTTGTGGGAAACTGCCTGTGTCATAAGTCCCTGGTGCTGAGTCCTTGTCAACAGCAGATGCACCTATGTGACCAGATGTCTCATATATACACTTTGGGGTGTTTGTTTCTGTTTGGACCCTCCTACTAGAACCTCTCTGTGTGTGAGGACAGGAACATGAGAGTCTTTTTTTTTTTTTCTCCCTGCCAAATGCCTCCAATAAAGGGCCCACATTGCTGCTGTTTTATAGTCAATTTGCTTGTATTTTATAATCAATTTGTGGAGAATTTCAGTGTCTTGATGTTTTGGGGAATTAGCCTTTTTTAAATGTAGCCATTTAAATTCTGTGAATTTGAAAAGTGAATTTGATTTATCTTCAGAGAAAGAAGGGGGTGAAAAACCTGTCGTAGAGTTTAACTTGCTTAGAGTGGCGTCAATTCTGTGCTGCCCTGTGGCTGAGTATGCTGCCTTTCACCTGAATCAGTTTGATCTCAGTACATCCTGCCTACACTTCTGGTAAAACCAGCCCTTAGAGATGTGATCATGCTAAGGCTAAATGGCAAAGTCACCTCCACGGGTAGACCTGTGGAGGTTGGAGGCACTCAGACACTGTGGGAGTCAGGCAGTCTTCCATGTATTTTGAACAATTTGTACTGTAATGCGTTAGTTACCTCAGTGTATTCTCATCCAAAATGGAGTGAGCATGGGACCTACTTTCTGTGGTTGTTTGAAGAAGTACATGAGGGAATAGATGCCTAACATTTAAATTGATGCATGCTGCAGAGGAGATGTGCAGGGGATTAACATTAACTTGTGCTGCTACTACTTTTTTTAAAAAACAATTTTTACCCCCTTCCTTTAGTAGTGAAACCCAGGGAGACTAAGCAATTTGCTCAAAATTATAGTTGTCAAAACTTAGGGGCGCTTATAAAATATAGCCCTTTCCTCTCAGCCTAGTGTTGGAATTACCTGAAAGAAAAATACAGAAGTAAGAGAAAAAAGCCAAATAGAGAACCTGGCTTTAGATTTTTGGCCAACTCTGGGTGGACTGCAGGCCGGAGTACATCCTCTCTGCTGTGGGCTGATCTGAGAACGGGGTGGGGGCGGGGGTGGGGGCCAGTGCAGCAGCTCATTTTTTTCTCCAAATGTCCTTTGGCTCCTTTCTCTGGAAGAAAAAGAGCAAGGAAAGGTTGGGAGATGGGCCAAGAACCAGACTAGCCCAGGTCCCTCCACATAGGGCATCAGGACTCCTTCCACTGGGGGTGGCCCAGCAGGGATCCCACCCTGAATCCTGGCCAACCCTCTATATTTCTTATTTATTTCTCTTCCTGGCCCGCAGTGTCCCAAGCCCCACACAGTCTTTTACCCAGGATTTCTTTTCTGCCCTATACTCAATCCCAGGTTAAAGGACAGATATAGAGGAGCTGTAGCAGGAAAGCCAATTCTGTATATTTCTTTCCTTACATGTTGAAATCATCTTTTGAAGTGTCTTAATGATTGATATTCAAAATGAACTGCTCACGTTGTCCTACCAGTTTTTCTGGCCATCCTGTTTTTGTGTGGACCTTCTTAGCATCCATGTGACCTTGCCAATTCTCAGTCTTGTGTTGCAAACACAGGGAACAGTAAGTAGCCAGTTTGGGAGAAGATGGCTTTGGTTAGGAAGTCATACCTTTATTGCAGATCCTTCTATATCCATTGTAGTTTAAATTTGTTTCCTTTGTTATGGATTGAACCCAGAGTCTTGCTCACACTAAGCAAGCAAAGAATTTTTTTTTAAATCAGCATACAGAAATACTCCCACATGAAACCCAGTATATATTCCTATGAAAAAACTCTCAAATTTAGATAGGTAAAATATTAGTAATATATTAATCTTTTGATAGCATAGTATAGAATAAGTAACATTGCCCTTAAGTCACCAAGACCTATAGTCCCAGTTCTGCCCACTTAATGACCTTGTGACCATGCGTGGGTCTCAGTTTTTTAAGCAGTATGGTAGGTAATGTCTCAGCCATGAGATTATTACGAGGGATGGGAGTGGGAGTGACTGTGTGTGTGTGGAGCAATTTATGCACTGTCTAGCATACTTGTGGCTGGTTCTTGGTGAGCACTGATCTCTGTGGGTAAATCAAGTGTGTAAGGTATGGCTGGCTGTAGTTGCTGGAGGAAGAAAGCAGCCTGAAATTGCTCATGTTGACTGCTTTTCCCAGGTCCTAGTCATGTTCCTTGTGAATATAGCACTAGAGAACTCAAGCCTGGTACTTAGACTGCCTGGCTTCAATCCAGACTTCAACCCAGGGTGCCCAAGCAAGGGACTCCTCTTTGACTCAGTTTTCTCATGTGTGGAATAGATACGATAACATTACCACCTCCCTGGGGTTGCAGGAAGAAGTAGATGAACTAATGCATACAGAGCTCTAGAAACTGTCAGCCTCAGAGTAAACTCACCAAAGGTTTTGTTGTCATTGATTTTTTAAAGTGACATTGATCCTATTTCATAGAATGTAAGTGAAGATTGCAAGTATGTAGAAATAAAAAATTAGAGGTTGTTGGAATTTAGTTGTTGGTTTAAGTATGGATTATTACTGTTTGGTAGCAGAAAATATATGCCTCAAAATGACTAAAAGTGTTAAAAGTAAGAAGGTTCTACATGGATGATTTTGAAAACTATTTGTGTTTTGTTATGGAAAATTTCAAGTGTTTATTAGAGTAGACAGAATAGTAGAAGGAACCTCTAGGTACACGTGTGCCCATCTGCAGTGACCTCACTGCTGAAACCGCTGATCCCGTTCCATCTGTTGCATTCCCATCTTATGTTGAAGCAAATCTCAGTTATTATATTATTTCATTTATAAATTGTTCAGTACTTATCTCAAAGAGAGAAGGAATTTAAAGCTAAAAAAGATAAATAAAAACATAGTCATAACATATTATGCCTTTTTTATACCTAAATGAAAATTCATAATTTCTTAATATCATTAAATATTAAGTGGGAAATTATTTGACCAGTGAAATGACGACAACAATACCCAGCAGGCATTAAAATGACTTTAACACCAAAGGAAACTAGAAAACACCAGCATGTCATTAATGCTGGCACTAAGAGAGCCCACGCCAGCTCAGCACTGGTAGGGGCCAGTTCCAGCTCTGTCATTCCTCTTACCTCTCAGAGTTTGGGTTCCTTCCCACTAAGAAAATCATCTGTTTCCACAGGTCATGGTCAGAATGAAATGAAACAACCCACTCAGCAGTGACTGGCACAGGAGATATAAAATAAATATTCATTCCCTTTCCTTTTTACTTTTCTCTTTTAGCTACAGTTTGAATTTTTATCTTAAACTACAGTTTGTGTTAGAAATACAGGATTCTCTAGTCTTTGTCCATACCCATCCTCTGTTGGTGACATAGTTAATATCAAGGGGCAGTGCCATCAAACCATATCTGTGATAAAAACTCTTTTCCATAACAGACTGTCAGTCAGGTGGAAAATGGTCCACTTCGTGGGGCACATGATCATTTTGTGAAGCACATCAGACCGCAGTCTCAGCAGATTGTACATGGTCTGGCAGTACCTTATGAATACCCCTTGCAATTTGGAGAAAGCTACTTATTTGCACAAATAGGTGTCTTGTCCCTCTTCAATTGCTTGTTCACTCAGATATCTGGGTGTAGAATGTGCAATACCTTTCAGATCTTTTTGATCCCATCAGTGTATCAGGATCCATCAGATCGTGAGGCCTTTTTTGTTGGGTTTCTTTCCTCCCCACCCCTCCCCTTTTCTCTCATTTCCTTGTTTTTAAACACTTAAGAACTGTAGGGGATTAAAAAAAATGTATAGACAGAGATTCTGACCTCAGGAGCTGAACTAAAGTTTGCTAGGGGTCACAGATGAAAAATATTTCTGACCAAATAATCTATACAGAATAAACATTAAGCATACAAGCAGTGAGAAGAAAGCCACATAAGCAAATTTCTTTTTGAGCAAAGAAGCAGCAGCAAAGTATGTCATATCAATACTTGTCATGTAATCTGGACAGTGCAAACAGGTGTCAAAAAGGGAGGTGTTCAGGAAGCTTTTAGGAGGAGGTGGCAATTAAGTGAACCTGGAAGAATGAGCAGAGTTTCTCCTGAAGCAGTGGGGTCAGCTCTCCAAGCAGAGGGAGGTACACAGCAGTGACATGGGTGTCCCTTTGCTATGAGCACTCCGTATACTTAGCCCTGGCATCTTGTCAGCTGCCTGGTCCCACCAAGGGTTCACCAATGGTGCTTTCCTTTTTCTCCGTCTCTGGCATCTCAATTGTAAGAACACTAATTTTAAAGGGAAAATGTACTTTCTTTTTCTCTGATCCCCTTCCCAAACTTCACACTGGAATGTTTTTTTCTCCTTTTAAAAGAGGCATTCTCTTAAGTGTACGAATATTCCTACTTTATCATGTGACTCGAAACTAGCACTGTATGTAGAATCATTAAAAAATCAAAGCATACAAGTGTTCAGCTGCTCTAAAGATTTGAAAATTGTAAGGGGCTTATCAGAATTGTGTGAAATATAATGTGGTATCTTCAGCAGTTAATTCTAAAAAGTAGGTCTAAGCCTAATAGTAAACAGATCAGAACTTGGCCAAAAATCTCTGTAAAGATGATGGTAGTGTGCGATTAAACTGTCATATCCTGTTTTGTAAAGATGACCCTGTTATACGATGCTTTTTTCTTTGTCATTGATTTGTTACGATTTTTTTGGTACACGATTTTAGGAATTTAATAGAAATTCAGAGCTCTCAAATGTCTAAAGAAATCTTAATGCTCCTATGTTTCTTTTCATTCTTGGCATTAAAATGTTATTTTATACAGCATACTTTTAAGTTTGAGTTACTGTACTGATGAATTATTAAGTCAGTAATTACTTAATACCTCTTAATTTACCAAGAATTCCATGTAATCCTAAACAGCCTTCACTCTATTTTAATAAACTCATTTTATCAAAATCTGCCATTACAGAGCACCTGAAGCTGGGATCACATTTTGTTACACTGTAACTGAAACCGCTTGCGACTGTGTTTTTATCAGATGCCCTGGGCCTTCTTGTTCCTGGCGCTCATCCCTTCACCATTTGGTCTGCTAGTTTGCAGACCCAAACTAACTAAAAATGGGTAGCAGGGGCAAAGGACGGCTGATCCAGCCATGTAGTAGATTCCTTGGACCTTTTAAAACATTTTATGCAAAGTTTTATGATTCGTAAAAATATTGTTATGGTGATTAAGGCTCTAAGTAGATGTATTTGTTTCTTATTTCCACTGCAACAAATTATCATAAACTTGTGGCTTAAAACAATACGGAGTTATTATCTTGTACTTCTGTAGTTCAGATGTCCAAAAGGTGACTCCCTGGACTAAAATCTGGTTTTCAAAAGGTCTGTGTTCTCTTCTGAGGGCTCTGGGGAGGATCGATCCCCTTGCCCTCCCCGCAACTAGAGGCACGCACGTTATTCTGACTCTCTTCTGCCTCCTTCTTCCACATTTAAGGGCCCTTGTGACTACCTTGCTACCTGGATAATCCAAGATAATCATCTTATTTTAAGATCAGCTGACCAACAGCCTTAATTCATCTGCTACTTGATTCTCTTTGCCATGTAATGTATTCAGTTTCCAGGAATTAGGAGTTGGACATCTTTCAGGAGAAGGGAAGGCCAAAAAAGCATTATTCTGCCTTTCACAGTAGGTATAATCCTCCTGAGATTATTCAGTATCCAGTGTTTATTCAACATTTAGTAAATGTTTCCGAGGCTCTGCTTTGTACCAGGAACTCAGTCTGACAATGTCTAGGGAGAGAGAGGACTGTTTTCTCTCTAGGAGCTTTTAGGTGCTGAGACAGATGCTTGGCAGTGCTTTATCATGGATGGGATCTGGCTGTAGCTGGGAGTGGCATGGGTGTGGAGAGGAAACAGGAGTTTTGAAGGGGAGGGGTTTGCCCTGGAGAGAATGGCGCATGGGTTATCCCAGGGAGGAGAACCACTTAAGCGTGATAGAGTCAGGAGCCCTAGGTCTTGGACTCTGGAGTCTGGCAGGGAGCGTGGCAGGGCCAATACAACTGGGGATTTTGGGACCCAACTGTGAAGGACCTTTAAAAGGGATGACAGCCAGTGTCTAATGGGGCGGGCCGGGGGTGGGGGTTCTTCTTCCTGCTAAGGAGGGTGTAAGCTGCCTGAAAACTTAAAAGTCTGAAATAATTAGTGAAGAACAAAACATAAAAAGCCAGAAATATATTTACGAAAGCAGAGCCCCTGATACATCCAGTCCACACAAGAGCTGGAACTAGACAAAGGAAAGATGGCTCTGGTGGTTTATTTAAGTGGGTACATCAAAGGCAGGGATAATGTTTCAAGGGCGGATTCTTGCTTGGTGATGTCTTGTAGTCAGCAGGTTGATTGGCATCTTGGCAGGTCACACCCATCTCAGGTGCTGTGTGGGATCTTTGGCAGAGCTTGTGGGGGAAGTTCACCTGAATCAGATGGTCTGTCCCTGTGGGGATGTCATGGGAAGTTCCCAGTGCCAGACTATCCCGTCACTAGGCTATGATGCACAACATAGTCCCACACAGCCCAGGGGCAGCTCTCCACAGGCCTTAGGTGCCAGGGCTGGGAGTGGACTTGCTGCCATTAGTTAAGCCTTGAGGTTAGGCCTCAGCGGCCCTTTAGCCAATCAGCCAGCAGAGTTGCTTCTTTGGTTGCTGTGTATTTGGAAAGCAGACCTCACCCCATGTATCCTATCTACCTGCTTCCCTTGCTCAATCCTTTATGTGGTTTACCTGGTCCCTAATAGAGGCCCCTAAAGAATTTTTGGCCCCTGGTAGCAGGGGTTGCAGGAAAGGGGATGGAAACCATTGAAGAAGAGTCACTTGATGGAAGCTTGTATGTAGTGTAGTCAGACATTGCTTGCACATCTCTTAAATTTTTTTCCAGACAAACTTATAAAGTCAGATTCCATGATGCAGCTTAAGTGGAAAATAGGAGCAGGACTGTGTAGAAGGCAGCTTGGACTGTCCTGTGCTTGAATTCAAGCTCTGCCACTGAGTGTATGAGCTTGGATGAGTCAATTAGCTTCTGTGAGGCTGGCCTTCCCACACTGGCTAGTGAGACCAGGATAATCAGGACACGCAGCAGGGCTCTTGGGAAGAAAAAGAGACGACGTGTTGTTTATCTGTGAAATAAGCACAAAATATCTTAGCCATGTTTTTCTTTGGTCCATATTTGTAAGTGTTTTAGGGCATCTGTCTGAACCACATTTATAATAAATAGTCTAGACCATGCAGGAAATTTAACTAAACCCCTGCAAGTTCAGCCTATCTCCAGAACTGAGAATGCTTCTTTTATGACAAGTACTATTTGATATTTAGACATATCCTCATTCCATGAATATTTAGTGATCACCTTTTGTTCTTGTGCCTAGAATTGCAGGGAACACTGTGCAACCCCTCCTTGCAGAGTTCATAATGTCCCAAGAGAGGCACATGTGTAAAAGTGAAGTCAGAATATGTGGATGTATGTAATTGAGTGTGCCAAGTGGGTGGTGTGTAGAAGTCCTTTTAAGTTGAAAGCAAAGTGAAAATTGGCTTGAGTTAGCCTTGACAGGAAAACTTTATGTGTGGAAGAAATGAAAATTCAGTAGACCTTTCAAGGCTAGAGCACAAGTGTTTGGCGGGAGTACAGAGAATGTGAGTGGGGACTGGATCAGTGGCCAGAGGACAGAGCAGACCTCCAGTTCATCACCCACTCCTTCTGGAAACACTTCTGTCCCTGGCAGCTCTGATTCCAGTTTCTCCCTGCCTCTACTTAATTTTGAATTCTGAGCTCCACACACACTATGGAACATGGTAGAGGCTCCAGAGTGGGTTTCTGTTGCAGCAGGAGTTGGCCAGCACGAGCACAAAGCTTTGTACCTGTACTTGGTATCTTGTTGTTCATCCATAGAAGCAAATCAGAGGGAAAACAGAGATTTGCTGCACAGGGATAATCATTCCCCCAGATCTTTTTTTAACCCTGTAGCATCATGGGCCTTACTTACACACCTAACTTCACCCTTAGAATCCATCTCCTGCAACACATGAGAGAAGAAATGCTTACTTGTAGATAGAAGACACACAGTTCCTGCTGTCTGGTTTCTAGACAGGAGTTGTCTCAGCTAGTCTCTGTATTCCTTAGAGATCACCTGTTCCTAGTGTCATAGATCAAAGCAATGAGAGGTAGAAGGAAGGAACTTTTCCTAAGAGAGGAGACCAGGCCCAGGAATGTTAGCAAGTCAGTAACTGCATGACTAAAACCTCAAGTTGCTCAGTTCATAGCTTCCCATTCTCTGCAGGCTACATTCCATTCTCTGTTAATTTGATTTTCATGGCATTAGTGTAATCTATCTAATCTAATGAACTCCTTTCTTTTTTAATTTTAGATTTCTCATATTGGCAAACTGAGAGATTTTCTTCTGGAACACAGGAAAGATTACATTAATGCTTACAGGTAAGTGCATTTGCCGGGGGGCGGTGGGGGGGACTTGGATTTGGACGGCTGTGTTCTTTTCTGTTCCTATGTTCCTTTTGAGCTTAATTTTTTTTTTTTTTGGTTGGGGGGGAGGTGCAGGGGAGTACTGGAGATTAAACTCAGGGGCACTCAACCACTGAGCCATATCCCCAGCCTTATTTTGTATTTTATTTAGAGACAGGGTCTCACTGAGTTGCTTAGTGCCTTGCTTTTGCTGAGGTTGGCTTTGAACTCACAATTTTCCTGCCTCAGCCTCCCGAGCCGCTAGGATTACAAGCATGCGCCATCATGCCTGGCCCTCTTAAGCTTTTTGTCCTCACTTCTTACTTGACAACTCAGAGCTGTAATGAGGAAGATCAGTATAGCAGTGGAAGAACATGTGCAGAACAGAAGAAAACTCAACAGCTGCTGTGCCTGTGTTCTCACAGCGATGTGATGTCGCAACTTCTGGTCTCTATCTCCATGGGTGCCATTACATCCTAGCGTATGATACTCTGATTTCTTACCAGAGCAGTACATAAAACTGAGAGTATGTGTATTTGTATCACCTGAACCTTGAGGAGTTACAAGGTTTTCAAGGCTCTTGCTTGGCTCTCTTTGCCTGTATTTTGCTGTCCCAGCCTGTGACACTGGCCTTGCTGTTTGGGTGGTGCCCTTGTGAGCATGTTTTCATCTCGCGCCTTCACTTCACTGTGTCAGGCTTTTCTTGCCCTTCCCAGTCTCAGTCCTCATGACCTCTTTCCTTGTTCTTCTCCCAGGCTTCTGACACTTGCTAGAGACATCAACAAGCTCACTTTGACTTGGCCTTCATTTTGGGGGGCTTATAAGTACTTTTATTCAGCCTCTAATGTAACTCATGATCACATTCCTCCTCTGGCTATGTCCGCTTTCTACTTGGCAGCCATCACCTTTTGGAGTATTCCCTGGATTAGTCACCCCTAAGGAGACCCAGCATGAATGCCCCACTGCTCTCTGTCAGCAGCAGCCTCCACACCTGGCCTTGCCTGTTCTCATCTCTTTCACACCCTGCTCCTGCCATGGTGCCGAGCGTGCCAGCCTTCCTGGAAGTCTCCCTGCCTGTTCCTGATGCTGGCACAGGCAGCTGGTATTGTTCCTCCTCTTCCCATGGTGGTCTTTTTTCAAAAGTTAGTGCTCAGCTTTAATGCTGTGTCTTCTGGGAGGCCATCTTGGGCCACTGTTTATAAAATAGACCTGGGAGTTTTTGTTTGTTTCTGTACCTTATTTTTTTCATGACAAAGCATGGTTTGTTATTATTCAATAATAATAACATAGTTTACTATTTATCTTTGTGAATAATTTTTAAGTTTTATGAGACTGGAGACCTTGTCAGCTTTTTATTCTTGTTTCCATAGTGCCTCACCCATACTTGGTACTAGCTAAATATATGTCAGTGAATGAATGAATGAACTCCTCATGGTCCTACTAAAGTCCATGATGAGCCCAATGTGGTGGTGCATGCCTGTAATCCCAGTGCCTCAGGAGGCTGAAGCAGGAGGATCACAAGTTCAAAACCAGCCTCAGCAACTTAGTGAGAACCTGTCTCAAAATAAAAAATTGGCTGGGGATGTGACTCACTGATTAAGCCCCACTGGATTCAATCCCTGGTGCCAAATACGTAAAGTCCTTGATGAGCCCATTGGTTCTCAACCACAGCTGATTTGTGGGGGACACTTGGCAATGTCTGAGAAAAAAGAAGGAATTATCTGGCCCACAGTGTCAGTTGTGTTGATGTTCTCAGTGTCTTCCCATCTCAATCTATGCAAATTAACTAATTCATGCACCAAATATTTGTTGAATACATGCTCAGTGCCTGGTACTATTCTAGATTCTTAGGGCACATAATGGAATAAAAAAGGCAAATATTGCTTCTCTGCAGCTTGCATTCTAGGGATTAACAAAGACAAGCACTTAGGTCCTGTGGAACGGACACAGTAGAGTCAGGTTATGGGACCTAGGGTTGCTGAGGAAGGCGGTGGTTTATATCCAGAGTGGTCGGGACTGCCCCCGCTGAGGCCGCCTGCTCCTCTGAGGTTTGGAGTGTTGGTAGGACTTCTCGCTCCTGCCTCTCTGCCTCCTCCCTTCTTTTCACCTGCTGTACCTATTTCTCCTCCACTGTCCTACTGTCCAACTTGGGTTCCTCATCTCATCATTCCTACTGCTTCTGGATCATTCCTGCATTCCTGATTCCCCTCTAGTTTTGATGATCACACTCTTTTCTCTTCTTCCCTTTAGCTCATGCACTTAACCTTGTTCCTCTTGAAGCCATGTGCACTGTCACTTTGTTTCAATCCAATGCCAGACTTGGGGAGAAAGTCTGCATCAGGGAATAGCCGACCTTCTGTAAAAGGCCAGATAGGAAGTGGATTAGGCTTGGTGGGTCATATATGCTGTCACACATTCATCTTGGTTTTCTTTTATTGGTTTTGCTTATTGTTTTTATACAGCCTTGGAAACATGTAAAAAGTGCTTCTTAGCTCTGGCTGTGTAGAACCAAGCCTGTGGGTTGGATCTGGCCTGTTGGCTATAGGTCACTGACACCTGGTACCTGATCCTTTGCTTCCTCACCATTCACTCCTCCCTGATCCTAATGGTGGAGCTTGGTTTTCATCACTTTCTGAGACTTTTTCTCCCAGAGCTCATCTATGCTTTTTAATTAGTAAAGCGGGTGGCTTTTTCTCAAATTTAGTATAAGTGGAGTCATATAGTACACTCTTGGTGTATCTACTTTCTTTCACACAATATGCTGCTGAGAATATCACTAGTTGTTCTTTTTTATTAGTTATTTTTTGAAATATTCTGTTGTGTGAAATTGCCACAATTTGCTTATTCATTTACTAACAGGGAAAATTGGATTGTTTCTAGTTTCAGGCTATTATGAATAAGCTGCTATGTGTGAGCAGCTTCTACAAGGCTTTTTGTGCATATATGTGTACATTTCCCTAGAATAAATACCTAGGAGTGAAAGTGCTGGGTCACACACACAGCAGGCGTGTTCTTAACTTTGAGATAAATTACCAGTTGCGAAGTGGTGTTGCTGCCTCATTAGCAGTGCATAGGGCTGCAGAGCAACTGGCATATGGTGTTGGATGGTCTCTTCTTTTTAACCACTGTAGAGAAATAAAGTATGAATTAGTGTTTTAAATATGCGGCTCTCTAATGATAATGACGGTGCAGACCTTAACAGCCCTTTTCATCTCTCCACTTTGCTACAGCCTTTGATCCTGCTGACCACCATCAGTTTTGAGAAATTCCTTATTCCCTTTACTGCCATTACTTAATAGCTTGTCCATCTGTATTAGCAAGGGATTGCTTCTAGGACCCCTCAAGGAAACCTGAACATGGGTGTTCTAGGCCCTCACGTAGAATAGCATAGAATTTGCCTATAAACTACCCACATTCTCCTGTTTACTTTGGATCATCTCTGGATTATGGATGATGCCTCATACAGTGTAAATGATATATAAATAGTTGTTACAGTGTGTTGTGTAGGGAATGACAGAAAGTAAGCCAGTGCATGTTCACTACAGCTGCACTTATTTTTATCTGAATATTTTCAGTGCATAGTTGGTGGAATCCTGTGTGAATGCATAGATAAATATGGAGGAGGACCCACTGTATTTGGGGGCTCCTCTGACTACTCCATTTTTTTGCCTCTTTGTTCTTCCATCTTTTCCTAAAAGAACTCCAGAGCTCTGATTGACCCTTTTGTCCTGTCTCTATTTTGCATTACAAAAATTGACCCTGTCCTTGTCTGTGTATATATCTACCTCCAGCACACTCAGCCCCTCTCTGCCTCTCCTGAGTGCTTACTGTGTGAGAGATACTCTGCTGAGCACTATTAGTATTTCATCTCATTTGGTCCTCACATCAGCCCTGTGAGGGAGACATTGTCATTGAGCCTGTTTGACAGGAAGGAAACTGAGACACAGGCGTGAAGGGACCTGCTGAAGACCATGCACCTGGCAGCTGCTGAGCCAGGGCTTAGTGGTCTGGCAGAGCCAGGCCCTTCACCACTGCTCTCTTACCCTTCATAGTGTCCTCTCGCCACTGTGCCTTCCAGCATGGCATAGCCACAGGCTCCTTCAGTTCCACTTGCCACTGACTTACCTACAAGCCACGTGGGCAGTCCCACCTCCACGTGTGGCTCTGTCCACTTCCTTCCATTCCCTCTAGGTGCTTTAGTGCAGTCTTGGCTACTGGCCTCATCTGTTTCTTCTGAACCCCTGCTCCTTGTCCCTCCCTCCCTGTTTGTCCTGAAGGCACAGCTACAGTCATCATCACAGATGTGATCATTCAGTTCTCCTTCTTAGATCCCTTCTCTTTGCCTGCAGACATGTCCATACTTCTTCGTGACCTCACCACACCTCACCACACGTCCATCCGCTCCTCCTGTGGCTGCATTCAGAGGCGCTTTGGTGCCTCCAGGCCTTCACTCACCCGTTTGTCTGCCTTTTGTTCTTTGATTCATTACGTGCATCTCACGCATCCACCTGTTCCCCTGAAAGCCTCACTTCTAACCACCACCTTCTCCCAGAGCTTTCCGGGCCCTCCCCTCCTATCTGAAAGCCATCTCCCCTGCCTCTGAAGTCTGGTACCTCTTTTTCTGTACTTTTGTTAGGCTGCTTCTCACATGAGCCTGGTAAAAGAGTTATTTCTCCATGTTCTCTTCTACCACACTTCTTGGGTGAGGTACTCTTATACTGTGTGTTTGACAGTGCCGAGGTTTGATTAATTGATTGATTCATTATTTCATTCATTCTACAGATCTTTACTATCTACCCTATGCCTTACACTGTGCCAGGCATGGAATATAAAATAGTGAGCACAGACAAACATGGTGCTCCTTTATCTTCACAGAGCTGTGAAAGGATTCATACATACGGGCAGCATTGCAGATAGGATAGGTACTGCAAAAATAGAGGAGAGGAATGACTTTGAGGAATTCGGCCTTGTCAGGGAAAGAGTCCTTGGAGAAGCCATAGCATGAGCTGAGATATGGAAGAGTGGGGGTTAGCCCAGTAACCAAAGGAAGGAGGGAATGGAGTTCAAGGTAGCCCTCACACAGTCCTATGGGGACAGCATCTGCCCTCTTGTGAAATACAGAGATGCAAAAGACAGTTTGCCACTTGGTGACTATTTATTGAACAGGTGGAGAAAACACCATTTGGAAAGACGAAGTTGATTTTAAAAGAGAAAGCCTTTTGACCATCGCTTCCACAGTGGCTTCTGGGGTAGAGTCCAGGCCTGTGTGTGCACTATAGCGTTGCAGTGAGGGGCCCTATCCCAGCCATCCCCTTCGCCACCTTCCTCCTGGTTGCTCTGCAGCGTCTCACCATGGGAACTTCTTTCCAGATGTGTCATGTAGTAGTGGAAGAGTGGGTTTGACACAGGAGATGACATCATTAGGAGCATCTCTTTAGGATTTCATCTTTGTGAAACAAAGTGTATTTTCTACTTCATAAACCTTTCTCTCAGGGCTGAGGTCGTGGCTCGGTGGTAGAGCATTTGCCTAACACATGTGAAGCACTGGGTTTGATCCTGAGCACCTAAAAGTTAAAAAAAAAAAAAAAAAAGGAAAGAAAGAAAAACCTTTCTCTCACAAAATTTGAAAATATAAAAAAATCCTCTGCATTTTCTTAATTTCATCAGTAAATGCAAACATGGAAGTGCTTCATATAAATACTCCAACAGAGAAAATAATATATCCCAGGTGAATTTTATTTTTTATTTTTATTTTTTTGCAGTACTGGGAGTCAGGCCCAGAGCCTCGTACATGACAGGCAACTGGCCTACCACTGAGCTACATCCCCAGTCCCCAGATGAATTTAAAATAAGCCTTGATACTTTGTCTACTTAAACTTCATATAGGCAAATTTCATTTTTATTATTTTGGAACACATTAAAATAATTATTCTGATTCATAGAACAAAGAAAATCTTATGTTTAGCTTCTTAGTTAAAAGATTTGTTTAACGCTAGATGGCAGTGTAAATGTTTAATTTCTTTTGTTAGAATTAAATACTAATTTAATAGGTCATTGAAATGGAAGCTACAGTGACTTGTGGAAGCTTTACAGAATTGGTATAAAGCTGTCAGTTTACAATTCCTTTTTTTAGTACCTGACAACTTAGGTTAAAGATGCAGTCATAGAGACCTTTTATACAAGTCCATTGTTAACTTCCCTTTGCCTTGAAAAGGCATCGAGCAGGGTGAATGCTGTGAACATTGGCTTAGCTCAAGGCACCCCTTGAAAGCCATATGAATCTGGGAGAACCATTTTATCTTCCAACAGCAGTGTCTCCCTCTAGGCAGAGGTCAGCAAGGGTCAGCCACACCAGGCCTAGCCCTGCCTGTGTCCTCTCATTCTATCAGCTGAGAATAGCCTCATATTGTAAATTGGTTGGAAAAAAATAATACTCTGACTTTACCACACAGAAATTGTATGAAATTCAAATTTCAGTATCCATGTAGAGTTTTATTGGCATATAACCAGCCCATTCGTTTGCATATTGTCTGTTACTGCTTTGGGCCACAACTGTACAGCTGAGTAGCTGTGCAGACATAAGGCTCACAAAGTGTGACATATTTATATCTGGCCAACAATGGGGGTGATAATCACTAGGAGTACTTAAGAGGTTCAGAGGAGTCAATATAATTGAAATTTAGAGGAAAAAATAGTGTAATTATATCAGGGTGTGATTCTGCAACTGTGCTAGTTGTTTGTTGGTTTTGTGGTGCCAGGGATTGAACCTAACAGCACTTAACCACTAAGCCACACCCCCAGCCCTTTTTTTATTTTTATTTTTATTTTTTATTTTGAGACAAGGCCTCTCTAAGTTGCTGAGGCTGACTTTGCATTTAAACCACTGGAATTATAGACATGTACCACTATGCCTTCATAACTGCAGTAGTGTTGAGGCAGGCATCCTCAAACCCAGAGCTCTGCTCCTCCACACTGTTTTTCCCTTTCCCAGATGCAGTTGCAACAACTGTGGGTCTGGACCAGTTCTGCCACTCCTTGCTGTGTGGCTTAAGCATGTCACTTACCCATCTTTGAGTATCACATAGAACTCTTAATTCCTAAAGCCTTCTTCCTCTTGAGCAGTCTGTGGCCATGTTATAGAAACTCAGTTTTTGCACCTTTTTTTTTTTTTTTTTTTTTTTGGTGCTACAGTTCATTAACAACCCATGCACTCTGAGATCCACATCTATTCTGGCTTTGGTCCCTTTTAAAGAGTCACACCTTAAGTTCCAGTCTCATTTCTGTCATGTGTTAGTCATATGAGTGAATATAGCTCCACACCTTTGTGCTTGTTTTCTTTCTGATGAAACGTGGATAGTGTGAGGATTGGATTTGTATGTGAGAGCTCCTGGCACACGGAATTGCCTTGATGAATGGAAATAGAGCTGGAACCCCATCTGACTACCATGTACTTGAGGAGGGGAGTTATTGAACAAAACAAAACCCACCCATTTCCTGTAGGGTGGGGTGATGGAGAGAAAGAGAGGAGGGAGGAGGGAAAGACTGAGGATGCGAGAGTCACACCAGTGATATCAGCTTTATCAGAGACTATGGAGAACAGCATCTTTATCAGCTTCAACACTGGTTGGTTGACATCTGAGGTCTGCAGGTAGGTGGCCTTGTGATCCTCACTTCTTAACCAGGGACAGACCCGCTCAGCTCTTGGTGCCACTGAACAGTGTAGTTCCTGGAACCCAGAGAGCAGGGCCAGGCCCCTGTGTAGCATCTTGAGAGAGGAATAGGGCACAATCCCTGCTGCCTACAGGTGGCAGCAAAGAGAAAGGAGTGGTGGCTAGGTGTGTGTCCAGTTCCTCTGCCCTGAGCACCACTTCTAGAAGTTCCTGCTTCTCCCACCGGGGAGAGGTGAGGAGAGAGGACGTATCATCTGGACAAGCTGATCCATGCAAAAACACCAGAAACATCCCACTGCCGACCTGTCCCCTCCAGAGGGAGAGAGGCCACCCGTCACCTCCCATCAGGCTCTCCCTCCTGCAGGTGGCAGGCTGTCTGCAGCCTTTCTTTTTCAGTGCCTTTCCCTCCCAATACAGTGTGCTGGCCTTGACCTGCTTCTGGGTAATTCTTAGATGGAGTATTGAAAGAATATGCATAGAAATATTGCTTTCAGACCTGTGAGCCTTTGGTAGTTTGACATAATTAGGAAGCTATGATTTTTTTTCCAGAATATAGAGCTCAGACTTCATTGACCCATTTAATTTTTTTTAATAATGACATTTTACTAGAGCGGAACAGCATGCAACCAGGGTAGCCTCTGGCTGGATCTCTGAATGATCTTAATTAAAAATAGTTTTTCCAATTCTAGTAGAAGTACCTTTTCTAAAATATCCTGGCAACAGAACATACCAATTAGTGAAAACTTTCTTTGTTTCTGTTGTTGCCACTGAATGAGAAGAATTCTGTCATTTTAAAGGTTAGTGCATGTGTGTATAAACAATGTATCCTAAATGAACATCACCTTTTAATTGAATAAGGAACTTTATCAAATTAACCTTTAGACCTTTTCAAATTCACTGAGCTGGGTTTCCATTAAATCAAAATAATAGAGTAGGAGGATGTTAATCTAATGTCCTTGGAATCAGTCATATATAGGTCTGCTCTGTCCACAGGGGTATAACTTGGAAGTGAGTACCCTTCTGGTTATGACACCCTGATCCCTTTAGCCTCTATTCCCAATGAGCTGGCTTCTAGCAGGGATAAGTGCCAGGCTCTGGGTGCTTCTGCTCACCACTCTGATTCCTCTTAGAAGAATGGCCAGTTGTGGCTTCACCGTGTTCAGCCAGACAGGTGAATAGATCAGGGTGCTAAGGAACATTGGGATGGGGAAATGCTTATCCCTCACCCTTCAGTTTCACTGAGAAGAGGAACATTAATTCTCCAAGAGGCTGTGGGCTTCCCCGCTTCTTCTAGTTCTCCCCCAAAAATGTGAAAGTGGAGTAGGAATGGGAAAGGGTCCATGCCAAGGAGGAGAGGATGCCAGTCTTATGGTGGGGGCTGGGAAGAGGAGCCCCGTGCTTCAGTCATCCCTTTCTCCTTTAGACGGGCCTGTCCTCAGGCTGAGCGTGGTCCCTGCTATGTGTGTCTTAAGTTTTTTTTAGAGTAGGATGATGCCAATAGGTGTTGGGGTTGAAGGTGGGGAATCCGCTCAGGAGAGCCCTAACTAGAGCACAGTTGAAGCCACACATCAACCACATTCTCTAGTTTAGCCTTATCTTTTTATTTAGTTCATTCAGAAAATATTTGATTGTTGATTTTTCAGCCTGCTAAATGCTAAGCATTATTTTTGGTGATACAGATACATCAGTGAATAGGCAGACAATAGTCCTTGCCTTTGTGGAACTTAAGTTTTGATGTGGGGTGAGGGGACCCGGATAAGAAACAAAATAATAAGTAAAATGTAAGATGTTGAACAGAATAAATATCAATGTCGAGAGGAGAGAAGGGAAGGGGCATATGAAAGATCAGAAAGGATACAGTTTTATAAAGGTGAATTAGGGAGGGCCTCATTAAAATGGTGACATTGACAATGCCTAAAAGAAGTGAGGAATTTGTTTGTGGGGTATCTGGGGAAAGAGCATCCCAGAAGGAGGAGACAGCCAGCAAGACTGAGGTCCTGAGATGGAGTGTGCCTGCAAGGTTGAGGCGCTGGAGGGGACTGGTATAACTGGAGCCAGAGCTGGGAGTAGAGGCGAAGATGAGGCCAGAGACACAGCAGGGTGCCAGGTCTTATCCTTTTAAGGATCTTGTAAGGACCTTGGATTTTTATTCTTTGGTGAGAAGCCTCTGGGAGGTCCGTGCAAAGGATTAACAGGATTCAGCTTAGTCTCTAACAGAATCAGCGTGGTCCGTGGTCCGTGGTCCGTGGTCTGTGGTCCATGGTCCATGGTCCGTGTGTTGGAGCAGACCCTGTAGGAGGCGACAACTATAGTCCACGTGGGAGGCATTGGTGGCAGGCCCTAAGAGGCAGCCGGTGGATGCGACCGTAGATAAGAACAGGCAGGTCCTGGGAATGTTTCAAAGGTAGAGCCAATAAGATATGCTGATGGATTAGATGTGAGCTGGGTAGGAAAAAAAAGAGCTACAGATGATACCAAGGTTTGAGTCTTGAGCAACTGGAAAGATTGGAATTGCCACCAGCACAGAAGGGGAGGGCTGCTGGAGGAGTGTTTGAGGAGGGGCTCAATTCTGAACATACTTGCAGTGCAGGTTGTACATCTGAATGGACATGTTGGACAGGCAGTTGGATATATGTGTCTCAAGGTCAAGAAGAGGTCTAGATTGAAAATAGAAACTTGGGACTTGTCAGCTTGAAGCCATGGGACTAGTGAACTCACCAAGGTAACAAGTATAGGTAGATAGTGAAGAGATTCAGGAACCAGGTCATGAACTGCCCATTGTAAAGTGGTTGGCAGTTAAGAGGTGTCAAGAAGGGCTGAAAACAAGTAGCTAGGGAGGGAAGGGGATGGGACCCTGTGTTATCATGGAGGTCAGTGCAGCCAAAGAGGAGGAGGAGGGATGAGTGCCATCAAATCTACGGGAAATAAGAAAGTAAGGTATGTACTGAGCACCATGACAGTTGCTGGTGATTACTGCTGACGCCAGAATGAGGAGGGTTAAAAGCGTGATTGTATCAGGTCCAAGAGAGAATGGCCAGGAAAGCGGGCACCCAGAATGGAAGCATTGCTGAGAGAAGTTTTACTGAAAAGGGGTGACATTGAGCAGTACCTGTCAGGGGAGATGGAATGGGATTTGAGGTTTGGTTTAAAGTTGTTTTTGTTTTAAAATTGGGGAAAATAACACCATGTTTGTATGTAGGTAGGAAATATCCAGCATGCAGGAATATTTTGATATTAATAAGTAATAAATTCATATAGTGTTCACTCTGTGTCAAAGTCCAAGTATTGGATGCATACATTACATCATCCAAGCTTAGTGGTGCAGGAGAAATGAGAACTGCCAAGGTCATTCTAGTGCCCAGGTGGAAGGAGTTGCTGTCACCAGGAGATGCTTCCACAGAAGCAGAAGAGCAGGTGTCTATGGGCCCAGAGGAGAAGCAGGGAGGAGGAGCTTATAGGAATTCTCAGAAAACTGAAAGCAGAGTGGTCACTGACACTGAAGATGAGGAAGGAGGCAAGGGCAAGTTGAGGAGACTAGAGATGTGGAATGGTCATTCAGGAGAGGGGAAAGCAAAGGCACCAGCATTATTGCCAAGTGCCATTAGGGGGCCACTTAGGAGAGTGATCCGGTAAGGCAGTATCTCGATCTATCTGTCTGAGTCCCACTTGATCCTAGGCTCACCTACCTGGAAAGCCGTTCAGTACTGGTTCTTTTTCTGCTATTGGCCACGTCAGGCCCTGACTCCCAAGTGTTTCTTTCTCATGGCCTCTACTCCTTACTTCCCGCCACATCAGCCCCTGACTCCCAAGTATTTCTTCTCTCATGGCCTCTACTCCTTACTTCCTATAGGCCAGGCCTGCCTGGTAGCCCTGAGATTAGAACACACAAAACCAGATAAATTAAACAAGACCCAAGCAGACAAGTTGCTCTGAGTGCCCAATATATGAAGGCTGTCTGCTGTGCAGTCTTTGCTGACAAAGGTTTTTCTCACTTCAGCTTATTAAGCCCTAGCGAGCATTTACTCGCATCAGAGCTATCCTCAGCTCAGGCTCAGGTTTGTGGCCCTTGCATTGTATGTCATAGTAACTTTTCCCTTTCCCCTTAATAAATTGTAGAACTTTAGAATCTCCTTTAGTTTCTCAATATTTTAACAGGAAATGGTTGAAAGACCATTTGCCACACTTTCTTCTTTCAGAACAAAGAATCGGTTATGGAACATTTGGTCTCAAGAGCATTATTTCTTATCTTTCTAAAATTGTATCATAAGGACAAATGCTAGTATTAGTTCCTTCCTTTCCGTTTCCAGTGCTTTCTTCTATTCCTTCTGGGTCTGTGTCTTTACTCTGCCTCTCGCTCACCTACACCCTACATCTCACGTTCTGTTAATACTTCACCTCCAATGTCTGTTTAATTACTGAAAGTTTTACATCTTGGATCCTTCTCCTCTTTCCAATCACTCACCGCCCTTTTCCCTTTCTTGAATTTCATTTGAACAAAAATTTATTGAGCCCATACCTATCACATGATGCTAGGAATACAAAGATAAATAGGACAAGATTCTGTGCTTAACCTCATCAACCCAGGACTGGATCTTCCCCATGGTTCCTCCAGCATGGTATTCCCACAGTTATCTTTACCAAGCTCAGCTTTTCCATTGGCCACAGAATAAAACTCTGACTCACTGAAGGCCACCAAGGATACATCCCTTCCACCTGTCTTATGTCCAGCCAGTTTGAACCACTCACGGTTCTTCAAACTCAGGGCTCTACTCTTGCCTCTCATGGCCACACCTGCCTTTCAAGATCAGTTTATAGGTGTCCTCATTCCCAGTTAATCAGGAGAGTAAGTGCACACTCTTCTGAACTCTTCTGCCTTTTATGGCATGAGAGATGCCTTAGAGAGAGTTGTAACATCTGAGATCAGAGTAGCTGCCCAGGGTCACACCCCAGCTCTGCTGATGACTGCTGGATAGCCTTGCAAGTTGTGTAACCTCTCTGTGCCTCAGTTGCTGCGTGTGTAAAATGGGAATTTATAGTAGTACCTACCTCGTAGAGTTTGGGGAAGTTAGTAAGCAAATATATGTGAAGCCCAGAACAGTGGTTAGTGTTGGTGATGAGAAGTGTCCACAGCCTCAGCCTTTGTTTATGCTGTATGAACACATACATCAGCCTTAGGTGTTACCTGTTGTAGTACAGTGTATTGAAAACAGGGTCTATATTTTGTTTCTATGTCTTAGAGAGTAACTTTAATTTCATAAATCATATTGGGTAGATTCATTTCATAATATACATAGTACATGCCCAATATGCATTATAAAATTAATCTGTTGATTTAGTATTTATAGCAAAAATCAGGTTGTAGTATATGACTTCCCACCCATACCTTTTCAGGAACCTTTACAACAGTGTCTTAAACATTCTCTTCTTCTCTATCCTCAGGAATGGTCTAGTTGTATAATAAATTAATAGACAGGGCTGGGGTTGTGGCACAAGTGGTAGAGTGCTCGCCTAGTATGCGTGTGGCACTGGGTTCAATTCTCAGTATCACATAAAAATAAAATAAAGATATTGTGTCCACTTAAAAAAACTAAAAAATAAATATTTAAAAAAATAATAGAAGAACTTCATGGTATTTGGTTATTTTGAACTTGCCCTTTCTTACAATACTAATCAACAAAATAACAAAAATAAATGTACCTTTAAATTTCTGAACTATGGAATAAACTTACCACCCAGTTTTTTTCCTCCTCTCTCCCTAAAGTAATTGCCTAATCTAAACTGATATCCAACATAGTTCCCTTTAATTGAGTCTAATATTTAGAGAAATTGAGATCTCTAATAAAATTATCTCTCTGTACATAATAAAGGAAATAAAATTAAACTTTGATAAATTTATATGTGCATATCCTATGAGGATATATTTCTGGAAATATTTGACGGATATTTAACCTTTTTTAAAAAGTAGTAATTTTGTTAGAACCTAATTTGAAGCTGCATCATCAGCAACCTTCATTATTTTGATGACTGTTTTCAAGTGCCCACCATAGGCCTACTGCTATTCTTAAAATATCATGGGAACATTGAGTTAGAATCCCTTTTCCAGCCAGTCTGTCTCCTGTGTGAGTCCCTGGTATGGGCCCAGCACCTTAACACTTCCAAACCTGTGCCCTCTTCTGTTTCCATGGCTTTGCATGCCCTCAGGCAAACCCAGAACTCCCTCTAACTGCTCCTTATCTGCCTTTGTACCCAGGCTATGTAGGTCTCAGATTTGTCCTCACCCCCATAGACACTGCCTGGCTTAGGTTTTTTTTAGCAGTGGTCTCTTAACCATAGCTGAGGGCGCGCGGTTTCATCTGCCTCCAGGCCACCCACACAGAGGAACCATGCAAATAGCAAATTCCCCTGTGTAAAATCCTCCAGTGGCTATTTCCATCAAATACACCCTTGATCCCAGCTTTGGTATTGCAGGGACCCTGATTCAACTGACGGTGGACTATTTGTATTTTGTATGACCACTGTGTTTTTGGAAAACCTTTTGATATTGGAGAAACAGCTATTACAGAGTAACAATTTTAAATACATATATACATACTCATCATAATACCATCCATATTTATTTAAAAAATAGTGTAGACATAATGCTAGACACATTCGATGTAGAGATACTGACCACATGTGTACGATGTGCTGCCCCTTTGAAGTGACCCTCGGTGCCCCAGAGGTCCATCACTATTGCTTGGTTTCCATGGAACCAGCCTGTTTACTCCTTTCCCCCTTCGCTCAGATGTGCTCTGGTGTGGAGCAAAGGTGACATGGTTACTCTGAGCACCATCTGAAGATTGGGAAACTTGAAGCTGGTCCTCCCTGCTGTGTTCTGTGTGGGTACTTTCCTTTCCCTGTATGAACTGACCACTATCACTTTGGATTCCACATCCACCCCCACACCAGCACCATTCACTACAGTTCCTTGTACTCCCTGTTTCTGTGTCAATCACTCCTATAGTTCAGTACCCTTTGTAGGGGTTGATACTGAGACTTGCTCAATTTTGAGCCCCCAGCCCCTGGCCTAGTGCCTGACATATGTAGGTTCAGTATATAAGGCAGTGAATGAATACATTGTGAGGACTAAATATGTACATAGGGTACCTGTAAGGCACTGAGAATAGCATGTGGCGTATAGTAAGTGCTCAGCTCATATTAGTGCACCCACACTGTGCCAGCTGCCATTCTGGGTGCTAGGGAAACAAAACCAGACGAGACACACACAGTCCTTAACTTTCGTGAAGCTTGCATTCTGCTGACAGCAGAGAGACATAAATATTTACTCTTTCAGGGAATAATAAGTACAATAAAGAAAAATAAAGCAGGATAAGGAACAGATGGCAGTAAAGTGGGTTTGGGAGTCCTAGCTTGCTTCCGTGTCACAAAGCAGAGAAGGCAGAGGGCAGCTTTGACACTGAGAGACAATAATCTAACCAGCACAGGTGGGAAGATGTTGTTAGACAAGTGCTGTGGGGAACCTTGGGGGGACAGGTGTTGTGGGGAACGGTCAGGAAAGGTGACCCAGGGCAGCCATCCAAGCAGAGGCCCAGTCTGAGAGGAGGCAGGAGCCTGCTTGGTCCGCTGCTGCTCAGTATGTGGCCAATGTGAAGTGCCTGAGGGGTGAGCCACAGGAAGCGATGCTATGGGTAGGCATGGGATGACCAGGACTTGGCGTTTTGTCCTCAGTGAGAATTGGTGGCTAGGACCGACACATTTGTAAGGTCCCTTTAACTTGCTGTATTGTGATTCTGAATTTCATGTGGAGTCCAGAGTGTTGAATTGGACTGAGCAGCATCACCATTAGTAATGATGCTGCTGCTCCTGCCCGGCTCTTACAATCATGAGCGCTGTAATAAAACTACCATATTTTGGGCTTCAAGCTGCTGTGTAACTAAAAGTGGTAATTTTAGGATGGTATAATTTAATATCAAGGGAAATTATGTTTTTTCTTGAAGCACCTTTGTTGTGAGTTGTGAAGACTGCTTGTCAACATCAAAGGACTGCATCCCAAACCAGTTTCTCACAGATATTTCAAGAACCCCAAATCCATTCCCTGTCCTATTCTCCAGGCAGCACCTAGGATGAACTGCCAGTCATTGGGTTGCACGAAGCCATTTTGGAGCCCCCCATTGTTCTCAAGTCAAGTCCTCTGTTCTTTCCAAGCCCTGCAGGCTTCTGCCTAAACCATCTGTCTCTCCCTCCCTTAACTGACCTGCAGTTGGGGCTATTTGGGAAGCTTTTTCTGCCTCACAGCCTTCATGTGCCACCCTCTAGGTCTTTCTCCCACTTCTCAGCCCAGCCGGTTCCTCCTTCTCCTCCAGGTCTCAGCCTTGGTGTCAGTGGATCAGGGAAGCTGTTCCCTTCCCCCTGCCCACACTCCCCTGGGTCATCATTTGCTGCTGCCCGCTTATTTTCTTCCTCTGTCCTTATTTAGCCATATCATGTCTGAATATGGGAGGATGA
This sequence comes from Marmota marmota marmota, assembly GCF_001458135.2. Taxonomy (NCBI): domain Eukaryota; kingdom Metazoa; phylum Chordata; class Mammalia; order Rodentia; family Sciuridae; genus Marmota; species Marmota marmota. The sequence continues at coordinate 5,923,934 of NW_026000108.1, forward strand.
CAGATGCAGAACGTGACCAGATAGACCAGGATGCTCAGATATTCATGAGGACCTGTTCAGAAGCAATCCAGCAACTCAGAACAGAAGGTAAAGTGCTCTGAAAGATGCAAACAGCCAGCCACGGATGTATCAAGTAGTTCAACAGGATTCATGAAGAGCAACCACCACAGTCCCTCTTAGGTTCTTACTGAGAGTCAGAGTTTAAAACTTCAAAATCTTTCCTGATCCATGTTTTAACAAACTAAGCCAGTCAGAATCACAAATAGGCCACCACTCAAGTTAAACAGATGGGAGGAAGGAGATGGATGGACCTCATCAAACAGAACCAGAAATTTACTAAGGGGCCAAGGTCAGAAAAGGCAAATTATATGTGTGCATACGTGTGTGTGTGATGTCCACGAGTGCCTGCAGTGTGTGGCAGTTAGTGGGGCAGGTTGGCTGGCATGTGAATAATAAAGTAAGAAGGCAGCTTATGCTCCACCTGCCCTAGCAATAGTAAACTGGTGTCACCCCCCTTGCAGTCAAGAGGAAGGATCTGAGCTGTTGCTGCTGAGAGAGGCATCCCCACTCTGCCATATTTGATCTCTGTGGCCTGAGACAAGTTACTGAATCTTCCTGGGCCTGTTTCTTCCTCTATAAAATGCAAGTGATTATAGAAAGCATCTCAGCATTACTATGAAAACTGAGCTAGATTCCTAGAGCTGACCCTGGCACCAGAGGGCCATTGTCACCTCATTCTTGCCCCGTCTCATTCTGGTTGAAGCACTGGGATGCCTTCCCAAGCTATGTGTCTTCCCCACATCTTTTTAAATGTGTTTAGACAGGTAGAGCACATGAAATGATCTAGCATTCCAAGTGTGCGGGTGCCGTGTGTTCAAGACACAGACTTCTCCTGGGGAAGCTTCCGTGAGAGCTGATGGGCCATCAAGAGAGTCTGGTGAAAGCTGTAGACATTCTAGAAAACACGAAACACTGCGCAGTCTCACAGAATCCCTGAGTCCCTCGTGGGATCTCGGCTCTGCAGCCCTACAGTTTGGTTATACTCTTCAGCTCTGCGTTTATTGAGATGCCTAGAAAGTGTATGTGAACATTAATAAAACCAGCCATTAAGTATCAAACCACAGAACCTGAGGCTCCTTTTGGCCTCTGAACCTGAGTTTCTTCATGTGAAAATGGATATAATCAGAATCGCCACCTGGCCCCTTCGAAGGGTGGCTGTGTGGGATGTGAGCTCAGTGTCCGCATACAGCAGGCACTTGTCCCCTCCATGAGTGGTAGTTGTCTTACCAGACTAAGGGGTACAGACTTCAGTCTGCTAAGTTCTATCAGACTTCTGTGTGAGTCCACACAGGAAAGGCACCTCTGTGACTGGGCATCATGGAAGGTTCCTAGAGTAGAGAGTTCACCTCAGTGTTGAGGGGTCCTGGGAGTGTGAGACTGGGAAGAGGTGGGGCTTTCCAAGCCAAAGCACAGTGCAGGCCCAGAGGGGGTGTTAGGACCTAGGCTTGATTTCAGCATGTTATTAAAGGTCAGCGTGGGCACTGATGCTGCCAGTACACATGGGGTCAGTCCTCAAGAAGGGACTGCATCAAGGGCTGTCCCTGAGTGCTATAATAAACCATGAATTATTTGACTAGTTTTCCTCTGGCTTTAATCTTTCATCTGGCAGAGTCTTATCTTACTTTTAAAAACAGTTTCACTTACATAAGACTTGCTCTGTGGTTGTGTTTTTAAAAATACCTTTAATAAAGAAAGGGAATCTGATGCATTGTTTTTAGGCTCATTGAATACAGAAGCCTGAATGTTGTCTTTTCTGTTACAGCCCACAAGGAGATACATTCCCAGCAAGTGAAGGAGCACAGGACTGCTGTTCTGGATTTCATTCAAGATTACTTAAAAAGTATTTCATCTTCCCTTAAAGGTCAAATGTGGCCTTTCACAATAGATGAATTCAGAATTCAGCTTTGCTAGCTGAAGATGGTAGTGTCTCATTATATTTAATGATACCTTTGCCTGAGAAGCCATTTTAAATGGTCTCTGTTCTGCTATTTTCCTTTCAACAGGAGTGTGTAAACTTTACTCAGAACAGAGAGCCATCCGAGTTAAACGAGTGGTGGATAAGAAGAGATTGTAAGTATGGCCTCTGTTGGTATTTCTCAATTAATAATAATAATAGTGGTAACTCAAGTTCACAGAGCACTTCCTCTGTGATGTATATTGAGATTGAATTTCTTCATAAAGTGCCTTAGCTAGTGCCTACTGTGGGCTGTGTGCCAGGTGCTATGCTCAGCCCTCTTGGCTCACAGGTACTGTTACTCTCCTCAGCTGAGGCTGAGCAGGTTGGGCAACTCACCCACAACCCCACAGTCTGGAGGTAGCTGAGCTGGGATTGATTTGAAATTTGTGCTCTTACCCATGTTGCTTCTTAATTATTCTACGAAGCCATTTTACCCCAATCTCTGTCCCCCACATACTTCTTGTTATCTTTGAAAGAGTTTTCCTGAGGGAGGAGCTTGGCACAGTGACCAATGCACCATGAGGCCAGTGTGACCCATGTACTTGTGAGATGCCACATGCTCTGAGCACACACCTGTTTTCAAGCCCAGCACCCATTTCACACAGGCACTGTTCTGACTTGTCCAAGGCCACACGGCCAAGAAGTAGCAAACCAGGCACCAGTATTTCCTGTGGCACCTCTGTGTGCCTCTGTCCACCTTCCCATCTGGGCTCACACAGCCTCCTACAATGCAGGAGTTGGGCACAGTGCACAGTGGCAGCCATCTCAGCAGCCCAGCCCATCATGGAGACTGAAAAGCATCAGTGGGCTGGATGTGGTAACACACGCCTATAATCCCAGTGGCTAGGGAGGCTGACACAAGAGGATCACAGGTTCAAAGCCCGTCTCAGTAACTTAGCAAGACTCTACCTCCAAAAAAAAAAAAAAAAAAAAAAAAA
>NW_026000108.1:5928071-5979240 GCF_001458135.2 Marmota marmota marmota
GGGGGGGGGGGGGGCCTATGGGACAAAATCCTTATGAGACCAGGACACTTAGGAGCTCCCAGGACACTTTCTGGGGGAGTCGCACAGCATGTGACTCGTGACAGTGGGTGAAGTGTGGTCTACCAGGGAAGCTCAGGAGTGACTCACTACCCAGGGATTTTACTGGCACCTGGTCACATGGCACCTTCTCTCTGGCAATATCAGAACTCCAGATGCCAGCAGGAAAGCAGGGTTGGGCGTCACAGCCCTTCAGTTCACATTGTTTACACCCAGCTTAGTCACGGGGAGCTGCTCCTCTCAGCTAGATGGCTCAACTCCCTGAAAGTCCAGGTTCTCAGATGCACCAAGAGCTAGCCTTGCAAGCAGGCCCTTCTAAGGATGGCAGTCTGAGGCCTTCCATGTGAGCTTCTCTCTGCACACTTGTCAAATAGATTTGAAACAGTAAATGCCAATGGGTAGAAGCATTTGGGGATGATAATAAGTAGATCAGGCAAGTTATCTGTCAGCAGATAGTTACTATTATATAATGTACCAAGAGGGTAATTTGAGAGAAGCAAAAAATAAAGTCTTTGTCCTCAGGGAACTTAGAGGGAGACTGGGCTGCTATAAAAACTTGAAAAATTAACCAATTTAATCAGGACATAATATTTTGGGACAGGTTTCCTTATATCATGTCAGGTGCCCCTGATAGTGCTCTCAGGTCAGAATCAGTGAGGCCACCAGGAAGTCCAAAGAGAGAAGCGGCTTGGTGGAGGGTGAGCACAGAGCCCGGGCCCCAGTGGCCAGACAGCCTGTGCTGGAGTTCTGGCCGCACTTGCCAGCTGTGTGACTTGGAGCAGATTGCTTTATTTTTCTGTGCCTTAGTTTCCTTGCCTGTACCATGGAAGAATTAATAGTATCTATCTTCATAACTATAGTGTTGTGGGAAGAAAATGAGTGGATACATAAAATACTTGGAGTAATAAATGTTAACTTATCATCTACCATCAAGCACCTACCACATGTCAGGCAGTATATTAATTTATTTCCTTTAAGCCTTGCAACCACCTTATTAGTAAATATTAGTATCTCGTTTTATAAATGAGGAAACAGGGGCTTGGCAAATTTGAGTTTGCTGCCCACTGAACTGCAGTCTGAACCTGAGTGATTGGGCAGATTTTCAAGTAGTGGATCCATGTTGGCTTTAAAAAATTCCAGGAAGCGGGCAGTCCAGGTTTGGGGAACCGGTGAGCAGAATGTCCCAGGCAGAGACCAGTTTGTCTAAGCAGGTCCTGGGAAGTAGTTCAGACTCTGATGGCATGTGATGGACCCTGAAGGTGGGAAGGTGGCCACTAGACTCACACTACTACCAAGGAGGAGCAGCAGATGTCACTGCACAATGCCAGGTGGAGACCCAACAGGTATAGGAGGAAAAGTAAGGCTTTTGCTTCTTCCTCCTCCATCTGCCCTTGGCAGAGGTTTCAACTAAAATACAAATTAAAATCAGTCAGATAGGAAGTCCTCTGTAGACAGTGAAATGCAGCACCGTTTCCTGCCAGCTAGCTGCCCTGTACCAGTTACTTTGCGCACAGACCTGGAGGGAAGGGGGGAGCTGTGCGTCCCTCCACAGTGTAGTCCAGCCCTCTACTCCTGGCTCCTCACCTTGGGCAGTGGGCTCTGTCTGAAGGAGGTGAGCTCACTCCCTTGCTTGCTGTGTCTCACAGAGCCCAGACACAGCAGGCGTTCAGAGCCACAGCAACTGCACCCCAGCCTTGTTTCTTAGGCAGTCCCCAGTGACACATGCTCGGCCAGGCCCTACCACAGTTTTGCCCTAAAGAGGCCTTGCTCTTTGAGGCTCTTGGGCCTTAATGCTTGCTGGTTTCTCCACCCAAGAATGCCTTTCACGTATGCTTATGTTCTGTTTCCCCAACCCAATTCATCTGGTGAACAAAGTTCTGCTCATCCTTCCTGCCCCAGTGAAAATTGCCTACTCTGTAAAGTCTCTTCCAGCTCCTTCAGGCAGTGCTATGGCTCTCCTCATGGGTGCCCTGTGTGCTGTTCACGGTCAGGTGCAGCACATTGTCTCTTCAAGATGCCACTGGCTTATTTGTCCCTGTGCCACCTCAGCTCATTATACAGCATAATGCCTGTCCTCGGGGGAAGCCAGTAGTGGATTAATCTACCATACCAAAGGGCTCTCGTACCAAACTGGATGAAAGTACTTTTGTTCATTAAGCCATAAACAGTGTCAGTTGACCTTTCTGCATTTTTCTGACCATGAGTCTGTTTTTTAAAATGTGAGTGCCATTAGATGGAGGTTCTTTACCCATCCTCGAGGCGTTTCACTTCTGGCGTGGCAGTGGTACCCGTCAAGCTGGACAGAGGGACAGTGATCACTGTTATTGGGGTCTTATGTCTGTTCTTCTGGCCCATCCTCCAAACACTTACCTTTCACTAGTACACTGATATTCTTAGAAGTGGAAACTTTGGGCTGCTTTCCCTGTCTCAAGGGAGAGCTGAGAAGAGTGAAATCCATTAGTGGGAGGTGAGGGTTTCTCCCACCACCGAGCAGGTTGCACACCAGCAGCTTGGGAGGCCAGAGCTCTGCAGCTGCTGCGAGGTCCTCATGTGGCGCCAAGCTGGTGCTGAGCACATGGACTATGAATTCTGGAAGACAAGAGCTCTGGGGAAACCCTGGTGACTTCAGTGAGGTGTACTTATCTGATCTCACCTAAAACTTATGTAGATTTATTTATTTCCATTGTCAGACAGGTTAGAGAAGCACTTAGTGTTCAGAGTTCTCAGAGTCTATGCAACCTCCTACCCCAGGCCTGTCTGCCTGGAGCCACAACTGTGCGGACAGCTGGCCAGTGCACCTTGGAAAAGGCTGTGTTGATCCATGGCCAGGCAGGACATCTTGAGTTATTATTAATTGCTTCCTAATATTGATACAAAAGATCAACATTCTACTGCATTTCATTTCTTCTCCTCCTTTTATAGTACATAATATCACAGTACTTACCTGGTAATTGAAGAAGGCACTTTATATTATAATTTAGCCCTCTCACCCCTTCCAGATTCTAAGACTGGTAAGGAGAGGATTGCATCTTTTACCTCTTTGTATCCATCACCTCTAACCCAGGGCCCTATACTTCGTAAGAGCTCATAAGTTTTGCCAGTAATTGGGGATGATGATAGTGGCAGTGATCAAGATGAAGAAAGAACAAAAAGAAGCTTTGCCCTGTGACAGCAGACCCATGACAGAAATGTTGCACTGTTTACTCTATAACAGGGCCTTAATCATTGCCTAGAAGAGAGATCAACAAACTACGGCCTATGGGCCAATCTAGACCTTGGCTTTGTTTGTACAGCCCTCCAACTGAAAGTGTTTTTATATTTTTTAAAGGTAAAATAATAAGAAGAAAGGCTATGAGACAGACACTACATATAATCTACAGAGTCCAAAATATTCACCCTGTAGCTCTTTACAGAAAGTCTGTGTAGACTTGGCTCAGAGCAGAGTCCCTCAGAACCATTTCTTTGCTTCAGTATTTCGCTGTCTATTGTGGACGCGGTGTGTGTTCTACAGCATGTGACAGGTTCTGAGGTTATGCCACAAGTGACTAACCCAGCAGGCAGATGACACTTGAGCTGATGTGTAGTCTGCTTAATGACGTGAAACAAATGATTGGAGGACAAAGTCAGAGGGCTGCAGGTGCTTGCTCTTGTTTTCTGTGCTTGTCCCATGACAGGCCATCGTGAGCAGTGTGTGACTGGTCCTATCTGTGGCCCATTGCGCCTTTGCTGTGTGAGGGACAACTTGGTCCAGGCAGCAGGAGCCATTGCCCTTTGCCTGGAAGCCATGTTGGGTGCTGCAGACGATCCTGTGACACACCGAAAACACTCTTCCACCCAGAGCCTTTGTTGGGGACAGGAAAACAGCATAAGAGCAGTCCTTAAATCTGGAAAAAGAGCCATTTCTCTCTAAGATTTATATGGGCCTTATTTAAGGTTTGCAAAGAATTTCTCCCATGTTTTCTTATTTTAAAGCCCCAAAATCTCTCTCCCTCCCTCCCTACACCTCCCCTTTTATGTCTCTTTTTGTTCTTTTAAAATTTTAAACAGAATCCTAAGGTCCTCAAGATGGGACCTGGAAGCCTGCTGGGCAGGGGTAGGCCTAGCCAGGTCAGTGTCCATCAGAATGGGGTAGATGCTGATCCTCCCGAGAACTCTTAAAATGGCTGTTTTCAACTTTCCTTCAACTAGTTAATTTGTAATTTCCCTGAGGATCTCAGTAGATACTCTGTGTATAATTAGAATCTGTTTTTATCAGTTAAAAAAGAAAAAAAAGAAAAAGGCACTCCCCTTTGTCTCAGTCCACTGCACTGCAGGCTTTCATTCATTTAAATTGAAAACTGGTACATTGCCATCCTCTGGATACAGAGATGGCAGATATTAAAGGAACCTTCATTCAAAAGTCAGTTATGCCCTTCCCTTTTCAAAACAGTTCAATTCTGGAGCCATGAAGTGAGGTGGGGTAAGAGGGGTGCAGTGTGGGCAGCTGAGGTTTCCCAGTGGTAGGTCAAGCTGAGCAGCACGGTCAACACAGCAGTCAGAGCCCCAACAAGAGTTGTGGTGCATCCCCACCAGGAGGAGTGGCGGGCAGCAGGATGAGGGGTGAGTGCCTGTAAGGGGTCGATCAAGGAAGAAATAGAGGAGGATAGGCAGGTTTCTCACTATAGAAATGAAAGGGAAGAAGCCAGAATGAGGCCTGTAGTCATGGGACAGAAGGAAAGGTACTAGTGTGAACTCATAGTATCTTATTTCCACAGGCAGCATGGAAATGAATGTGGTTGTGGGCATGTATGTATGCATATATATGAAAATGCATGCATGTGTCTTGATTCTGTCCCCTGGGAGGGCCTGGATGCAGTGACACCCCAGTAGCAAAAAGCAGATCTTGGTTTCTGAGTTTCAGTGTCAAGAAACCACCCTTCTTGCAGAAATGACTGGTTCTTAGGCTGGGGCAGGGAGAGCACAAAATGAGCCTGGAACTTTTGATTGTATCAGAAAGCAAGGAAGGACTCTAGTGATAGGGACATGTCTAAAGTGTAAAAGGGTTTCTCCTGGCCCACTTGGAGATCACCAGAGCCAAAAGAAGTGACAGCAGAGTACAAAATATTTCATGAAATAAGACATCATGAGTCCATTGGAATATGAATAATTAATTAATTAAAAGTTTGAAATATATAATGTGAAAGCACCCTCCCCTCAATGCTTGTTAATTACAAAGGGGAAAAGATTAATTTTTGTGGTGGGGTGCCCGGCAATTGCCACCTTGATCAGTGGGCATAGTGAGAGCACACCGCCTGATGGGCTGCCGTGAGGTTTCAGCAGCGCTTGTGATGTCTGCCCAGCCTGACTCCTGTCACCAGGAAACATCACACTCAAATTCAGAGACATCTTGCTGAATAACTGGCATATTATTATGTGTCAAAATCATGGACTCAAGAGACACTGAAGGAACTGTTCAAATGAAGGAGATTGAAGAGAAATGACAGGTAAATGCAACATGTGATTCTGAAGTGGATCCTTTGTTATAAAGGAGATTATTGAGTTGGTCAGAAATGAACCGGGGTATAAGGAAAAGATGGAAGTCATGTATTGATATGCCTTTTCTGATTTTGATGGCTGTACTCTGGTTATATCAAAGAATACATTCAATAGTCAAAGGTAATTCAGTGGTACATGCCTATAATCTCAGTGACTCAGGAGGCTAAGTCAGGAGGATCTCAAGTTCAAGACCAGCCTGGACTACTTAAGACTCTGTCTCAAAATTTAAAAAAAGAAAGAAAAAAAAGAAATGGGGACTATGCTTGTATAATTTTATCAAAATGGATTCTACTGTTACATATAACTAAAAAGAACCAATAAAACTTTTAAATAAAAAGAGAAGGGGGAAAAAAGGAATGGTAATACAGTGGTAATACACCCATGGGTTCGGTTCCCAGTACTGGGGGAAAAAATAGCCAGAAGTAAAGAAGCATCAGTTTGGCAACCTACTCCCTGATGGTTCAGGAAAAAGGGTTCTTTGTACTATACCTCCTTGCTGCATATAGTTGTTTCATAGTGAATTTTTTAAAAACCACAAAATACCATTTCATACATTAGAATGAATGAATTTAAAATGATATATGAAGGGGAGGGCACGGAGCAACTGGAACTCTCATACGTGGCTAATGCAAATATGAAGTTATTCTGTCTGTACTATAAAGAGCCATATAATTATCCAAAGTTAAATGCCATCCTGTGACCCAGAAGCTCGACCTAGATTCTCTATGCCTAGAAGATCCTTTCTCCCCTATGCCTGGCAAAATCTTAACCTTTTCAAGATCTTATCTAATTGACACCTACCCTGTGAAGCTCCCAATAATTTCTGTGCTCTAAAATAGTAGTAGTAAGAGTTTATAAAGCCTTTATATTTTGCATGGCACCTTTGGAATCTGTGTTAGTCTTTGCATCCACTCTGAATGGCCAATGTGAAAGTGGAAAAAGCAGGTCTCTCACCGTCAGGAGTTGAGAGTGAGAAAGCCTCAGTGAGCCACTTCACCAATGAGGGAAGGAGGCTGACAGTTCAAGAGGCGGCCCAGGAATGCGCCTGCTGCGGACCGGGCTCCACGCTAGGCCCCTTCTCATTTCATCTTCGCCACATCCCTTTGAGGAGGGTGGCATTTTCTCAGTTTTACAGATGAAGAAAACTCAGAGCGAGAGGATTGAAGCAAGGTCACGCAGCAGATAAATGGCAGGCTAGGACCAAGCCCTCTGTTTTCTCCAGACCCTCTTCTAAATCTGTCTTTCTCTGCCAATGGCTTAAGGATCCAGCCTCCAGATGTGGGGGTCTGTGGAACTGCTGGAGGAACCTGATGACCAAGGCAGTCTGCAAGGCAGCAGGTCATCTGCTGAGCACCGGGGCCAAGGAAAAGGCTGCCTACGCCTCTCCCCTGCCAGTCTGTCAAGACTCCTCCTGACCTTCTGCTGGTGTGCCAGCCGAGGAATCTGCCGCGAGTGCGCCAGCGCTGGAAGACCCTGCTGAGTCACTTGTGCAGATCACTCAGTGCACCCACTTCTCAGCTCTGAGTCATGAATGGATTTCATCACTTCTTTTCCTCTGATGGCCTGCACCTTGCCGGTGGCCATGTGTGCTGGACGCGTATTACTTCAGAAGAAATTTTCTTTATCAAACCACTGCCATTTCTTCTTCCACAGTAATGATGGCAGCTGCAACCACAGAACAGTTGCAGTAATAGCTCGTACTGTGGCTGTTGGCTGTGCTAAGGAAGCACTTGCAAATAAACAAGGAATTCGACAGGAAAGATACCCTCACAGCCCCATTTTATAGATGGGAAAACAGGCTAGGAACGGTTAGGCCATTTGTCATTTAGTAACTGTAAAAAAACCTGAAAATTCTGGTTGATACATGTCTTATTTTAAGCCAGTTTCAAAATTGGCTAATGTGTCAGGTTGCTAAATTATCTTTAGCAATATTTGAGGTAAATTGTTAAGTAGCAAATGTTAAATTTTATAATTATATACAAAATCAAATGTGGAATGTTTATTCTTAAATAGATTCGTCTTTGGAGCTGTTTGTGTGGTCTCTTTGCGTACTGCATCTTTTAGGTCTGTCCCTGCTGCCCTTGTCAGGAACTCCCTCTTCGCTGCCAGTGGTGCTGCATCGCAGGCGTGTGCCACAGCTGGCTTGTCGGGTCTCACGTGGGCAACTTCAGGTTGCTTCCATTTCTTGACTAAGGCTGTTGTGAGCATGCATTTGCAGACCTTCATGTGGATACCTCTTTTCATTTCTTTGGGATGAATACCTAAGTGTGGGTTGCTCTGCCATGGTGGAGATGTTTCTTAAACTTAGTAAGAAATTGCTGTAAGTTTTTCAAAATAGTAACACTGTTTTACATACCTTCTAGCAGTGTGTGCTTACATACATTTCAGGTCCCCACTACGATCAGGGGCTGATTGTTTCCTAAGCTGTCCCAGTGAGTGCTTGGGGGTTTCTCATTGTCCCACCTTTTCGTGTGTTATCGACCATTTGTATATTTTTTCCTGAAGCATCTATTCAAGTATCTTACCCACTTGCCTCCCCCTTTTTTCTTTTTCTTCTTCTTGGTTTTTTTTTTTTTTGTTTTATTTTGGTTTGCTTTTGTAGTAGTGGGAATTGAACCCACGTGTGCTTTACCACTGAACCACATCCCCAGTCTTGTTTGTTTTTAAACTTTGAGTATCTCACTAAGTTGCTGGGGCTGGCCTCAAATTTGCAATCCCCCTGCCTTAGCTTCCTGAGTCACTGGGAATAACAGACATGCCCTATGTCTAGCAATATGCTGCCCATTTCTTGTTGAATTATCTGTCCTTTTGTTGGTTTGTATAGGAGTTCTTTATCTATTGTATATACAATTCCTTGGTCAGATACGTGCTACAAATAATTTTTCCTGTTCTGTGGTTTGTCTCTTTATTTTCCTAATCATATCTTGGATGAATAGAAACATGATTTTGAGAAAGCCAGATTTTTGAAATTTTTGCTTTCTCTGTCCAAAGGTCACTAAAATATTCTTTTATGTTTTCTTCTAGAGTCCTTTTGACTTGGTGGTTTGTTTAGGTCTACTGTGTATGTCAGATTAACTTTTTGATGGAGTGAAATGGGGTTGGAGTTTATTTATTCTTTATAAATATCTACTCATTCCATCAATGTTTGTTAAACAGACGTTCTTTTCCTCGTTGAATTGACATAGTGTGGACTCCAGAGCTAGGTCCCTAAGGTCCTGTCCCAAACCAGCCGTGTGTTGTATGACCCTTATGAGTGTCCAAATTTCCTCAGGCCTCGGTTTCCTTCTTTATAAAAAGGTCATTACTACTAGTGCCTTCTTTCGATTGTTTTGGAATTGAATACATTTATCCATGTAAGTGCTTATTAGAAAAATGGCCAGTATATAATCAGCCCCCAGTAAACATTAGCTGGCATTAATAAGTCACTCTCACATGTTTCCATTGTTCCCTTACTTACAGCCTGCCTGGCAACATGGATTTTATCACAGACCCTCCTAGCACTCTGCCTGGGATTTTCACAGTGTCATATAAAGCTGTTAAACAAGGCCTGTTGTTTCATAAAGGGGCCTGTTGTTTGATATGGCTGTGTCACCGTAGTAAAGCATAAGAAGTAAAATCGAGAATCAGTAAATGGGATGGATTCAAACTAAAAAGCTTCTTCTCAGCAAAGGAAGCAAAGTTTTTCTCTCTCATTAGCCGTTTACTGGTATTTGTAAAGCATCCATTTATTCAGTGTATACTTACTGAACACTATCAGTTTTCCATTACTGTGACAAAATACTTAAGATAACCAACTTAAAAGAAGAAAATGTCTATTTTGGCTCATGGTTTCAGAGGTATTGGTCACTTAGCCCTCTTGCATTGGGCCTGGGGTGGCAAAGGCGGTCTGTTCACTTCATGGCAGCCTGGAAGTGGAGACAAACAGGAAGGGGCCAAGGTCCCAATATCCCCTTCAAGTGCATATCAGTGACCTGAGTACTTCCCACTAGGACTCACCTTTAAAGGTGCTATGGGCTGGGGACTAGGCCTTCGACACATAGGCCTTTGGGGGAACCCTTATCTAGACCATCAGCAAGCACTGAATGCCAGGGCTAAGCAGCAAACATGACTCATGAAGGCAAAGAGCTGCTCTCACAGACGACAGATAAAAGACAGGGCATGACAGACCCATCACTGCTGCGGAGGAAGCAAGCAGGTGCAGAGGAGTGGCAGGGTCCTTGGGTAGCAGGGAGGGCCTCTCTGAATAGGTGTAGCTACACCCCCTGGGTGGAAAAGGGGACCCCTTGTGGGAAGAAGTTCAGGAAGGAAGTGCAGAGATGGTTCCACCTCGGAGGTATTAAAGACTTATGCTTTTATAGTTAAACTAAGTATTACTTATATGTGGGTATATAATACAGGTCAAAATTATGTGTCTACTGTGTATATATGTACACACACACACATATTCAGCAAGACTTTTGAATTAGTGTAAAACTAGTGGATTAGTGAACATCCAGCTTTGGGTTTGTTGAAGGTAGGGCCTTCACTGCCCATTCACTAAGTGTGGTGTCCATCGGGGGCATTTCAGACTGCAGCATTCTACTGATGCTGTTCCCGTGCTGTGGCTGGGGACACAGAGGGTGCACAGCCCCTGCCTGAGGCAGCAATGCCTATACCTCTTTACAGGTGCCCTGTGGAGGTGTGTCCAGATAGCCGCTGGTCCATGAGGCAGTGACTCTCCTCTGTTGTCAAAAAGAGTAGCATAGGTTTTACAGCAAACAATTGTTTGTTTTTAGATCTAAGCTGGAACCTGAGCCAAGTACAAAGACAAGAGAATCCACATCCTCTGAGAAAGTTTCACAGAATCCTTCAAAAGACTCTGAAGAAACACTTGCCACTGAAGAGCATCCAGGTATGAGTTAAAGTTCAAGCCTTGCCCTGCATTCCTTCCTCACAGTGCTGGCCAGAGTGCAGAGGAGGACAGAAGCGGCAGCCCAGCCCCTGCCAGCTGCGTGTGTGGTTGCTTGAGCCAAGGCTGGCGGGAGGTGGCCGTGGTTTTGTCTGTCCACAGTTGGCTGAGAAGAGCCGTCCAGTCACCTGGGAGCTGGGATCCAGATGAAAGGGCCTGCTTGAGCTGTATACTGCCCGGGGATTGGGCTCTGCTGAAGGGCCGAGGGAGGCAGTGCTACCCTCCAGGCAGAACCCTGTGCTCTCAGCACCGTCCTGCCAGTCCTGCCAGGGCGAGCGTGTGATCTCGGTGACTTTCGTAGCCGGTCAAGCCAGCAGGACAAGGTGCAAGAGTGGGTTTATGTGCTGCCTGTCGCTGTGGATACCAGGTACCCCATGACTTTTTAGTCTTTATATCCTATTGTCATGGACATCTTCATTCTGTGTGCACCCAATGCAGAGGACACCTGTTAGTGCACGTAGCATAGAGGTTTCCATACTACGTGACTCGCAGCCAGGGACGCGCTGGGGCCAGGAGAAGCTGGGCACCTTTGCTTCCTCTGTTGTGGTCTGTCTTGGGGTGTGGGGCTCAGGCCCGCGTGCTCACAGGCGTGGTTGTCACCCTCACAGCAGCCCCCTGCAGGTACGTTCCACGAGCCTCTCTTTTTTCAGAGAAACCCCCTGAAAGGCTCACAAAGACTCACAAAACCTGGGTGACTTGTCCAGGATGGGTGACTTACAACTGGCAGCTGCAGAATTCATGCACAGTTCTGTTTTCTGAAAAGTCCTGTTACTCAGGCTGCCTCCTGTCTCTCCATCTCATTTATCCCTTGCTTCTCACAAGCAAGAGCATTCACTACACACCGTGGCTTCCTAAGCCTGGCCCATGCCACAGTTCCTTTCTAAAGTTCAGAACAGCTTTCAGGAGGGACTGGCAAGGAGATGAGCATTTATGGAGCCCTCCACTGGTACCAGGCACATACTGGGCATGTTAAAGATGTGATGTATACTGGGCCTTGTGAGGCGTGTGTTATTGTCAGTGTTTCATATGTGAGAAAATGAGTTGAGTGAGATTACGTAACCCATGCACAGTCCAGCACCAAGAAGGACAGCACCGGCTTCGATGTGGGCCATGCTGTTTGCAAACCTGAGCCCATTCCTGGTGACAGCTGCCCTGACTCCACAGGCAGGGGCTCAGTGTACTTCCTGTTCCTACCCACCCTACCATCACCCACGAAATCATGGGCTTCTCAGAAGATAATGTGTACATGCGTCATTACTAAATTCACTCAGTCCACACAGCATCCACATCTGCTCATTCATGCATGTATTCAGGAAATGCCGTGAGGGTAGATGAGAGTGGGAAAGCCAGTGCAGACTTGGGGCTCCGAATCTCCTATGCAGAACTGGAGCCCATCTGCTCTGCAGGGCCCCAGGCCCAAGCTGTATCTTGTGCCAGGTGCCAATTCATTCATGGGTCTAGGGGCATGGGAGTGAGCAGTGTGGCTGTTAGGGATACGGCAAGGAGCAGAAAATCAGCACCTCTCCTTCAGCCCAGTGGGAAGCAGATGCTAGCTGCTCTCAGTTATGGTGTGTGCTGTGGAGACAGGTGTGTGCCGTGGCTTGTCCCAGAGGTGCAGACCTTGATATTTCAGTTAAGACCTGAGGAATTAAAACCCTGTGGCCCCTGGGAGGATTGTTGCAGGCAGAGGCCCAGGACACGAGTGTGTCTTGTGTGGCTGCTGAGCACCCAGGGCTGGAAATGGGGAGAGAGCAGAGGGGCATGGACTGGGAAGGTGCTGGGAACTTGGTCCTGGGGGCCTGTAGGCCACAGGGAGACTGTGCCTTTACTGAGTAAGACGGGAAGCTATGAGCAGATCTGCCCAGAGGACTGTCTCACTTGACTACGTCTCAGCAGGATCCCTCTGGTCATCCTGTTGGAATGGAATGTTAGGAAGCAAGGACAGAAACGAGTGGCTGGGAGGCTTCTAGAGCCACCAGCAGCAAGGCAGGGGCGGACTGCACCAAGCACGGCAGCAGTGGTAGAATGCCGGATGTCTTCTGAAATAGAGCCACAGAGTTTGCCTTCTGGGTGTGGGGCATGAGGAGGCACCAAAAGAGCCACTGTGTCTTAGGCACCTGGAAGGAAAGAGCTGCCCTTCACTGAGCTGTGGAGGACGATGGAAGAGCAAGCTTGGTCAGGAACGTGGGTGGCACATGTGGATGTGAGATTCCTAGGGGAGATGTTGAGTAAGAAACTGGGTTCACAAGTCTAGAGGTCAGGGATGGAGTGTAGACAGTCTTGATCCCTTGAGACAGGCTGGATTCACAAGGAGTGAAGGTTAGTAGGAAGAGAAGGAAGGACTTCCTCCTTCTGGTACTTCCTGTCTGACTGTCCCTCCCCTCCTCCCAGTAGTCCTCTCTGTTTTCTTATTACCTGTCTTCCCTGCTAACCAGAAGTCCCACAAGTGCAGGAGTGTCTACGTCTTGCTCATTCCTGTACCCCCAGTACTGGAGCCAGACTCAACCCACAGGAGGCTTCAGCAAATATGGCTTGGAAAACTGCACACATGCATGAGTCTCTCTCTGGAACCCAGTTGCTCTTCCTTACTGTGGAGAGGAATCAGTTGCCTCTGCAGGGTAGGAAATAAGTGGTCAGAGTGAAAGAATGCTGCTCTTCATGGTTAAAGTCCATGTAGGCACGAGGCCTTCTCCTGTCTAACCCAGCTCTCTTGGCCTTCAGGAGAGCACTGACTAGCATGTTGGAGACAGAGGGCATATGAAGAGTGCCCCTTTGAAGGTGTCTGGAGCCCAGCTCCAGCACTGACAGCACTCGGAGCATCAGTTCGCCCATTTTTAAAATGGGGATGATAGTACCCACCTTTCAGGGATGTGGGGAGATTAGTGGTAGTCACTGGGGCTAAAAACTTTCATGCTTCAAAGGACCTCATCAAAAAAGTGAAGACAACCCACAGAATGGGAAGAAGTGTTTGCAAATTATATATCTGATAAGGTGCTTGTGTCTAGAATATAGAAAGAACTCTTTACAACTCAGTACTACAAAGACAAACTAGTTAAAAATCAGCGAAAGATCTTAAGTTTCTTAAAAGAAATATCAGATGGCCAGTAAGCACATGAAGAGGTGCTCCGCATCCTTAGTAATCAGGGAAATGCAAATGACAGTCCCAGTAAAGAACCAGCTCACACCTGCTAGGACTATGGGAGAGTGCAAGAGCAGGTAGCATCGAAGATGTCCCCAAGGGTGCAGAGAAGCAGTGCTGGGCAGAAGACTGTGTTTTGTGGCAAAATTAGGCTTTGAATTGAAGCACGGTAAGAAGCCACTGGTGGGTTTGAAGCTAGAGCATGATGTGGTCTGGGTTAGGTCCTAAAAGCCCTGAGACTGCTGTGAGGGATTAGCACAGAGGCAGACAGATGGGCCAGGAATCTTGCAACAGCCCAGGCACAAGGTAGCGTAGGCCTTTGGGGAGGCCATGGTAGAGGGGTGAGAGAAGCACTTGCTGCATTTCGGAGCCTGAGCTTATCTGGTAAGTGGAATATGAGATGTGAAGGATGAGAACAGGCGGGGGTGAACAGCCTGCAGGCTTGGGGTTGGAGCAATAGGTAGACGGTGGACAGGAAATGGTGGCCTTGCTGCCTGAGGCGAGCACAGCTAGAGGTGGGGTTTGGCACTAAGGCTCAGGAGAGTGGGAAGGAATCAATACAGTGCCCTGTAGGCCTTCTAAGATGCCCTTTGGATGTACAGAGTACGTGTTGGAGTGAGCAGGGAGAGCTTAGAGCTGGGGTGAGGGTGGGGGGTTCCTGAGAAATAGGCAGTTTGCAGCCATTGGCCTGGATGCATCCGAGAGAAAGAAGGGATGAGGAGAACCCAAAAGTAACGGGAGTTAACTGTGGGCTGGGCCAAAGCACAGAAGGCCTTGAACACTAGACCAAGCATCTGAACTCGACACCACTTTGGGTGCAGCATGCAGTGAGCTACAGGGTTCAGGACAAGGCTTCAGATGGCCACGGAATCGAAAGTGCTATAAAGACCTAGACTGCTTGGTTCAGACATGAACAAGGTTTATGTGTTTAAAAAAATTGAAATGGGCACCGTAATGAAAACAGACAGGAGACAGCAAGCTCTTAGGGATGGAGTAGGATGGATGGAAAGTGCAACTCCCCTGCCCAAAGGATGTCATCTCAGTGAAATGGTAGCTTGGTTTGTAAGGATGCGTTCAGCCAGGCCTTATAAATATATTTTTCCTGTGATGACAGTTGTGGTGAAAATGGTTTTCCTGCACTGTTGTGTTGGAAGTGGAGGATTTTTGTAAGATTTCTTTCCAGTGACAATCACATCTTTCATGCCTGGTCTGCTATCTCCAGCCTGCTGCTGTCATGAGTCCTTTTCATGTCAGAAGACCCTGGACTTGTGCTCATCTCCTAGGACTGAGATCAACTACAGGAAATTTACTGAGGTTGAGGAAGAAAGGGAAAAGAAATGGTATTGTCTTTTGAGTTGATGGCAAGCTCAGAGGTACTGCTGAGATTCACACAGGCACCTTTGGAGGCAGAGACTTCGTTACAGTCCTCCTGGAGGAGTAGTCCCTGCCCTTTCGCTGCTGTCCTCAAGCCCTGGGTACAACCCATGCAGATCTCTCCAGCATTGTGCTGAGAGAAGGCCTTTCTAGGAGCCTGCCTTCTCAATAAACTTCATCAAGGAGCCATCACTTGACCAACCATGATCAAAAAGTTCTCTAGATTAAACTCTGCACACCCTCCTGTTCAGCAGTTCCATGGCCAGGCACCCGTCTTGCAGAAATACTCCACAGGGGCATACAGTATTAGACTAGTGAACACTGACCTAACTGAAGGTTTACTAGTGGAGTTACAGTGACCTAAACTGTATCCGGTCAGACACCTATGCCTGTAACCCCAGCTACTCAAGAGGTTGAGGTAGGAGGATCTCAAGTAGGAGGCCAGCCTGGGCAATTTAGTGAGACCCTGTCTCAAAATAAAAAGGGATAGGGGTGTAGCTGAGTGGTAGATCATTTGCCTAGCATGTGAAAGGCCCTGGATTCCATCTCCAGTACTTCAAAAACAAACAACAACCAAAACCAAACCAAAGAAAACCTTGTATCCTTACAATGGAATATTAAGCAGCAGTTTAAAGAATGAAGTCAAGCTATTTGAACTGATGCAAAATGATCTCCAAGGTAGATTGATAAATCTGAAAAGCAAGTTTGAGGACAGTATGTTATCATTGATATCTGTGAAGAATGAGCCACTGCACTCACAAGACTGTATTATTTCTGGGTGTGGGAGATATTCAAGGAATTGCATATCTATATGTGAATATGCTTGGATAAAGTCAAGGAGGCTACATCAAAGCAGTGACTCTCAAGAAAAGGAATGAGATGGGGGAACAGAATTTCATATATATATTTTATTTTCCCAGTGAAAGCATTCATATGTTGTAACCTTTTGAAAGTGGAGGGAGGATGTTAGCGTGAGAGTGTGTTGTAAAATGAAATGTACTTAAAAAAAAAAACTGTTTCTGAAGAATGTCCATTTAGTCTGCAGCCACTGTTGAATTCAGTGCAATATTGAAACTGTCCCTATCTGCCCCACCCTCACACATATACATACGCACACGTCCACACAATTTAAGGCCTAAATATTGCTGCATATTGACCAACGGATAAATAGAGACAGAGCTGCAAAAAAACATTCAGTCTCTTGTTTGTAACACACCTGTATCCTGAGTGATGCTATGCTAAAATGACTATTTATTTGGCCTTCTATTTTCATTTTTTTGTTATTTTGTTTTGCTTTTTTAACAGAAAAGATTTTGACCGAAGCACAGCCTGAATTAGGAACCTGGGGAGATGGCAAAGGTGAAGATGAATTATCCCCAGAAGAAATACAAATGGTAATGCCATTCTCTGCCTCATTATTTATTTTTAATGAGTTATCCTAAGACCATTTCATTGAGTAGTAGCCATCTTAAATGCCCTTCCCTGATATTTGTACCAAAGTTTTAAAAATATAAATATATATTTTATACATTCCCACTTGATTTCCTAATTCCTGATATGCTTTTCATGTGTTTTAAATTTGCAATAGCATAATTAAAAAAGAAATTGCCTTGGGATAACTTTACTAATAATAGATGTTTTTTCACCAGCATTAAAATCATCTTTAGATTAAATGGGTCTTTTGTAATTGCCACAATGGCACTTTGTAATTGTTGAAGTGTCTGATGCTATGGTAATGAGGGGAAAGCTAAGTAGCACCTCATTGCTGAGATCACCTCCGTGTGGTTACCGTTCCCCTGTGGCTGGCTGCTCTCCTTTGTCATCTCTGGGTGGGTTTAGAAGGACACTAAGAGGTTGGGCCAGTGCTCTGCAGCTCATCCTCAGCACTGTCTGCCTGCAGCTCCTCTCCCTGTGCTAGCAGCTGCTTCCTGGAGTTGCCCTGATGTCATAGTGTCCTTGTCCAGCTTGGAGAACACAGTTCCCACACAGCATGCTCCAGTAGCAGGGCCTGCCAGTCAGAGCCCCTTCATGATTTCTGAGCTTTCTAGTGTCTATTTTCCTCTTAGTGCTCTTGATAGTGGCATGAAGAGGTGGTGGGGTGTCACCTTCTCCTCCTGCCTTTGGCAAAAATTCGGAAGGGTCTTCCCAAAGTGCCCTAACAAGTAGGGAGTAAGTCTGGATTTCTAGCCTCTGTGCAGAGGAGGAGCAGTGCAGCCAAAGCCTGTCCAGCGAGGATGGCCTGGCCTCCACCCAGCCTGGACCCCCACAGGTTGCTCCACCTGAAGGCCCTTTTCTCTCACTCCTGTCATGTCTGAGGTCTCCGAGGTTATCTCTTCAGAGAGCCTCCCTGACCAGCCTCCCTGGCCTGGCTCCCAGCCCCATCCCAGTGCTCTACTTTATTTCCCCTCCTCTCCACATGCAGGTGCCACGCAGGCAGCATCTTGGGAATCATTTGTTGACACATAAGTGACTCTATTGAGCACAGTGTAAAAGCCATGGTCTGTTCTAACAGGTAAAACAGGCTCCTCAGTAGTAACTACTGGCATGCTGTCTTCTCGTGTAAAGTTATTATTCATATCTGTGAATGCCCATCTGCCAGGCCTTTCACACATTGTCTCGTTCAGTCTTCACTATGATCAATGAAGTAGGAATGGCCACTATAATACAGATGAAGAAAAGGAGGCACGAGAGCTCCTGAGCCCTGCCCAGGGTCACGGCCAGCAGAGCAGCAGAGCTAAGCTCTGGGCCGTAAGTTTCACCTCCAAACCTGGCGCTCTCTGTACTGTGTCCCTGGTGGGTTCTGTGGCTTAGGTGCATGGGGCCGCACACGGCTAGCACAGCAGAGTGCTGTGGGTGGCAGCCAGAGGAGTCCATACAGCCCCTGGGGCCCCCGACATGCTGAAACCCAGGGGATGGCCAGTCCGTGTCTGCCTCTTGAACACTTGGATATGGGACAGCTGGACCTCAGTTGAGTTGGAGCACCTTTCATACAGGTGTGGACTGATACACTCTTATCCACCTCACCTTGGAAGAATGAAACTGATCCCAGTGATCGTTAACAGTGACCTTCCCGGGGCTTGCCTGAGCTACTTTCTTTGCAGGTATAAGCAGCTGTCTTTGACCTGTACAGACAGAAATAATTGTGAGCTAAGGAAGTAGCCCAGACGCCTTGAGGCCATGAGACTCCCATCTTCCTCTCCAGCAACACTAGGGGTCCAGAGTCTACCCTCTGACTTTCTTTACATGCCTAACTCACCGCATCCAGTAGGACACGTGCCCTGGGAGCCTTGTGGCATGCAAGGTGTAGAGGTGGCTAGAGACTACTGCAGCGAGGACTCACTGAGGCAGCGCATGCATGTGAGCTGGCATGGGGGCTCCAGGGAGCAGCACTGAAGGGAGAGAATGGAGACAGACACCTTAGTGATTGTGGGGCACGAGAGAGGAAGGAGGAGCCTGAACTTTCTCACAAAGACAATCAGGAGAAAGGGGACACAGACAGTGGGCCGACAGGGAGTTGATGGGTTTCACATCAGAAAAGTTCAGGCTGCCTGTGGACAGGGAGGGGGTGCTCTGGTGCACCGAGGGATCAGGGCACAGGCTGTAGACATCTTAGGGCTGGAGTGTGAAGGGAGGATTGGAGGAGGTTCTCTAGAAACAGCATACATGGGAGAAAGGAGGAGGAGCCCCGGGTGTCACCCTGGAACACTGCATTGGAGGCAGGCTGCGGTGAGGAGTTGGCACGGGGGTACGTTCCCTTCTTATAGATAAACAATGGCAAAGTTTCTTAAAATCTCGTAGTTTTTCATCAATTTACATAAAATGATTTAATTAGTGGAAATGATGAGATGTGTTCCCCCAGACATCATGCTCTTACCACATCCCTTTCCTGGAGACAAAGGTGTGCAGCCCTGGCTCTTCATTAAGAAAGAACACATTGTTCGGGTGGCTGTAAGTTCTGGGCTGGACTGTCTTTGCACACACCGCTGTTCTTTGTGAAGGAAAGAGCCAGGTACACATAGTTGGCTGTGAGAGGACTTTGCGTTGGCCCCGTAGGCAGCAGTGAGCAGCATGGGTGGGAAAGCCCCCGGGGGTGTGCTGCGTCTGGCTGTGTGGAAGGATACAAGGAAGGCTGGCAGTGAGGCCATCTGCCCTCACCGGATGCCACAGTCCCACAGAGACAAGAGAACGTGGGCTCTGATGACAGGGTCTATTAGGAATCCCCCCCTGTCACTTGCAATCTTGTAATCTGGGGAAGAAAATCAGCCTTCAGCCCAATCAGAGTGGATACCCCATAGCATCGTGGCAAGTGCAGGGTGCAGTGGCACCTGGAAGAGCCTATGGCAGGAGCGGGCACTGAGCCTCGGCTCAGCACACACCCGCCTCACATCAGATACACGTGGGAAGACAGAGGCATGTTACTCAGGCTCCGCGTGTGCCGCACACCCAGGGCAGCACGGCCCTTCCTCCCTTGTGACTGGGAGTTCCTCCTTCCACTCCTTCCTGTCCTGAGTCATCAACTAAACACGTGGCCTGGGACCCTTCCCACTAGCCCTGAGTGTTTCAGTGTCGTGGCATCAGTGACTAAAGCCACCAGGACTTGGTAATGTTTGTGTCACTATAAGTGGACAGGCAGTGCTCCTGAGATAGGCTAAGGTCTAAGTAACGTCTGTCTCATTGGGACTCGTAGCTAAGTACCATTTTTTACAGTGTGACTAACTCAAATCCTATCAAAAAACTTAACTCTGAAAATGAAGAGAAAGCCATGCATTACTGTTGGTTTCTAAATTGGAAAGTGGTGCAGCAAACTGGTCATAATTCATAGTCACTCTTTCAGAGTTTTTCCTCAGGGTAAAAGAATGAATTAAACCCAATACTATATTAAAATAATTCATTATTTCACTCAGAGGAGCAGTGGTTACATGTTGCAGAACGGTTTGTATGATTTGCACTGTGCATTTTCATTTCTGCCTCTTGATACAGGTATACAAAAGCTTGTTAGTTAGCAGGTGTTCTGTGGTCAGGCTGAGTGGAACTAAATTGTTTTCTAATGTTATATCAAGAAGTCCTCCTTCTTTGTCATTTAACTCAAGCAAAACCACCTACATTTATTGATATACATGAGAAGTGTCCCTAGTGAGTGTCGCCTGTGTTGTCCCATGAAACCCCAGGCAGCCAGCTGGCAGGGCTTGCCATGCATGGCCAGGCTCCGTTCATGCATCAGGGACATAGGAGTTGTACAGCTCACAGACCCCAGGCCGGCTCCAGGCTCAGAGGGGCACCAAGGAGCATTAAGGAGAGGGTCGCAGAGTGGGACATGTTGAAGGGCTTGTCATAGAGAAACATCCTGGCCGTGAGCCTCTGAGCAGAGGGGCCAGACAGCCATCTAGGAGGCCCAGCACGCTCACTTGGCTACTCTTGCTCTTTTCCATGCAGATTCTTCTCAAGCCTCATTTTATACCCAAAGCCTTTGAAGAAGAGATTTATCTTTTTAAAACTATAGTGACAAGGATTAGATTAGAAAAGGATTTCTATAATGATATATCCACAGTGTGGAGCTGTGGACTTGAAGCCAGATTAGAACCCCTTCAGCAGAGCCCTGCTGAGAGGGCTGGCCGGCCCTGAGCGAAACTCAGTGGCTGTCACAGTGCCAGATGCTGCTGTGTGCACATGTTCCAGGTGAATTTATGCAGCCACATGAGAGAGGGGGTATTGCTAGCCCTGTCTTACAGAGAGCCTAGGCCATCTGCCCAAGGTCGCCTAGCTCCCTAGACCCTGAAGCGGAATGCTGCCTCACTACTTAGAAGGCAGAGGTGGGAAGGGGGTCTGGCTGGAGGAAAGCACGTTTGACTAAGAGACCTGAACAGTCTGGAGCAGGCGGGCCCTGGCAGGAGCCCAGAACAGCAGCTGCCACTGTCTCCTGCTGGAGGGCCTTACTTGTCCCCACAACCCATTTAGGCCTCTCGTCCTCCTTTTATTTACTTTCATACTGAAATAAGTATTCCTGAGACTGTAGCCAAATTCGTCTTCTGGGGCATATACACAGCCTGCCTGTGGTGCTGACTGGGCCTTTCATTCAGCACTGCACTGGCGAAGTCCCCACTTGTGTGGAGAGAGGACATGGCCACATGGTCGGAGAGGGACAGTAGAAGAGGGTGTATGTGTGCATGTTTCCCAGTGCCTGAGTGAAAGGGCCATAGCAGCCTCTAGAACTTGAGACCAGACAGGTGGAGGGGCTTTGAAGTGTCTAGCCCCTCACCGCGCACGTCTAGAATCTGCCTCCTGTGGTTACGCTTCCTGAGAGCTTACGGTGTGCCGTGCACTGTGGTAAACTACTCACTTTGGTTTAACTCGTGTTCCTCCTGATGGCCCTGCTGCTCAAGTACCACCATTCTCTCCATTTTGACAAAGACTGAGGTTCAGAGGAGATTCAGTTACCTGTCCAGGGTCATATAGCTTGGAAGGTGAAGGAGCTGGAATTCCACAGCTATTGACCCTGGACAGGTAACAGGAGCAGGCAGGGGAGTGTAGCACTCACCACCTGTCCACAAAGAAGCTGGTAGGCACCCAGAAGCCAGTGGCTGGCCCAGGGTCACCTAAGCGTTCCCATGAGACCATAGGACTGGCTTCCACATTCACCTGGCCCCTGCCCCCAGCTGGAGGTGAGTCATACAGGTGTGCCATGCAGATAGCACTGAAAACTACCCTGAAGCCTTGTGCGGGGGACTGATGTAATAGCACCTGGCTATTACCTGGCCTGAGCCTGCCCACCTGGTAATGATGACCTTGTACCTGTTTGTGAGGAGCAGGCTTTTTGAAAGCTTCTTTCATTGTGACCTGCTCTCTGAATGGAGCTGCTTTCCACCAGAAGATCCTGGTCTTCGGCAGACCTCCCTTCAGCCCTGTCACCTCAGAGGCATCTGTTCCTCTTGCTCAGGTAGCATTGAGAACCCATGGGGTCACAGGGAATGAGAGCCAGAATGTGCTCCCAGGCCTGGCCGAGCTGAGGCTGCTATGAAGCTTTCAGCAGTGGCCGCTTCTGAGGGGTTTGGGAAGGGCAGCCTGTGCCACATGCTCTGGGCTTGGGAGGAAACAAACAGGCTTTGTTCCCAGGGAACATTCCAGTAATAAATCACCTCAGACCACTAGTTAATTTTATTAAGGAACAGTTTCAAAGCATAAAAGGACTGTGGATTTAAAAGGGCAGAGCCATATTTTATCGTTAGAAAATTTCAAAGAAAATGCCTTCCCCCAAAATCCTGAGTGACACCTGAGAGAATTAAGTCAAAGTAAATAAGCGCCTGCAAGCTGAAGTAATTACATGTTTTCCTTAAATACTGGACTCTCAAGTCACTGCGAGTTGACAGTTAACAGAGCTCATACTTTCAAAGTCAGAAGTGAAATTTTTACTCTCTGATGTCTAATTAAAAGGGACCTAAATAGCACCTACCAACAGCCAGTAAGGCGGCCTGCTGTGGTGAGGCGGCCCTGCAGGGGACTGCCCCACACTTCCGCCCTTCCAAAAGCATTGCCAACCCACCCATTTCCTGACCTGGCAGGTCAGAGGTGGAGCAGGGGCCTCCCTGTGTTTCACTGAGGTTCAGGACTAAGAGGCCCAGCACAGGGCTCAGGCTTTAGGCTCCAGAGGAGAAAGACAGCCCTCCTGGCCCCAGACAGCATAGAGGAACTGCAGGGAAAGAGGCTCGGCCAGCCATGAGGTGTTGGACCACAGAAGAGGTGCCTGTGTGAGGTTTTGAAGGACCATTTGGGGCTCCCTGGCCACACAGAGCTACCCCATACAGAGAAAGGCAGGAGATGTGATGTGTCGCTCGTGCCCCGTGCAAACTGCAGTACAGAGGTGGGCAGTGGCCAGATCATGGAGAACAGTGAGACCTGCCCTTTAAGGTGGAGGGACGGGGCCAGCCGGGAGCAGTTTGCTGTGAATGGCATTTGACCAGGGAGTAGAAGGCAGATGGGAGCAGGCTGCAGACAGCTCACCAGGCTAGCCATGAACCAGGTCCTGGTGGATTCTGGAGCCTGGGAGACTGAGGGCCTCACCTCCAAGTGTGCCCTGCCATCCTGCTCAGTGCCAGGCACAGAGCCCCAGAATCTAACATTTGTGGATTTGGTGGCAGCTTTAACAATGTAAAAGAACGAACAACTGGAATGCTTTTTCAAAGGTGGGTTCACATGCTTCCTGCCCTCCGTTAGGTCATAGTCCCTGGGGAGCTTCAGACATGCCCAAAATTGTGCATCTTCTCCGACAAGGCAGAACATAATCAGTGTCCTATGGTATTTGCAAACAAATGTTCAGCCAAGGATAGAAAAATGAGAAATAACTTGGAGTCAGGACAGGTCTGCTGGAGAAGTGGGCCCAGGGACCCATGGCTCAGCCTCCAGGAACCCGACAGCGCACTCTGGTGCCCCTCACGTGTTCACCTCCTTTCCTTTGGCCAATTACAAGTTTTAAAGAATGACCAGGAGAGAAGCTGCTAGTTCTGCTGAGTTAACTCTGCTTTGAGAGGTACTCCCAGTGTCCCTAGGTGTTCCTGTGACCCTCCCTTCCAGCCTGAGCCCTGGGACATATGGCTCTTCAGGCTCATGGGCCTCTGCTCTGTTGAGCATAGCCAGAAGTCAGATGGCCCAGGTCAGCCTCTCCCCCTTGCTTCTCTCCTCCTTCCCCAATCCTCCCCACTCCAGATCTATCTCCCTTCAAAAATACTGCTACCTGAGACAGGCAGCAGGCTGTGGGTACCCAGGTTTGGGGTGGTTGTGGAGCCTGGGAAGCTGGAGATGGGTATGGTTACAGGCCAGCCCACGAGTGCCTGTGCAGTCTGACATGCCAGCTGTGTACTTGGAGTTCGGATGATGGGATGGAGATGCTGAGCCACAGCCCACACAGCAGCTCTTTCGGGTGTGTGTCACTTGCTTCCCAAAGCAGGGGTGTTTTTCACACTGGTGCTCACAGTCCTCTGGCAGCCTGGTGTGGCACCATGCTGGGAGGAGGGACTGGGCAGGGAGGAAGCAGCACAGGTTGCAGTCACCTCAGCTCAGCAGGATGTCATCATGAGTGTTTGTCTCCTCACAGTTTGAACAAGAAAATCAGCGGTTAATTGGGGAAATGAACAACTTATTTGATGAAGTAAGGTATGTATGTGGTTCTTGTGGGAGCCGAGGGTCTGTGTGCCACCTTTCCAAGAACTTGGAAGTTTATTTGTTTTGGTGCCTAGGCTTCCACATTGGCCCTGGAGCTGCTTACATGCAGCCTACCTGACAATGGTGACAGGGTCTTGGGCCTGTGGGAGGTGACTGACTGCCTCTGCCACCAGGCTCCCAGATGCTACCCCATCCAGAGAGGAGCAGATAGTGGCTGCAGGTCACCCTGAATGCATGACACCAGCTGCAGCATAAGGCTGTTTACATGCAGTCATTCTAAAATGACATGAGGCCCCTGAAGGACCTCTCCCTCGCAGAGGTCTGTCTCCTAGTGGCCAAGCACACGCCTTCCTTGGCCCTTCAGTGAGAGCACCCAGGCCTCAGTTGCCATGGGCATGTGTAGAGAGTGCAGAACAGTGAAGCCTGAGTCTGCGTGGCCTTGTTGCCTTGTAGGCACACCCTCAAAATAGAGCCCTCGGGTGGGACCCACACTAGGTGCAGACTTCCTCAGTGCAAGGTGTTGGCCCCCAGGGCCTGCCTCTGCCCAGCCTCGCACTTCATCCCAGCCCTGGTCCCACCTCCTGATTCTTCTCCCAATCTAACACCTGCTTCCCTGGACTGGAGGGAGGTGCGGCTCCCTCTAGACACACATAGGCACCTATGCTGCTGCAGAACAGGGAAGGGGCTCACAGATGGCTCGAGTCTGGCACTTACTTGCCAAACCCAGGTAGGATGTTTTCAAAGCGAGTTGGAGTTTTTTTCCTACAAGAGGGAGCTGGCTTGAGTGGGAAACACCTTTTTTAAGTTGGGTCCTCAAAACATTCTGACATGAGTACACAGCACATGTGACTAGGTGGCCAAGCCAGACACCAAGCTTACCAGAGACTTTGTGTTTTGTGTCTAAGGCATAACTCCACACTCCCCAGTCCCCAAGAACTAGCCCAGAATGTAGGGGGCACTTCACATGCCCACCTTCAGGACTGAGGGACAGTTTACACAGTTGAGTCCAGTGTACTGGACCAAATGCCATCTCCTCTTCCCCACTTGACAAGGCCTGTCCTTTTCTTTCTTTCACCTAGCAAAGATGGTTTCTTTAGAAATGTATGGAATTACCAAGTGCTGAGAATTCATATGTAACCTATGGATTCTTGTTTCTCTGAAGGCAAATCGAAGGGAGAGTGGTTGAAATCTCCAGACTCCAAGAGATATTCACGGAAAAGGTTTTGCAACAGGTAAACAAAAAACAGAACACGGCAGTTCTCAGTTTTAGCTTAGAAAAGAAATGCACTGAGCCCTGGGAGCACCTCCCGCAGGTATCCGAGCCCGGCAGCTGTTACAGCATTGGCTGCTGTAAGCCATGGGCACCCAGAGCTCTTTGAGTAAAATCCTGGTGGCCCCACAGCAGCCTCTCAGGACCAAGTGACTGTCTCCTGGAGCACATGGTACATGGGAGAAGGCAGACCAGACCTAGTTGTCAGACAACTTCTGGCTGTAGCTGCCCTGGGGTGAGCTGGGGAGCTCCCCTGCACTGCAATTCCCTGTCCATCAAATGAGGTGACCTGCAGGGTTGCCATAAGTTTCAGAGGCACCCACACAGTGCCTGATAGGGCATAGATATTTCTGTCACCAGTGTTACAGGAGCTCAGACATGGCCCTCTCAAAATGCCGGGCCCACACCCTCAGGAGTATTCTTGTGGGAATAGGATTGTTTTCTTACAGGAAGTTTCATGCCATATCTACCATTCCAAACTTTTTCCAGCCAGTTACTGGCAAAATTTTTAAAGTCCAATGAATTTTCCCTTTTGGGTTTTAGCACCCACAGACTATGGGTTTGAAAGATAAAATCTGTTTGCTCTGGTGTGTTAGACTGGGCTAACACAGCCACAGTCAGATCATTATGAAGGAGGTAAACTGGATCTAATCCCACTTTGGAAGTCCAGGGTCACAGGAGTTGCCCTTTGAGTAGCTCCTTACAGGGTCTGCTCGGTCTGTGTGCGGTGCCGGGATGGAAGCCTCCCTCTGCGGTGACCTCACTTCCATGGCCATCACTTCAGCTTCACAGAGCACACCAGCCCGTTCCTGGAAGAGCTTGCCCAGCTTGCCACACATGTGTGGCAGGGACTGTTTCTCCCAGGTCCTGTCCTTGCCTGTAAGATGGGGCTGATGTCACTTGCCTCACTCAAGTGCCTGACACACCTGGTCCATCACAGGCTCTTAGTAAGTGGTGACTGACATTATTTCCAGAGCTAGCCACCACAAATCTGGGTTGTGTCCTATTTTCTGGGCATGGCTGTTAGCCACCGGCAAAGGGAATATTCCTGGAGTGTGTCTTAGGCACAATGGAAGGCAATGAGGTTGGCCCGGATGCAGAAGAGGTGAGGTCTGCGCTCCTTCTCAGGCTCCTGTACTCAGCCCAGCTACTGAGGAGCCCCCTTGCTGGGAATGCAGTGACCCTCCCTTATCAGTGGCTGCCTCAGAGCCCTGAGCCAGATGGGTTGCTCTTAACAAGAGGAGAGCTGCTGTCCTGCTTCCCCCAGCTCCTGCGCTCTGCCTGGGGAGGTAGCAGATGGAGCTCCAGCCTGAGCCTTGCCTTGGTGGCTCAGGTCTTGGAGACCTAGGACACTGCATTCGTCTTCTCTTACATCGTGTTGCTGCTTACCTATAACAAGTCCCTCATAGGAACGGAGGTGAGGTTCAGGTAGCTCCTCCTAAAAGGCACAGCTACAGAGCAATACTGGCCCTTATGCTTTTGTGTAATGGCCATCACAGGGAATCAGGTGGCCAAAGCCTGCAGCTGTGGCTTCTGCACAACCCATGCCAGCACACACTCGCCACCCCGGCAAGGGAGACAAACTGACACCACTGCTCGAAAGGCTAGCAGGCATGGTCCCCTCTGCCAGTGGTGGGTGCAGGAGCAGTGTTCACATGAGACCAGGGTCCCTTACTACTGAGTTTTCCAGGTGTTTGGAGGGAACACTTCCTACAAGTATCACATCCCATTTGAGTTTCAGCCTGCCTGATAGAGCTGAGGGGAAGACATAAAGCACTTTTTTTGGAGCCAGAGGGTTTATTTAGAAGCACCTGAGTTTTGAAGCTCATTTCTCTGGACCTTGGAAAGAATAAATGAGGGATTGAAGGGAATGCCCCCTGGCATGTAGTGCCGTTCCACAAACAGCAGCTCTTAGGTTTCTGTCCTTGTTATCAGCAAGTGGCTTGGGAGAGACGGAAGGTGGGGAGCAGCACCAGCTCTGGGGTCCAGCAAGGTGAGTCTTATCCCAGCCCTGCCACTGGCTTACTGGATGACTCGGGCTCAGTTACCTCAGAGCTCCAAGTTTCCCTTTCACAAAGCTGGGTGCCAGCTTTCATAAAGTTCAGGATGCCATGAAGATTCATGGGCCAACAAGTAAAGTCTCTGTCCGTTGGCAAGCGGAGGCTGCTGTTTCCAGCACAATGTCTGCTCGTGGGAGGAGGCGGTGGCTATATTTACCCGACACCCTTTCCTTCCACAGGAAGCCGAGATTGATAGCATTCACCAGTTAGTGGTAGGAGCAACTGAAAACATCAAGGAGGGCAATGAGGACATACGAGAGGTGGGTGCTCTTGGGTCCCCTGGGTGTGATCTGGGCAAGGCTATGCAGGGGCTTTGGGGCCAACCACGGTCAGTGCCAGCAAGCCACGTGTTCATGAGCCCCACTGGCTGACTCTAGCTCGTTGTCAAGACAGTGGCTCCCACCCTCCGAAGCAGCAGTCTGAGGTGAGGTGGACCAGGAGTGGCTAGGTAACTTCTTGAATGGAGGGGTGAGCGTCAGGGAGTGGGCAGTGCCTGGTTGCTATTTGGGGATGACCTTCCAGGTGCTTACTATTGAGTGGACATTGTTTTCTGAGCTGTCCTTAGGGTCAGGTTGTTACAGGGCTGACACTGAGTCACCTACTGACTGGGGAACACGAGCTAGGATTGAGACTGCTGTGCACCTTGAACCCGGAGACAAATGTGATTCCTGGGTGTCATGTTTTTTGGGTGAATGGGCTGTACTGCCAGGCCAAAGCAGGATTGGAAAGGACAATCCCCTTGTCTTCTGTGGGATTCACCACATTTGTTGACTTTACTTCATAATTAAGCCACCCATCCAAGGTGACCGAGCAGCACCCAGTTCCTGCTGAGCAGGAACGCATGGGAACGGTAGGGCACTGCAGGGCTCTGAACCCCAGTCCTGAGGTCCTGTGCTCTCGCCCCGCCCAGGCCATTAAAAACAACGCTGGTTTCCGCGTGTGGATCCTCTTCTTCCTGGTGATGTGCTCCTTCTCCCTCCTCTTCCTGGACTGGTACGACAGCTAGCTGCCACAAGGTCTGTGGCCTTGGCCAAGGTATGCAGGACGAGCATCTGCAGGGGCACCTCTGACATACCAAGCGTGTACTCTCAGGTGTCTGGCATCGGAGGAGCTGTGATCAGGTTTTATCACGAAGTCATTTGAGGGACAAGGGGGTTGAGACAGACATGTACATCACAAAAGGGGTACCCAGGCCAGTGGGCCTGTGCCTGTTCAGCAGCTGAAGAGCAGTGCACAACTTGGGAGTGGTATGCCCACAGCCCTAAGGCACAAGTCAGCATGAGCGAGAGGTCGTGGACTGCACCTCCGCTTAAGCTGCCCTGGCAGGGACAGCTCCCCCATGAACTGCAGGCCACACTCCCAGTGTTGTCTCAGGGCTCATCCCAGCAGCTGCAGGACAGAACTTGGCTAAGGATGACATGACAAAGGATTGGTGCCTCAATTCCTTGTAGCTTCTGGTTGCCCGAGTCAGCTGACAGTCACAGTGATGCAGAAGAGTTTCATTTGCCTCGCAGACCTATTAAATACAGTTGTGGCCCCTCGCTGCGTTGCCAGTAGGAACACTGCAGTCCAGTCCAGTGGTTGCCCACCTACCTGGTGGGCAAGCTCCGAGGTGCTCCAAGGGCTGCCTGCCTGGCTCCAGCTGCCGCCCCCAACACTCTTAATGGCAGGGCAGGAACTGGGGCCCCTAAGTCCTGGCTTCCTGCTTCAGGGTTCAAGTATTATGTGTTTAAAGGAAGAAGTGGGCCACAGAAGAGCAGGGCCTGATACCCCATGCCTGCACACCTGCCTGCAGGAAGAGTCTCCAGGATCACCTGTTTGTAACTGAAAGCCTGCTCCATGTGGACCATGTCTGCATACTGCGTCCAGTATCCTGGCATCCTGTGGGGATGAGCCAGTTCACACCACTCCTCCTCACAAAACACGTGCATGGACAGTCGTTGGGTGGCACAGGTACCCTTGAGTTCTTTATTTGCACCAAGTGAAATGTAGGAAATTATTGTAGTCAATTTACAGTCAATAAAGTACATGTCTACTAGAATACCTGGGGGTGCGCCTGTGTGCTTTGCTTATGTGGGCACTTTGCAGGGGTGGGGGGAGGGTGCACAGGACAAGTTTGGCACGCGTTTAGTGCTTGCATGTATTGCTCGCAGCTTGGGCCACTGTGCTGCATTCTGTCCACACCTAGGTCAGGATCTTTGTTTCGAAACACCCTTGATAATAAAACACGCGTTTGTCTTGGAAGCACATCTCAGGGAGAGCAGTGGAGCCGACCGTCCTCACCATGCTTGTTTGCAACAGGTCTCGCACTATTTGCCATTTATTTCTGCTCTTCTAAAAACCAGTGAAACTTGACACACCCACCAGAATCAACACACTCAATAACATGCAAGCAACATCTGTGGATATCTTTTTTTTCTATTTAATTGTCTTACACACGTAGTTTATCTAACTGGCAATTTTGTAAAGATATACTTTAATGTCAAGATTCAAATTGAAACAATTTTCTTACAAAGATTGTGGATTGAAATGTCAGGTTTGCAGGGTGCCACACCAGTGCCCCCAGCTGTTTGCTACATCAAGGAATAATATCTGTCTGAGAATAAAGCTTAAAGTAGCCCTGGCTTACGAGCAATTAAATTTTCACTTTTCCTACCCAGCAAACTTGTAAAACTTAACTTGCATACAGGACTGTACGTGCAAATTGATCATAATAGAAATGAACAAAAGAGCATTTCTTTCCTATTTAGCACATCACCAGCAGACAGCCCACCCACGGGAAGGCAGTTCTGCAGCCCCCGACCCCAGGACCAGCTCCTCCCGCCCCCCTTCTCTGCCCAGCCCATGCACTCTGAAGAGAACCTCACATGTCCACTCAGTGGTCCCTCTTTATCAAGATGCCAGAGCCAGAGGGGACCCAGCTGTACTAAGAACCACCTGGTGCAGATCTGCCACCTGGTGCTCTTGTCCTCAGTGGCACCATCAGCTGGGGGGTGAGGAAACTGAAGTAGCACTTGCTCTTAGCAAGAGATCACTCTAGATATGGCTATGGGGTAAGGTGTGCACACAGCAAGGTGGCTTTGAAAATAAACTCCACAAAATGCATTATGTATCTGAAGGCCAACGCCCTTGCACATCCAGGTTAAATTTGTTTTTTGACAGCATCCAGTAAATCCCAGTGATGGAGCTAAACTAAGAACCCTTAGCATAAAAAGTGGCGCCAGAGCTCTTTAAGCAACTCTGATATGCTCTTGGTTTTATGCCCATGGGTGGTCGGCAGCAAGTTTTATTTGCAAAGCAGCATTAGCAAACAGAAGCAATTGCACCGTAAATGAGTAACCTCTAAATTATCAGTAATTATATTTAATGAAATGTCCCTCAAAGTCCCTTTGTTATCTTCAAGTGACACATTGGAAGGAACTTGCCCGTCTCGCTAAGCTGACTTCTCAGCTGCTTCAGTCTCCTGTTCTGACAGCTTCTCTTCTGAAAGCACTGACATCCAGGGTGACACGGAGCGGGTGATGCTCTGCTTGGCCAGGTTGTAGTGGTTTATGACTGTGTAAAATTTCTCCCGGGCGCTGGAATCTTGCTCCGCGTAGTAGCTTTCCAAGCCTTCTGGGATGCACTGGGTATTCTGCAAGACAAGAGGCCACTGAGACCAGACGTGGGTGCAAGAGAGGTGCCAGTATCCCCCAGTCGATGCCCCACAGTTGTGACGGCACCTTCTCTGAACCTGGAGGGATAAGTACCAGGATGGGCCACAACAGACACAAGTCCTGCCCTGGGAGCACGACCACACAGAAGCCTGGCATTAACTGGTGGGTGCCACGTCAGACTGGCACTTGAGCTTCTGTCACAGGCTTTACTTCTCCAGAGATCTCACACTGTGTGCTCTGCTTACGTGGGCACTTTGCAGGGGTGGGGGGAGGGTGCACAGGACACCTACTAGAAAACAATGACCCTTCTGACATGTCCAGAAGTAACCAATTCAAATAAGGAAGGGAGGGAAGTGAGAAAGGTTTCCCTGGGCACTGGGCTAGGTCCTCAGGAGGTCTTGCTCAGGTGATGGGCAGGCAAGTACTTGAGGCAGAGAACAGAGCACACGTAGAAGAGGCCCTGGGGCGGGAGACTGCAGGAAGACCAGGCCAGCACAGAGTGAGCAGGGGCCTGCAAAAGGGCCAGGGCCAGCCTCTCAGCTGTCAAGGTCCCAGTAGGAGATGTGGGTGGGCCTTGTGACCCCAAGGGAAGCAGGAATGCATGGAGCAGTTTCAGAGGGGTGGAGGCTGGAAGCTGCCCCCTATAAGTCACAAAACTGGGACATCCAAGTCTGGGTTTCAGAATAGCTGAAAACCCCTGTGGTGCTGTGTGGCATTTTGGAAGAAGACAGTGTGTAGCAGTCATCAAACTGTCAGGAGTGTAGAGCCCTGAAGGCTTCAGATCCTGCACATGAGTTGGCTGCTTCTCAGGACAGAAGCCAACTAACCACTGCCCCAGTCACAACTGATGCTGGATGACTTGGCCGGGAGGGGTTGCAGGTAGCATGTGCACACAGCACAGACCCCTGGGGAAGGTGCACTGACGTTGCTAATTGTCTTCCACCACACATTGTCCCCAAAGCTGACCGGGGCAGGGGGCATCCCGACCAACAACTACATTTCCCCGCCTGCCATGTAGCCAGGTAAGGCTCTGAGACTAACTTCAGGCCAGTGGGATTTGAATGGATGTGACAGGTGCAAGTTCTGGGCTGGGTGGGCCCTAAAGGGAAGCTGCATGCCCTCCATTTTTCATGTATCTCCTGCCACCCCAAGGACAAAATCCAGGGGGCCAAGGACAGCAAGAGGTAGGGAAGTCCGACGACTACAAATCCATCACTGCTTTCCAGCCTGGACTTTGGGTGAGAGTAACAAATCTAACAAATCTTATAAACCGAGTCAAAGCAATCAAAGCATGGATGCCTCTATCACACAGGAAAGTAAGACCAACAGTGCGTCTGGAGCCTTGGGCCTTGTGGTACGCTCCACCCAGAGGTCAGCCCTGGGTTTTTTGTTTTTGTTGTCCAGAACTGACCACCGGCAATCCTTTCAATTCAGCCAACGCTCTCAGGCCACAGGAACGTACCCCTGACCACCTGTACTCACTGCCAGGAGGCTTTGCTCCCCTGTGCTGCTGGCTCACCCTGTGTCCTCAAGGGGGAAGATGGGGTGCTCGTTTAGACAAGAATGTGAGCTGGGACCTGCCCTGGAAGTCAGCTGCAAGGGAACCACCGCCAGAGCCGTGGTCTCCACAATGAGCTTTTCCCAGCCAGGGCCTCCTGCTGTAACGTCACCTTCCAGGTGTGGGTTCATTTGACATGGCTCGGCTGTGCTTGCTGTCACAGGGCTGAGCACGGAACATGTTGAGGGATGGATACATGGTGGTCATGAAAAGCGCCCACCTAAGCAGACCTGGAGGCCCAGTGAGCCTGAAGGGGTGGGCTCCCGCTCTCGCATGCAGTGGCCACCGTGCCTAGGGTGTGCAGCAGGGAGAGCGCAGCAGGTGGGCACCATCAGGCCCCGATGCAGGCTCGGCTGGCTGTGCTGGGCATCGAGAACACCAGGAGGACAGAACACCCAGCCAGGAGGCACTGCTGACCCCGTCCCCTTGCCTGGCTGGGGCCTTCATTCAGAAAGTCTGAGCTGAGGCCACTCCAGAAGTGGCAGCTGTGTTGTCCTTTGCAGAGGCTGGGTGCTACCTGCTTTGCCTGCTCACAGACGGGCAGGCAGAGCTCAAGGGCCACCACGGGATCTGGGGAGGTGGTGGTGGCGAGGGTGGGACGGCAGTACACCCTCATGCCCGCAGCTCCAGGGGTGCTGCAGTGTGCCCCCTGTTTGGGCTACTGTAGCTACTGCCTCTCCTCAGATGGACAGACTCCACTGCCACCAGTTAGGTGACAATGTAAAGATCAGATGCCACCCTGCTGCTCCTTGGAGAACAGGGACTCTACCAGCTCACTGGACACCGAAGAATAAAGATCAGAAATCCCAGCAAGTCCCCTATATAGGTGAAGAGCTAGTTTCAGAAGAGAAATGACAAGGAAATGGAATGTGCACAGAGACCCAGCCACCCTGCAGCCACCTGAAGAGCAACCGGGGCCAGGAGGGCTGGTGTGCACCCAGGTGACCTGGGCGGGGCCTCTCCCCTCTTTCCTGTAGCCAACCTTCTCTCCACCAGTCCCAGTGCAAGACACAGGAGGGAAATGTCACCCTGAGCACTTCCTACTGGTCCAGCTATGCCCTCTGGCCACCTGCCAACTCTCCAGGCTTTCACCGTCGTGGGTATGGAGCACAAGGCCTCGTCTGCTCTAGGGCCTGTTCCTGGCAAGGTCATCGGAAGAAGAGGCACACTGGTATCCTGCAGCCTCTGGGGGGAAGTGGAGCCTTACCTTGAGGACGAAGCCATCAGGGCAGGCGCGGTCGTACTTGTACACCTTGTAGACGACCAGGAAGACGACGCAGGTGAGGAAGGCCAGAGCGAAGAGGACCAGCACGGAGACCTGCGGGTGGGCGGGCAGAGGCGGGAGGTCAGGGTAGCTGGGAAGATGGTGACAGAGTGCCAAGGGATACTCGGGGGAGGAACCTGAGGAAGTGCAGCTGGGGGCGGGGTCCAGGAACCAGGTTTCCCTGGACGACATTTTGTTCCATTTCAATTTTTCACAATATCCCTGTGTCACCTTTAGTTTTTTTTTTCTTTATTGTATTTAATTTTATGTGGATCAAACCCAGGGCCTCACATATGCTAGGAGAGCGCTCTACTGCTGAGCCACAACCCAGCCCCACCTTTAGGTTTGGTTAGCTGTTTTTAGTATCTGAGGCTCTGCACTGAGAGCTATGGGTACAGATATGACAAAGCCTTCAAATCACTCAAATGGCTCAGAGGCAAGTGAGACCCATGACCAAGAAGTGGGCCAGGACGCTGTGCCCACTGCCCCCAGCGGTAACACGCTGGGGCATCTGCCACTGGCAAAGCATCTGCTCCATAGATGTTGCCTGAGCCCTGAGCTCAGTGCTGGGGCAGTGTCACTTGGACACCAAGCTGCCCTTGTACTGGGACCAGCTAAGCAGGAAAGTCAAAACCTCCATGGCCCGTCACCTCTGGCCTCTAGTCCCCTGCGGTTCAGTCAGTGTCCATGAGGACAGGGATTTGGCTTTCTCACTGCTGCTGCTGCTGAATCCTAGACTGGCTTGGCCTGACACACAGTAGGTGCTCATCTAGCGTTACCAACAAACACGACAGTGGGCAGACGGGGGACACAGAGGTGGGACACCTGCCCCAGCTGGAGGGCGTGGGGCAAGATATCACAAGATGGGATTGCATCTGGAGCTGAAAGGTGCTCACATGGGTGCCAGCGAGCCTAGCAACTTGAGGGCATGACGTGGCCTTTCCCCACCTGGGTAAGCAAAGGGGCAGCTGTCTCCCAGGTTCCCTGGACAGGCAGGAAGGAAGCCAAGGTACGGGCCCGGGGAGCCAACGTGCGGTCAGGGCGCCGGAAACACTGGTCTAATGTGCACGGAGCACGGGCTTCCCACCTCCAGTGCTGGTGGCCAGGAGCTGCCACATTGCTGGCACTCCTCCTGCTGGCCACACACAGAGCCCCACAGCCCCCAGGTCCAGGGAACTGAGGGACCCTGCTTATCCTGAGGCTGCACAAGGGACCCAAGTGCAACCCCAGCTCCTCCGGGTAGACCCTCAGCAGAGCACCCTGCCAGCTCAGGAAGTGGCCTTGGGTCCACTTGATACTGTGGCATCCTGGGGTCACAGGAGAAGAGATGTGTGGAAAGGAGCGTTATAAACCAGCAGCACGTTCACCTGCCCGGCCATGAACTCAAGTCCCTGTGGTAACACCTGTGCTCCCTGCAAGCCGCCTTACACCCACCAGGGCACGATTCCTGCACTGCTCCAGAAACCCTGGGATTCTCTGAGCCAGTCTCCTCACCTGTGAAATGGACACCAGTTCCCCCACCTTCCAGTCACTTGAGGCTATAAACACCCATGACGAGCTGAAATGGTTACTGTGGGACCCCTGCCTCCACTTCCCGGGGCTCTTAATCTCTGGAGTTCAGACCGACTGGGGCCTGCATCTGGCTGCAGGCATCTCTGGCTGGGGCCCTGGCTTCTGCAGAGCTGGCTCTGCACAGGAGCCCACAGTGGACGGGCTTCCTGTCCAGCTTCCTGTCCATGCCGGTGCTAGATTCAGCCACCTCCACGCACCTCACCACTCCCCAGGGCCGAATAGGCAGGGCCGAGACTCCTGGGACCCCAGGCTTCTCCCTACACAGCCACCTGTCACACCCATGACTGCCAAATCCCACTCCGACCCCCACCACTCTCCCAGGTCACACCCACTGCAACTTGAGTAAGATATGTCCCCTCTGTGTCCTCCCACCTAGGAATTAGCCCCTCAGACCCCCGGGAAGCAGGAAATCTCCACTCTAAGGAGGCCCTTCCTTCTCTAGTCCTGCCGATTCCCAGTCTTTCTCCCACTAAACCCACCTCTGTGACTCCTCCCTGGGTCTGTCACGTTCCCCGAGGGCCCAGAGACTCCAGTCAGTCTGGACAAGGTACACTGCATATGGAGCCCATGCCTGGCACAGGGACACAGACAGAATGCAGCCAGGCTGCTTTCAAGGCCCACAAGGCCCACAATACCCGTGGGAGATGGCACTAGCCAGGGTCTGACGATGGCTGCAGGCCACAGACAAGCATGTGACAGGCCAGGGGGCTGGGAGCAGAGCCTGGTGAGGAATGGTCAGAGTGTGCTAGAGGAGGAAGGACCACTGGCTAGAGCACTCGGCAGGCCGGTGAGTGACAGCCCCCCGCTGGCCACGCTGCGGCTTGTGGAGCACACCCTTCAGCTCTAGCTCACGGCTGCGGCCTGGGCCCCTGTCCTGCCTGGAAACAGATGGTTTCCCACGACACTAGGAAGGTGAAGGAGTGCACTGTACCAGGACACTGAGGACAGTGTCGGGCAGGCTGGACAATAAGGAACTGTGTTCTTACTGATGTTCCTGTCACCACTGTCATCCCCTGAAGTCTCACAGATGGCAGAGTGGGCTCTCCACCCAGGCGGCCCTCCACACCCCAAGTGCTGCCTCACCTGAGTCCACCCTGCCAGGGACTGGATCACCTGCCCCCTCCACAGTCCCCACCAGCAGAGCTGTGTCACTCAAGGTGGGCTATGGGGAGAACTGGTTTTCCATACAACTGGCCTCTTTATGGCCTTTCATGTTCTATTTTATCTTGTGCAACTGAAAGTAGGTGGAGAGAAGAGGCCATACCCACCCTGGCCACTGCCAGCCTGCCCCCTTGATCTGGAAGCCACATGGGAGTCAGCTTCACAGTCTGTTTAGGTTTTAAAATGACCCCAGACCCCTGCAGGGCTGTGTGGACGGCTTCCGCCCGCTCACAGAGCAAGAAACATGACAGAGCCTGGGGGAGAGGACAGAGGGCATGGAAACCAAGCTGCTCCAGCCAGCTCTGCAGATCCTGAGGCAGGGAGGCCCTCCCTTCCCCTGGGGTCTATAAATTCACCAGTGGCAGGGGACCCCTGTGGTTATCACGGCCTAAGAAAGGGGAGTGAGTCAGGGGCCTTTCCAGAATCACGGTCAACCACTCCAAGCTGAATCTGGCTCTGCAAGCTGCTGACCATGACTCTAGCAGGGGCCTGTCCTCTCAGACCACAGCGCATCTGTGGAACGAAGAGGAAACAATGCCTCACGCCTGTAGGCGTTTATCAGAGGATGACAAGGGTTGGCAGGCTTTGACAGCACCTGGACCCCTCTTACAGGCTAAAATGTGTTCCCCAAAAAGAGCTACAGTCTACCCCAAGTACCTGCAAACGTGACTTTATTTGCAAATGGGGCCTCTGCAGATGCAGTCTAGTTAAGACAAGGCCATTAAGGGCACAAATCCAATCTGACTGGCGTCCTTCCACTACAGGGAATGTGGACACAGAGACAACACACTGCGAAGACCAAAGACCAAAGGGATGCACCCACATGCCGAGCAAATGGCCAGCACCCCCAGAAGCTAGGGGAGGCAAGAAGGGTCCTCCCTGCAGGGTTCAGGAGGAGCAACGCCCCCAACACCTTGATTCCAGACTGCCAGCCTCGAGGACCATGAGAGAATGCAATTCCATTGTTCCAAGCACCCCCACTTTGTGGAGCCTTGTAGTGGCATCCACAGGACTGAGAGCTACTTTAGTGGGTACAGGACTGGCTTACCTCCCTGAAGATGACTCCTGTCGCTGTCATCCTGTCCTGTCCCTGCATACCAGGCTGGGCTGCCTTCTCCTTCCTCATCCTTCAAAGCCCTAACTAGGTCAGCAGCCTCCAGAAGGCCCTGGAACGTGCCATCCTCTCGGTGGTCACCAATTACACATGCAGGCATTTGTGAACCTCCCTCCCTTCTCCCATGAGAATGAGGGGTATTCTGGAACCCAGGGCAAAATGACTGAGCCTGACATCCAGGATTCCCCAGGCCTGGAGCTCAGAGGCTGTCTCCACATGACACACCATGACCTCTGTGAGTCTGAGAGCCCCAGCTCAGACACTGCATCTCTCAACCAACTTCAGAAGACTTCCCCCCAGAGAACAAGAGCAGGGCGGCCCTGGGCTAGAGGCCCACTCAGCCACACCATGACATGGGGAGGCCACTGTCCCAACCCCAGGCTCCCCATCCCATGAAGGGCGCGCTGGCCTAGCGCCTGTGTGCATGTTGGGACAAGCAGGAGACCTGTCAGGCATACAGTGGGGCACAGCAGGCCCTGCTCCCACACAGTGCTGCAGCCTCAGAAAGGGCAGGTGGAGGCCATAATCCAACACTTCCCTGCCTGCTGCAGGCCCCGTCACTGAAAAGGAGGCACCTTCACACCAGCCAGCAGGACACCCAGGCGGGCCCCAGGCCATGCAAATGAGAAATGGCTGGCACAAAACGGGGCTCAACTGACTATGCATGAGAAAGCCCAAACCCCTAGGGGCCTGGAAATGCTACTGTGTTGGGAGATGGAGCCTAGAGAGGCTCAGGGCTCCCATCTGAGGGCACTCATCCCTGCAGGAGTGGTTCACCAGGAAGGGCCTGCTCCTCCCCTTTCCCTTGCTCTCTCTGGCCTCTGCCTCCCTTGTGGGATGACACAGCAAGCAGGCCTTGGACAGAGACAGCCCCCTGTTCCAGGGGCAGGAGCCAATAAACCTCCTTTCCTTCTGAGTTCCTTTATGAGTGTCCCAGTCTCAAAGATCCTGTTTAGCAGCAGGAGACGGACAGAGACACCTGGAACATGCCAATGTGATCAGGCTGGATCTCACAATGGGGACACTCCCGATTACCCAGATGAGTTCT
This sequence comes from Marmota marmota marmota, assembly GCF_001458135.2. Lineage (NCBI taxonomy): Eukaryota > Metazoa > Chordata > Mammalia > Rodentia > Sciuridae > Marmota > Marmota marmota. The sequence goes on from NW_026000108.1 coordinate 5,966,981, forward strand.
CCATGCTATGTCCTCTCAGAAGGAGATGATCCTACAAAGGGGCAGGGATGCAAGGACAGAAGCTAGAAGATGCGGCACTGCAGATCTGAAGGTGGAGAAAAGCGCCACAAGCCAAGGAGTGAAGGAGTCCAGAAGACAGGAAATGGCAAGAAACACACCCCTTGAGCCCTGGCTGAGCGGCCCCAGGATGCTTGAATCTGACCCGGTGGAACTTTCCAGAGTCCTGGGAGAAGTCCTGCATGCCATCTGAAGCGCCACCCTGGTGGTGATTTGTTATAGCAGCTCCAAGAAGTGCACCTCTCTGTCAAGTCCCCCCATGAGCAGAGGGCAGGGCAGGGCCAGGCCTCACACGTCTAGCACAGAAGCAGGTCCTCCTGAAGATGCAGTGAGGAATGAGAAGGAATGGGGACAGCAGGCAATCCGCCTCCCAGTGAGTACTCCCAAGCATCCCCTGCCACCTGGCCCAACCCAGAACGCTGGGACCCAGCTCCACACAGACATATGGAACAGAAGCTAATCCTTGTCTGCAGAAGGTGCTGGTCAGCTTGGTTTTGTTAAGTAAATGATCTTGTATGGGAAAGAGCGGACCCAGGGCAGCTCCTCCCTCCATGCTCCAGGGAGCCTGGAGCGGCCCCACTCCCTCAAAACACATACTCTGGGTGGGCTGGACTGCGAAGGGCAGGAGGTCCTTTGCCTGCGAGAGGGCATTTCCCCAAAAGCAGGCCCTTCCCTCCAACCTGTGCCTCTTAGGTATGAGAGGCAAGCCCTGGGCCCACCATGCTACAGGGACTCAAGAACTGTTCTGCTTTTCATCTTGTTTCAAATGTAGACGAAAAACATGGTCCTAATAATAATGGTTATACAAGAAGGAATCAGGCGATACACTCACCTGTAGACCAAGGTAGTGACATGGCCTTTCTTTTCTCTTTCCTGTGGAGGAAGAACCTGGAGCCGGGGGCCGGTACAGGGCTCACTGCGTTCCCGCACTTACCTCTCGGGCAGGCGGTGAGTCCACAAGTCCTTCTCAGCATGTTTCCTAGGCCTAACACACTCACAAACACTTAAAGAAAACGCCTTTTCTTCAAACACTGTTATCAAAATATTGCAATAAAAATTTATGCTATGCGTGTCCTTTGTTTTTAACACACTAAACAAGATCTTGTAAATACCTGATTTCAAAGGACAGAGGACAAAACCCCTATCCAAGGTCTTGATGACAGTGTGGGTGACATGAAAGCCTCTGTGATGTGCACTGGCAGGAAGGCTCAGTTGCCACTCATCCCTCCGTAGTCTGCTGCCTGCATGAACAAGCAAAGGGACCTTACACGGGAAAGGACCCAACATGGCTGGAGGGAAGGAGGAGGACCAGGCAAATGGTGTCGAAAGGCTTCCTATTCTCCTTGGAACACTGCCCCCCGAGCCAGGAGTCGGAGCAATCCCCTGCAAAACTCCGACAGCCTTGGTTTTCTTTTTCTTTTTCTTTTGTTTAAGCAATGGATCTGAAACACTAACAGTCTTGAAATCAGAGAAGAAAACTGTGAAACTCAATTTCAAAACTTACTACTAAGATACAGTCATCAAAATAGCATGGTTCAGACATAAGCACACACACACAGATGGGCTGGAGCTGGAAATCCAGACAGAAATTACAGTGTCCGTGGTCCACTGCTTTTCAATAAGGACACCAAGACCATTTAATAGGGTTAAAAAAGTCTCTTCAACAATGATGCTGGGAAAACTGGATATCCACATGCAAAAGGATGAACCTAGACCCTTATGCCATATGCCATATGCAAAAATCAACTCAAAAGTAACAAAAACCTATATAGAAGCCAAGCCATAAATTTCTTAGAAGAAAATACAGGAGATAACTCTTCATGACCCTGTGTTCGGAAGGGTGTCTTAGATATGAAAGCAAAAGCACAAGCAGCCAAAGGAAAAAATGTACTCAGAAAATTTTTACACTTTGTGATTCAAAGGATCTAGCAAAACTATGAAAAAAGAACTCACAGAATGGTAGAAAATATTTGCAAAACTTTTAGTATCCAGACTCTAAACAACTCAACAACAAAAGGCAACCCAATTAAACTGAGAAAGGACTTGGACAGACATGTCTCTGAAGAAGACCCACAGATGGCAGACAGGCATGAAAGGCAAGCAGCACCGTCAGGCCTCAGGGAAGGGCAAATCCAGACCATGAGACCCCACTTCACATCCGCCATGATGGCTGGAAGGAAGAATAATCCAACGTGTGTGGTGAGGGCGTGGGGAAACCACAGCCCTCGTTCACAGCCCACAGACTGTGTGGGGAACCGTGTGGCAGCTCCACAACATGCTAATTATAAAATCACCACAAGATCCCCATCCTATCCCTGGGTAAATACCCAAAAGAACTGAAAATAGGTGTTCAAACAAAAATTTGTACATGAATGTTCACAGTAGCCTCCTCACAACAGCCAAAAGGTGGAAAATACTCAGATATTCAAAAACCAATGAGAATAAACAAATTGGGTTCCATCCATACAACAGAATATTACTCAGCCAAAGAAAGGAATGATGTACTGAAACCTGCTACAACACAGACGGACCCTGAAACACCATGCCAAGGGAAAGAGGCCAGACCCGAGGGGTCGCCATAGGATACGACTCCAACTATGGGACAAGTCCAGAACAGGGAAACTGACAGGGACAGAAAATAGGCGTGGCTGTCAGGGGCTTGGTGGGGTGGGGATAACAGCTTCACGGAACAGGATCCTCTTGGGGAGAGGAAATGTTCTGGAAGCAGATGGTACGATGGTCAGGTAATACGGAATGCACTGAACGTCCTAAGCTGTACACTTGAAAGTGGTGACTTTTACAGAAGGGACACTGTACACAATTTTTTTAAGTGGGCTGGAGGAAGCAGGAAGGAAGCTGGGGTGACAGGAGCTGCGGGGGTCCTGATGACCCGGGATTGTCCTGATGAGCTGCGGGGGTCCCTGATGAGCAGGCACGCCCAGACCAGAGCAGCGAGAACAGGAGGGCTCTGTGGGGGCTTCCCGGCCACAGCAGCGAGGATACCTGCCAGGAGCCTGTGGGCCTGAAGGAGACACCATCCCAGCTGCTCACTCTCCAGCCCATGGCCACTGCCATCATCAGTGCTCCTCCACGGTCATTCACAGAAGGACTGGCTACAGCGTGACACAGCCGCTCGGCTGACAAGGCACAGCCACGGCCAACACAGCAAAGCCCGCTCTGCAGAACAGACACTGCAGCCCTGGGCTTCCCTGCCTCCTCTGCTCCGGGCCTCCTCAGCTGCTGGGGGCCTCCCAAGGCCATGTCCGTCTGGGGGATTAGGGAGACCAGGACACTGCAGCAGGAGAGCCACTCACAGTCCCACTGACGTCAAACACACATGGGCCTGGACCCCATCTTGACTCCTGCTTACTGGGTGGCTGGGCCCTCCTCAACCTCTCGGGTCTTCACTCTCCACTCACAAAACTGGGACAGCAAGGGCAGCCCGAACTGAGCCACACCGCGAAGCTCTGAGCCTGCGCGGGCGCTGGGTCGATGGCACCAGCGGCTCCTCCTTGGCTCTCTGTCCCCCCTCCCTTGGGGGAGGGAGCAAGGAGCGCTTCTGCTGAGTAACGCGGCACCAACAACAATCCTGAAAAAGGAAGACGAATCCTGCCATCGTCAAGCGTTTACAGCAACCCACATAGAAGTGAACGAGGCCCAGACAGCTCGACGCCATCACCCGGCTCTGGAGGAAGCCCTCACTCCACGCTGGACCGGGAGCCCAGGGGCTCTGCAAGTGCAGATGTGGGCAGCCACATCCCGCAAGATGTGTGAAGGTCGGGGGGCTGGGGTCTGCAGGGCCCACACCTCCCCACACACCGCTGAGTGCCAAGGAAACCGCGTCATCCTTCATAAATATTTAACAAGTGCACGTCGGAACGCCCCAGGGGATTACTGGAGAGTGTGGAAAACAAACTGGCACCCGAGAAGCTGAAGGTCAGCAAGGACAGGAGAAGATGCAAACTGCCCATGGGATCATTTGAGACAGGATGCAGAGGGACATCCCCACTGGGGCCCTGATCGTCAACTCCAGGACCATCAGACCTGGCCTCTCCTGACTCCCCGACACCGGCCCCACACCAACCCTTGGGCGTGGGAGCTGTTTGCTCAGGTGCAAGGCTGACCTTGGACTCTCTTAAAGCCCAGAAGGTGGCTTCATGACCCAAACCCTTAACCCACAGGCACAGGGATCGAGTACAGAGTCCCCACTCTGCATTCCAGCATCCCCAACAGAGCCTCCCCCGGGCCTGCCCAATTAGGGCCCCTCTGCCCTCCCAGATGGAGGGAGGGCCCTGAGAAGTGCCCCACCCTCCAGTGCGTGCCACACCGCTCTGCATCAGCAAGAAGGAAAGAACCTTAGAAAAATGTTGAGGCTGAAGAAACACCTCGGGCTGTGTTGCTTCTCACTGTAAACATCCCTCCATTAATTAAATGACTGCCTTCTTCCCTGACGCCAGCCACTTGGAGCCTCCACTTTGGGCGGCCTTGGGGTGATTCATCCTGCCATCCCTGTGTGGCCGAGTCTTTCCAAGCTCTTCCCCACTAGCTGTTACCTAGCAACCAGCCTAGCAACCTTGTAGCCAAGAGATTAATCCCTGAGTGATAATCATAAAGTAACATCCAAAAAGACATTTCGTTTCAAGGATGCAATCCAAAGGTATATAAAGACAGGCACGCCTGAACCACACAAATGAGAGACAAAGGGGACGCGCTGTTTACTTGTTGCTTAAACATCTGAAAGGCAGGATCTCCTTCTGGCCATTCACACACACGGATGAAAAGAACCAAGCCAATGGCTGAGCTGAGCAGCCACACAGAAACCTCCGGGGGCACCAACAGAATGAGGACCATGTTCCAACCTGCCCCAGCTGGGACTGACCCAGTGAGACAAACACAGAGGCCAGGGTGGGTGGAGCTCTGTGCTGCGCGCGTGCACACACACACACACACACACACACACACCCAATTTTCAGAAACCAGCTGAAGCCTCACACAGCAGTCACCTGCCTCACTTGCATTCAGGAATAATAGAAGTAGAGCTGGGCAATAAAAGGCAGGGAGAATGTTCTAGAAGGGTAGGCGCTCCTAGCATTTCTGGTGATCCTTCCCCATCTAGTGCCACTGGAAGGATGTAAGTTCAAACCCAGTGAACACGAGCGTGGCTTGGAGAGCAGGTTAAAATGCACATACCCAGGGCTGGACTCCAGGTGACTCACAGACGGGCAGCCTCAGCACACTCAGGGAAATAGGCTTTGGAGGTGGCCCTTGTGCTTCAGCCATTGTAGGTTGCAATGAACAGGGACAATCTCCTTCCCAATTCAAAAGGGCCTCAGGAGCAGGCAAAGGCAAGAGGGGCCCTTAAGGAAGCTGGACATTAGGCTGATGAAGCCCAGCTAGGGTGTCCCAGGAAGCAGGCCAGGCAAATAAGCCCCCAGAAGGCTCCTGGCCCAGATTCTGTCCCTTACGATGAAGCCTTGGGTAGGTCACCTGCCCTGCTGTGAGAACTTGGAGGGGGCTGGCTAAACAGGGCTGGCTCAGAAAGCTGCCCAACACTGATCACTCAACACACAAGGGGCCCCGTGGGGAGACCCTGGACCTCACCAAGGCCCCCCTTCACATGAGCCAGCAGCACCGTGAGGCACCCACTTTCCTATCAAGCTGTTACTGAGCGTGTGCAGAGATGGCAGCAAGTGATGCCGGCATGGGCGCTCTGAGCAAGTCTGTCCCCAAGAAGTCCCTGCGCCTTCAGCGACTGGCTGACATTCTGTCCCAGGGGGTTGATATGGCCTGGTTCCCTTCCCAAGGTCACCAACTCCAGTTGAGGGAACTTTTCCTTAAAAGACCACCCCTAGACCTGGCCAGGACACCAGATCACAGGGCCCACACCCAAAGAGAGACATGGGCCATCCCGGTCCTCCAGAGAAGGGGACCTGGAACCCATGAGAGAAGCAGAGACAAGAGGGCAACAGTGGGCAGCCCAGCAGAGCCCAGGCCACAGGGGTGCCCGCAGGGGTGCAGAGGGAGGGAGGGAGACCTGCGTTCAGTGGCTCAAGGAAGCAACTCCAAGACCACAGGCGACAGTGCCCAGGAAGGCTGGTTTTTTGCTGGGGTGGGGGTAGGGTGGGGGGTGTTTGTTGCAGTACTGGGTACTGAACAGAGGGATGCTCTACCACTGAGCCACAACCCCAGACTTTTAAAATTTTGAGACAGAATCTCACTAAGTTGCCGAGCCTTGCCTTAAATTTGCAATCCTCCTGCCTCAGCTTCCCAAGTCCAGGAAGAGTTTCGCATCTACAAAGGAAAGGGATGTAGAGAACAACCTCAGCACAATAGTGACCTGGGGCCGAGACCCCCTAGAAACCAGCCACAGGAAAAGCCAGGTGCCCTCTTCTGCCACAGCCTAGAGCAGGCTGCCTGGGGGCAAGCACTCTGCCTTGGTCTCCCCTCAGCTTAAAACAGAAATGACAGTGGTGCCTACCTCATGAGGTAGATGATAACAGATAATGAGCAGAATGACCTTGAACTAGAGGCTTGTTCATGGGAGCACGCGGGCACAGTCAACTGCTGGCACAGCCTCGCTACAAAGGGCAGTGGGACAGGAAGAGGCGGGAGGGACCTGGGACACCGGCACTGGAAGGAGATGGAAAGGGACAGGTCTGGGATGCAGGGCACTTCCTGCCGGGGCTGGAGTAAGGCCATCATGGAGGTCATGATGAAAGGCACTGGCTTCAGAACCAGCATCATGGGGCACCCTGACCTCCCTTCAACAAGCTGGGACTTGACCCCTGTCTGTAAAGGGCAAGCAGTGCAGTGTGAGCCATGAAGCAGGCCGCAAAGGCAAGACAGCCAGCCACCCTCGGTGCGAAACCAGGCACGGGGCTCACGGGAGAGCAGCGTGCTGGGCACCCACCCCACGGCACCTTCCAGCAGCCCGGGAGGCGGGAGCAGTGGCAAGGCAGGACTTCCGCCACAGGAGCCAGTCCATGGGGACAGGGACCAACCATGTGAGGTCTTCTGAGTCCTCAGGTTCTGGGCAACAGGAGCCAAGTAACCACACAGAGTCCCAGCTGTGGCTGCCGAGAGCCCTGGTGGCAGATGTGCGTCACCCACACCTTAGACAAGGGACCTAGGGACTTGCTGCAGGTGAGCTTGTGGGAAAAGCACAAGCCAAGGACAACAGAGGGGCCATGGCCTGGCACATATGGACACTCAACAGAAGGAGCAGCCGTTCAGATGCCACACTGCTCCAGGCCTTCAGGGACCTACAATGACAAGGCTGCGGGGAATGGTTGAATGGGGCAGGAGAAACCCGCTCAGACATCCAGATACCATGACCTTAACACTGAGGTCATTCCTGCCTCAAGTAGCAGTGGGAACCAATCCCAAGATGGGGACGGGGCATAGGGGCAAGTGCCCACTGACAGGGCACATGCTAATCCCCCAGGCCAAAAAGAGAAAGGGATGACCTTGGTCAGCCCATCCTGATCCTGGCCATGAACCTCTGGCTTGTCGACTGCTGAGCCAGCAACATCTCAGCACATACGACACCCTGTCACCCCAGCAGGTCCTGCAGACACAGACCCCTGTGCCTTGACTCCCCATCTGCAGAGAGGGCCATCAGAATAGAGCCCACCATTAGGAGGTAAGAGCACTGCTGGGAGGACTTGATAAACTGACCCAAGCAAACACCACCAGAGGCCAGAAGAGGGCAATGCCAGGAGCCCGTGCCAGGCAGGCCCTGAGAGGCAGGCAGGTTCAGAGAAGCCACCCGCCTCTGCTGCCCTTCATCCATTAACCAGGGACAGTCCTGAGGCTGCCTTTTGCAGTTCACATCATCAAGTTCAAACCTGAAGATGTGCAAAGAGGGCCCGGAACCTGTGTCCAGCCTGAGCAAACTGCTCACACATCCACAAGGGGTAATCAGGGCGCCCACAGGACCTGGGTCAGGGCCTGGGGACCCCTGTGTCTCCCAGTCCACCCCTTCACACCTGGGTGAGTGCCTCCATCCCACCTTCTCTTGCAGGCTTCCAGCTCCCAGAACATCAGTATCCCAACTTGTTCCTCAACCAGTGCTGCCTTCGAAGCCACCAGACTGTCGGGAAGGTCCCTCCTCACCCCACCCAGCCGGAACCCCGACTCTTGGGACAGGCATCCCCATCATGTCTGGAGGTGGAGAAGGCTGGAAGATGGACATGTGGGCTCTGCAGCCAGGTGGGCCCCGGATCCTGGCTCTGCCTCCCCATCTGTGAAATGGGTGACAAGGTCAGTACCAGCCTCCTGTGGACCAGGGCTCAGATGAGCTCACACAGGCCAGGGCTTAGTACACTGTCTGGCACATGACAGGGCTGCACGCTTCCTTCCTGCTACTGTTAGGTCAATATTTTAATGTTGGGAATTGATTTTTTATAGGTTTATAACCTTTATCAAAAGAAAGCTCACGGGTGGGTTTTCCCCTGTTATAAAAATAAACAATACATGTTCATTTTGAAAGAAGAAGAAAAGATTTTAAAAGCCACAAGGATACTATCTTGGTGGGCTGCCAGCAGCTGCTGAGTTTGCGCAGCTGGGATCAGTCCAGGTAAAGGGTGTCATGCCAGGTCACTGTCCCCCTGCAGTCATCTCTGCAGCTGGGCACACTCACCTTAAACCTCTCGGAGACCCCTTCACTGATGCTGACAGTGAACTCCGCGATCTTGGGAGGACGAGCTCTTCCTTTTTTGCGGTCAGGTTCATATTCAGTCTTGGTTTTCACCACCACCTTATCCGGGAAGCAGAGAAGCAAGTGGTCAGTGGTGGCCTGATGCACTCAGACACGGCTGCCCTGAGAAGGTATGTCTGGGAACTGTCATGTTCAAAGTCACCCTTTCTCCACAAAATAGAATGAGAACAGCCACCACCTACTGGAACTCTCCTCTGTGCCAGCATGTCAGAGGAACTCCCATTCACAACCGAGGGGCAGAGGAGTTAAGCTCATTGGTCAAGGTCAGGTGGCTGACAGGTGACTGGATAGGGCAGCAAGACACCTGACTCCTACTCCAGGGCTCCTTCCTCCACCCCCGGAGAGCAGGAGGCATCTGCTTTTCCAAGGGCCTTTATGTACCCCACGCCCCAGGCAGCGCACAGGAGGACTGGATCACAGATTCGACTGAGGGGCAGGCAGCAAGCCCAGGGGACACAGGCCTCAGGCTGGCTCCTGGTCTCCACTCACCAACCCCTGCCTGCTGCCCTGCATGGCCCCTCCCCCTGCATCCCCCAGCTTCATGTCAGGGTGACCCAGGCTCCCCGTGCCTCCTCCCTGGGACCTCCCAGCCCTGGCCTCCCTGGCTTTGTCTTCCTCACACCTCCACACTGGACCCCTGGAGAGAGGTTCAAGATGGGACCGGGGTTACAGGTCTCTAGTCCACAAACCCCACTCCCCAGAGCAGGTTCCTGGCAGTGGCTGTGGACTGCAAAGAACCAGCTGCCCCATGCTCCCACCGAGGGAACATGCCCCTTCATTGGGTGGTCCATACTTTGGGGGAGACACCCTGCTCTGCATGGCAGTTGAGCAGAACAAGGGGAATCCAGCAATTCAGGATGGCCAATCCCAGGTGAGCAGCTGGAGGGACTCAGCCTGAGCTGTGGACCCCGGAAAGCCAGCCAAGGAGAGAAGGGACAGGGAGAAAGTGGCCAGTGCCGGTGTGATCCCAGATCTGGGGGCCACCCAGCCCCACTGCTGCCCCACTCACTCCTTTGCACGCAGCTCACCCAGGAGCACCAGAGAGGGCACACCAGCCTGTGTTGGCCAAAGTGCCCACCCCTTAAAGCTCTGCTGCCCATCTCCTGAATCAGCATGTGAGTGTCACCCTGCCATCCTCACATCGCAGTCACACCTGACTAGCCCTGTGACCCTGAACATGCACTTGCTACTTGAAGCTGCTTCATCGGCCCATAAGCCAAGAACAAGGCTATCTCTCTGGGAGGCTATGCAGACCAGGAAGTCCGTGGAACTCCAGTCCAGCGTGGATACCTGTCAACGTTTGCTAACCTGGATCTGCATCCGCACCAATCTACACCCGCCGTAACAGGCTAGGTGACCTTGGGCAGGTCCCCTACACCCGGTGCCTTCATTTCCTTATCTGTAAACTGCAGCACTGATGGTAGTTACCTCATAGTGTGGTCAAGACATGAAAGGAATTTCACCCTATAACATATGCACAACAGGCATCCAGCAAAGTCAGGTGAGGCTGTCCCTGACACGCCAGCAGCCAGCCCTGGGACTACCACTGCTGTTGTAACTGCTGTGCCTCTACTTAGTGCACCTCCTCAGGATAGATTCTGTGTGTAATCTGGCCCTCAGATGCCATGTCACCAGGAGTAGATGACATCACCTCCCTGAACCTAACTGTGAGCAACACCTTGCAGTTGTTTTGAGTTGAGAAAGGTCAAGAGCAGGACATTGCACTATAAGTGGAGTGGAACAAGAGGCGCTGCCAGAAACCTGTGTACCAGGGGACTGTGGCCTTCCCCCGAGTGACCCTGGGTGCATCCCATAAACTCTCCCAGCCTCAGTCTCCTCTGGGACTTTGGAAGCCTCCTTACCCACTCTTGGTCCCTGCTGGAACTCCCTTCTCTGGAGCTCCTCTGCCAGGTGCCCCTCTGTTTGAACACTCGCAGGCACAACAGAGCACCTTTCAGCGCTGCATAGGCCACGCCTGGGCAACCATTTGGGTTGCTCAGAATTTTATACCTGCCTGAAACCCTGCTCCCTGTAATAAGCCAACTGTGCCAGACAGTTCTAGAGTGGAGCAAACTGAGGGCGCAAGAGGAGGTCAGGCCAAGTGGGGGGAGTCACCCCACAGAGGTACTGCTTGGACACAGTTCCTGACACAGGCCACCTTGGGGCTTGAGGCCAGGCTCTGCTAAGTAGATCCCTGGATAGGGAGGGGTAGTCGAAGCTGAGGCCTCAGGCAGCCCTACCCTTCCTGCAAAGCCCAACCTGGACCATGAGTCCCCCAGAGTGGCCCCACTGTGGTCGGGGATAAACAGCTGATCCCTATCGGGAACTGAAGCACCTGCTGCCCACCCCGCCTAATGGAGAATAGTCAAGGAGGCAAAGCCACTCTGGGAAGCTGAGCAAGCCTCTCAGGGTCTGCTGTGGGAATAAAGGAAGCCTCTACCAGGAGGGCCACTGCAGGGCCCTCCCCAGCCACCCCACCCCTGCCGGTGGCCAGAAATCACCATCCTGCCAGAATGAACGGGAAGCCCTGAGTCAGAGCCTCCTCACCAGGGAGATAATAAACGTAAAAGCACTTCAGGGAATAGGAGAAAGCTCCTGGTGGTGGTGGGTGGGGTGTGAGCAGCACCACAGTTGAAAAAGACACTGTGTTTATGATTTTAGGCTTGAGTTTTGCAATGCAATTGTCTAGACTTAAAAACTCTATTAACCTTTAAGTGTTAACTCATCAAAATATTATCCTTACTGGATAAAGAGATACTAGAGACTGGATGCTGCACTCAAGAAAGGAGGGCATTCTTTAAATTCAGCAACAACGCCCTAGGGAAAGGTGCATGAATGACGGTTCCCAGCTACACCAACAAGGAGTGAGCCTGGGCACCAATTTGGAGATTTCACAAAAGGAACAAAGAGGGAGAAGGCTCAGTGTGAGCGCACACGCCCTCCCGCAGCCCCGCAGCCTGGTAGAGATGGGCAAAACCAACAAGCAGAGGAAGCAGGCCTCTAGGGAGGGCACATCTGGCAATTCCCCACCTCAGAGGGCCAAGCCGGGTGAAACCGCTTCATGCAGGAAGGCACAGGCAGCAGCCACCGCCCCTGATCTCACCCCAGACCCAGAGCTGGGTAGTACTGTGGGACCAGGGGCATTTCCCCCTGGAGAAGACGCCCACAAAACTCATCAAGAAGGGACCTTTCCCTGGCCGAGTTCCACGTCAGGACAGAGGTGTCCTCTAAGACAGGACTCAACATTACCGGATCCAGAATTGCATGCGGGTGCAGCGTCCTGGCCCGGCCTTGCCTGCCTGCCCAAGCCCGCCCCTACTTCGAGTCCCCAGCGCACGTGGCGTTTCTTTTGTTGCAGCGGATGGGGGAGAATTAGGGGTGCTCACCCGGCAGTGCGGGGGATACCGGCGGCGGGGGCGGGAGGGGGGGGCTTACCTTATCCCGGGGGAGGGAACTGCAGCTGATTGACATCGAGGGGCGTCAT
>NW_026000108.1:5979265-5985135 GCF_001458135.2 Marmota marmota marmota
GGCTGCGGGCTGCGCAACCCCGGGCGGCGGCCGGAGCCGGGCGATCGGGAAGGAGAAAAGGGAGGGGAATAGGGATGGAGCGAGCCCCCAAAAGAGGGGAGATGGACCGAGGGTGCCGGCTGCAGCCGCGCCGGACTGCGGGGCCTCTAGGATCAGGAAGGGTGGCGCGGAGGGATGGGATGGGGGCGTCCAGGAGGCGGAGGGCGGTGGCAGAGACCCTGCGTTCCTTAATGATTCTATTTGGGGAGGGGTGGAAAATGAGAGCGCTCCCCTGTATAAAGGGGGCACGATGGGAAAGGAGGAGCATATTCCCCGCGGTGCGGGATGCGAAGTGTGGCTCACCCAGGGCTGGGCTCGTGTGCCTGGGATGGGGACTGCCCTCCGGAGCAGGAGAGCAGTTATTCAGAACAGTGAGCTTAGTGCGACCGTTGGAGCCCTGCAGAAAGGTTTCTTTGGTCTTGTCGAAAGACAAGGCATAGGTCCCCCCACTGCTGCCGCCGCTGCCGGCCCGAGCATCCGAGGCTCAGAGGAGAGATCCGGACCGAGATGGAGGTGGTTGTCACTTGACCCGCACCCCTCACTCCCTGAGCGGGGCGCTGTCGCGGCTGCCCAGACTCACCCGGCCGATGAAAAACTGCAGGGATGTAGGAAAGAGGCCAGAATGGGAGTGGGGCCCGAGCTGGTGACTGCAGCTGCGGAGGATTCGCTCTTATCCGCACCTGTGACCGCGGGCTGGACACTGTTAGGACGCAGGGGAGGCATCCCCCAAGTCGTTACTGAGGATCCGAGGCCCTGAGAAACGCCAGCCAATCGAGAGAATAAACCTAGATCAAAGAAAGAGTCTCTCTGGGCCTTGAGCCCCAGGCCCAGTCTAGGAACCGGCCATGGGCACATATTTCAAAATCCCCAGGAGGACGTGCCCTATCCTATTCAGGGGAGCTGTGGCTCCTTCTAGCTACTCTGGCTTCCAGCAGGGGGGAAGCTGACTTTGAGCACAAGCGTTGGAGGACCCAGGCTCTTAGCAGACTCCCCCAGACCAGCCCAGGGAGGTCAGGGGTCTTCAGGTTGCCTCTGCCACAGACCCCAGGAAGCACAAAGCTTCCTGTTGGATGCCTTCCTGAGCAGGTGAGGAAGAGTCTTTTGAAATATGTCCTGGCACTTCCTAGGTGTGTCCCGGTTCACCCCAGCATCTCTGGGACCAGAGACAACCTGTGGCTTGTGCAAGGGAAGACCTTGTCCCCATCTCGGACCTAAATGCTTTACAGAACACACACACACACACACACACACACACGCTGTGGTCAGAATCCCACACAGAAAGCAACAAAGTGGGGTTCTTCCCTCTCCCTCCAAGACTGTCAAGAAGGACCCATGTTGTTTCTGATTGTCACTCGCTCTCCGGTGCTGTGAGTTTTTCGGTGCCAGTTGCTATGTCTCTTTCTGTGTGCCTTCCTTCTGCTGAAGGACACGGGCAACACAAGGTGCACAGGATGCACTGCCACCCACAAGAGGCTCACGGACAAGGGGCAGCAAATTGCAAGCCTTTGGGAGGGAAGGTGCCAGGAGGTGGGTAAATTTGCAGTTCCCAGGGGAGGCCCCAGAGTGAGGTGGACCAGGGAGGGTGTGTCCCGGGAGGAAGGCAGCCCCAGCTTCCAGTGGCTGCTGGAACAAAGGAGCACAAATTGGGAGGCTTGAAACAACAGAAATGTAAATGTAGTCCTCACCACTCTGGAGGCAGGAAGTCCAAGATCAAGGCATCAGCAGGACCGCTCCCTCTGGAGGCGGCAGGGGAGAAGCTGTTCCTAGTTCTATGTGGAGGCCCCAGGCATTCCTTGACTGGTGGCCTGGTCACTCCAGGCTCTGTATTCTCCTTAATCACTCCAGCCATAGGCCTCTGTCTTGTGTGTGTCTCCCTTGTCTCTCACGTTGGACTTAGGGCCTGCTCTGATGATCCAAGATGAATGAGGTCCTCCTCTCAGTGTCCCCAACTGAGTCCCATCTATTGCCATGTAAGTGACCACTGCTCTTACCTACTTCCAGGCACCCAGGATGAGAACATGGACAGACTCTTGAGGGACCACTGTTCAGGACATTAAGGCATTAATCCTGCAAACGTGCAGTGACGTGGGGATCCCAAGTCCAAGTAATTTACAGGGGGCTGAGGTGGCTCTTGCTTGGGCAGGGACTTGACAAGAGATCAGGTTGAAGAGGCCATGATCACAGAAGTGGGAATGGTTGAAGCTATAATGGTGGTTGAAGGTCAACCAAAAATAAATGATACCAACAGGGCTTGATCTCCCCTCTGGACCCCAGCTTCATCTTAGCACCAACCATGTAATTCCAAGTGCCACAAAGGATTTTTAACACATTTGGTTTTTCTAAACGACTCTTGGCTGGCTGTACTTCATGGTTGCTGATCAGAGGGATATACCCACTGTTTAAATGTCTGAAGTAACCCCTGGCTGTCCTCCCCAGGACAGCCAGATCCTGCTCCTCAACACTCAGAGCCAACCTGCTATTTCTACCAAGTCCAAGGCTGATGGAGACTTCCCTTGTCCCACTAGTTGAAGTTCATATCCTCACTGCAACAGGCAGTGTGACACAGTCGCTAGGCCACATGAATTGGTCTGTTTTCCATTACTATAAGGAAATACTTGAGGCTGGAACTGTATAAATAGGTTCATGTGGCTCACAGTTCTGGAGGTGCAAGGGCATGGTGTCAGCATCAGCTCAGCTCTGGTGAGGACCTTTGGTGAATTGGCATCATGGCAGGAGGAAGTGTGAGAAGAAGATAGGAAGCCAGAGTGAGCAGGTAAAAAGTAACTCAGAACTACCTGAGTCCCAGGGGAAGTGCCCCAGGACCTCTCACCAGGCCCCGCCTCTTAAAGGCCCCACCACTTAACATTACCACCCTGGGGACTAAACTTCCAACACATGAACCTTGGGGGGAAATCCCAGCCAAACCCTAGCACCATGCCCTGATCTGGAACCTCGTCCCTTCTTACTCCAAACCGTGTCACTCTGGGTAAGTAGAATACTCTCTCTGTGCCTCGGTTTCCATATCTGTATAGATAATATCTCCATCATGGTGGTATTGTAAGAATCAAATGGGCTATTAGTTAAAAAAAAAAAACAAAAACAGTTCTTGCTTTAGCTATTATTGCTTTGCCTTCTAATTCTGCACCCTTAGGCAGTTGTATATGCTGGAGTCAGGGCGAGGTGGTGGGCATTTTTTATGGTTGTGGACAGTCCAGAATGGCTGAGAATCTCCATCCCCACAGTCCTGTGAGCTTACTAGCTCAGAGGAGGCAAGACTGGTTCCAGGCCCTTGGGTTCCTGCACGGGGGACAGGCTGCAGGCTCTGGGCTTCCCACCTCCAGCCTGATCCCAGGACGGGTGCACGCTGTGCTGTGAGGGAGGCCGCCCAGCACCAGCTCAAGTGGAAGCTTGGTGCTGCCTGTGTTGATCAGAGAAGGCTCTGGCCATCCCACAGCCAGGAGACGCAGGTCCAGAGACGCTTCATTCACATGTCTTTTAACGACTGAGAGACAGCTCAGGTGCCCGAGACAGCTCCATTTTAAAGTGTCCACTTCCCTGGCTTTAGTATATCCCAAGGCTGTGCCACTGACCCCGCTCCTTCCTGGACACTTAATCACCCCACAAGGAGACCCTGAGGCACTAAGGAGCACACTCCCTATCCTCCCCCTCCCTCCCAACCCTGGCAGCTCCCAGTCTGCTTTCTGAATTCACCTCTTCTACAAAGCTGATGGCTTCACCGTTCTCTGGTCCGGTTCCTAGCTCACGAAGTCAGCCGGCACACTGCCGTGGCCTGGGGGGACCCAGGCTCGGGGTCTTTCTGCAAAGCACAGAATCCACTGGCCTGGTGAAGCATCAGCCACCCTGGTGGAGTCCTCGCTGTCCCTCCTCCCCCTGAGCTGCTGCCACACTCCACCCCTCCCCAGAGCCCACAGGCGGAAACACTTTTTGCTTTGCCCCCAGTCCACTTGGCAAACTCCCACTCACCCATCAAGCCCGGGTTCAGTGTCGCCTCCTCTTTGAATCTGGCCTGTCTTTATGCTAGTCTAGGTCTGGTATTCACATCTCTTTCTAGACCGCAAGCAAATCCAGGAAGAACTGCTTCATCTTTCATTTCCCTGTCTCCCGAGTGGCACTGAGGAGTCGGGCAGATTGGCACCAACTTACTGCCCACTCACAGGAAACGTGTTTAACCATCGCTGGGGAAGGCGTGTTCCAGTGTGCAGTAAGAAAACACGTGGCCTGGTTCAACCTGGAGGCAGGGTCGTCCACCATGTCATTGTGACATCCTCTCTCCTAAATGTTACCTATTACAAATGCTCATTTCTGGAAAACTCAAAATATTTAAAAATATACAAATAGACAAAAACATACAGTTGCTGGTGGTCCCCAGGGTTTTACTTACCTCTGTATTTCTCAGCACTTGGCCATTTAAAGCAATCTGTAATAGTTAGCAGCACATGGGCTGTTTTGTTTCTTTGTTCATATTCACAGGGACTGAGTCAATACTGTCATGGCGCTCAGAGGCACTTGGGGACCTAGTACGTATTTAAAAGGAACTGTGTGCATGCGTTTTGTTTTAGGTTTGGGGAGGTTGTTGTTTATTGTTGTTTTGCCTTATTGTCTTAGTGAACTACTCAGTCATTCCTGATTTTCCCAAATTATTTCTAAGATCCATTTTGCCCTGGTGCTGAGGCCCTTGACCTTGGTAGTGTGTGAGCAAGAAAATAATAGCCAAAGGCTCTGGTGAGTGGCCCTCTCTGGACCACAGTTTCCTTTCTATACATTGATAGGATATTCACAAAATCATTTTTATTTTTTTTAACTCCAAGATTTGGTATATAAGACAAGATGATTTTCAAACGTTCCCTATTTCGATTCCCATTTTGAGTGCAGAGCATTTCAATTTTGCATCATCAGTGGGCATAAAATAGAAGCTGACTTCTTTCCATTTGGGTGCCCACCTCTAAGGTTCTGGGAGCTAATTCCTGTTACCTGTCCACCTTGATCTCTTATAAGCCAGGCTATTTTCAAATGTTCAAATCTGCCCAACCTTGAAGAGGAGGACATTAAAATGGGAAAATACTTAGGACAAGAAGTATTGTCCCTGTCCAGCTAGAAAGAACCTGAAAGGACTACTAGTGGCCCCAGGTTCCCCGACAGTGGAGGCAGGGGAAGAGGGAGGAGAAGCAGCCCCCCCACCCCAAACAGAGGACAGTAGGGGAGGGAACCCACAGGGACTTCTAAAGGGCATGTCACATCGAATACACTTTATTTTTAGGGGTGGGAGTCAAATTCAGAAGCCAAGCTCCACAAAGTTTGCTTGAGGCAGCGCAGATCCAGGGGCAGATCCAGGGAAGCAGTCTCCTAGGGGCAAGGGTCTTACAGAGGACGAGCAGTCCTGTAGTTCCACACCTCCGTTTCACATCTGGGCCAGCAAGGGACAGATTGTCACTGGCCACCCAGCAGAGAGGCAGAGCCTGCCCTAGGACTCCCAGAGAGCAGATGAGCTCACAGACTGTCAGGTCAGGGTTCTCCAGAAATGGAACCAGTAGGAGACATAGTTAAATCTGTGTGAGACGGAAAGAAGTGGAGTTGGCTCAGGTGATTGTGGAGGCAGAGAAGTCCCCTGACAGGCCAGTTGAAGCATAGCTCAGTCCAAGATCAGAGGGCTCAGAACTGGGGAAGCTGACAGCATAACTCTCAGTCTGAGACCCAGGGTGCGACTGGTGCAGGTCCCGAAGTCCAAGATCAGACAGGCTGGAGCTCTGAGGTCCAGAGGCAGGAGAAGCAGAGGGTCCCAGCTCCAGGAAAGATGGCGGGGGGGGGGGGGC